>NC_133618.1:656972330-657302330 GCF_048593235.1 Sminthopsis crassicaudata
CATTATCTAACCAATCCCCCTTCTGAACCAGGCCTTTTCCCAGTGTCTGCTATTAGATCAGCTGTGTGATCCTGACTGGGTCGCTCTGAGTCTTAAACTTCTTCCTTTGCAAAATAAGATGACTGGACCGGATGACATATTAAGACTTTTCCAAATAACAACATTCTATAAATCTTTGTGGGTCTGGGTCCTTGGGTATCAAGAAACCTTGATCACTTCCCTCCTCCTCCTCAGTGCCCCCAGGGAGCCTTCACTTTTTAGACCCACTCCTTTTTCAAGTGAATTTATTTCTACAAATATGAATTCCTATATTGAGTTTCTTTCTCAAAAATAAAAGAAATAATCCTTCAAGGTGGTTATTTTGTCACAGCTGCCACTGCCAGATATTATTCTTCAGGGACGTAAATAAGGGAGAAGTTTGGATGTGGCTTGGACAGTATGGTCATTTCTACAATGGACAGCCCTACATAAGAACTGCATTCCACAGGCCATAGCCACAGCATGCTATAATGCCAGGAAAAACAAGGGTATTAGAAAAATGTAAAGAGGTTTTCAACTTGAATAGAATATTCTTCAAATAGAAGAGTTTTCATCTTTAAAAAAAAAAAGCAACTTCGGGATGCAAAATCAGATTAAAAAATCAAATAATAAAATCTGCATGTCCCTATTTACACATCCAAAAAAAGTTTTAAAGTCAGGGTTTTAGATTATTTAGTTCAATTATTATTTTAAATGTCAGTTCAGATTGGAGGCTTAGAATTGAGTGATTCCATAGGTAAGGAAGAAAAGTCCCCATGTGAGGCTTGGAATTCTTGCTTTCACAGGGAAATCAATAGTAGTGGATGTTGCTGGGAGGCAATTTACCGAATAAAACCAGGCCAAATCTAAGTATTTGCTATAGCTTCTGTCTCACCTGCATTCTTCAAGGTCAGTTAAATGATAGCTCTGTGTGATCCTAACTTTCAGGACAGGTAAGCAAACGCTGAGGAAAAGAGTGACAGTCAACAAGATGAAGGAAAACAGCTGGGAAAATGGAAGCTAACAGAACAACAGCTGTCAAAAACAAGAGAGAGCTGAGTTACTGTTCTTCTTAGACAAAGAACTCTGGAATAAAAGCCACTTTCCCTTCTTTAATCATATTAACATCACACAAGGAAGGATTATCCAAATAGAAAATCCATCTAATTCTGCTTCTGAAAATTATCCTGTATTAAGCCTGGAAGAGCTCCATCTTCTATTATATTAAAATCCACAATTCAGGAAAAATAATCTTGAACAGCTTTTTTTTCTTTTCTTTAAAAAAAAAAAAAAAGCTCTATTGTGAAACAAATACAGTAACAATGGTCCATGAATAACAACAACAGAAATAAGATACAATACCTTCCCTCTGACCTGAAGGTAAGGTGGGGGAATAAAACTGTTGACTTAGTGGGATAAGCCACTCAACATTATTACTGCAGAATTATAAATACTTCAGAATGATTTTAAGTAGTGATGATGTTGTTGAAGATAAACCAGACTCCAATTTTCATGGGAATGAGATGAATCAATCAATGAATCAAGAAACATTTATTAAGAGCCAACTATGTGCAAGGAATTGTGTGCTGGGAATACAAAGAAAGGCAAAATGACAGTCCCTACCCTCAAAGATCTCACAGCAAACATAAATCTATACAAATAAGTTATAACAAGATAAATTGGAAGTAATTAACAGAAGCAAAGCACTAGAATTAAAAGAGGTCCGGAAAAGCTACTTGTAAAAGACAAGATTTTTGCTGGCTTGTAAAGGAAGCTGGGAGGTGCGTGTGAGGAAGGAGAATATTCCAGGTTTAGGGACAGCCCAAGAAAATGGCCCATTCCAGAGATGGGAGGGACCAGGGGATTTGGTAATTGGGAAGGCAGGAAAAGGACTCACCTAGGAGGAAAAATAAAGAGTTCCATTTTGGACATATTGAGTTTAAGATGTTGCCTGGACATCTGCTTTGAGGTGTCTGAAAGGCAGCTGGACTTGCAGGATGGAGAGATTGGGAAATTTTAAAGAGAGAATTACACAATCAAGATAACAGCACTTCAAGGCACACACTCTCCCACCCTTTTTTTTCTTAAGTAAATGGCCAACATTTTTCTGAAGATCTGCTTGGGACCAACTCCAAGAAGGGCTTTGCAGGAGCCATTAGAATGAGCTATGTTTATTTCTACCACATCTTTTCTCTTATTTCACTCACTCTTGTTTTTGATGAACCAAAAAGTAAAGTTCTAGAGTCCCATGTTTTATTACTGCTACATAAAGCAGGAACTTGAAGACATCACAGAAGATCCTATCACTATTTAAACGAAAACAAAATCTGTCCCTTTCAATAAGAAGGAAGGAGGGAGGGAAGGAGGGAGGGAAGGAGGAAGGAAGGCAGGTAGAGCTAATCCTTGACTGGCTATTATTACACAAATCCCACTATTTCCCATTCTTGCTGATCCATGAGAAAAATTGCTACCAGACATTAAGAAGCATCCTAAAAAGTTTTCATTACCTCTTTGGAGGGTGAGTGAGTGACTTGAGCTTTCAGGATCCAAGATAGCTTGGGAAATGCACTGTAATCTTCTTTAAATTGTCCAAACCTTCACGTTGCCAGTTAGGGCAACGGTATTTAGAATGTGGACAAGGAATCACAGATGTCTCATGAGTGCCCGTTTTGTAAGCATGAATGTTTAGAATGAAAAGTCTGTTGTGAATGAGCAACCCATTTATTTAATGGAAAATACCTATGGCTTTAGCACAGTTCATCAAAATCAGTATTGACATTTAAATGGATAGTTCCTGTTTGTATTTGTGGTGCTAAGTGGAGGGAGGATGCTAAGATAGCTGATGAGTTATCTGCCCTGAGCCCAGGCTAAAACAGTTTGATAACACTGTTAGGAGGCACAAGTGTCCCCAGTGACCATATGTACAGTCACATCTCATTTACTTGGAATCATCAGGTAATGAAGGAATTTTCCAGGTAATGGAAGCTTTTTTATAGTTAAGTAAATTAGCACCAAAGGTTTAATTGCAACTATTTTTGACAAAAATCTTTCTAAAATATATCCTTTCTGGATCTGACACATAAAGTAAACAGAACATTTAATGCTGACTCATGTTCATAATTACATATATTGTAATTGCTCTGTAAACCTAATTTGTTCCTATCTAAATTTTGCCCCAAGTTTTTAAGGATTTTGTATTTCTTCTGTATGCTTTTCATAGCTGCTTGCTTTCCTCATTTTGTCTAAGAACTGTCACTTCTTGATGCTGTCAGGGCCTCTCAGTAATCTGAAGCAGCCTGGCCTACCTATAATGCAGATGGTAATGATGAGGTCTTGGATCTGTTTTGGACAGAGAGAAAATAAAGAATTGATCCCTGAGGCAGATATGGAGAAGGCACTGATAGAAATCAGTTTAGCTCCTTGGTCCCACCTTCTGAGAAGGTCCTCCAGTCATAAATCCAAGTTATGTCAGACCCCCGAGACCCCCCCCAGGGACCTCCAGCAGTCTCACCTTGTCATGTCCTGACAGAAATCTCAGTCAAGTCCCTGAGGTTAAATTTTCCCTATAAAATCCACTTATGGGTCATCCTAAGATTGCTGCCCTCAATTGGGTCAGTCCTGCACAGCACTCTGCCTCCTGGTGTTTTTCCTTACCCTTCCTCCCCCCATGCAGCATGCTAT
This sequence comes from Sminthopsis crassicaudata, assembly GCF_048593235.1. Classification (NCBI taxonomy): domain Eukaryota; kingdom Metazoa; phylum Chordata; class Mammalia; order Dasyuromorphia; family Dasyuridae; genus Sminthopsis; species Sminthopsis crassicaudata. The sequence continues at coordinate 656,976,030 of NC_133618.1, forward strand.
CTCCCCTAACTCCACTATGCTTCCTAACTGACTCTTTCAGGGTGCTATGTCCCTTTCAGGAAAACCCCTTTCTAAACTCTAACTCTACTTCATATTTACCCTTCCCAGTGTCTATTGTAAACCTTCAATTTGTCTCAAGAAATTCCCCTAAATAAATCTAGTTTTTTGCCAGAGAATGGCCAGTATGAATTCTTCACATGATCCAACTCCAATTTTTGCTGCCTACTATCATCTGGTGTCTACATTACCCACATCACTTTGATCCTTAAATCACAGCAGTAACACATGTTGAATGAAGCAGCAAATGGGAAAGGTTTTTTTGTTTGTTTGTTTGTTTTGCCTCCCAATGAATAGTCAATGGGTCTCATGGCAGTTATTTGGTGGAGACTTTTTTGGTTTCTTCTCAGATTCATAGCTATATTAATGTCATCTTCTGGTCTGTGTTGAAGGGTCTTTCCCCTAATTCCAGTAAGATGGTTTCTTCCCTGACTAGGATTTCCAAAAGGTGACTACCACCTTATCCTTCTAGTTGATTATTTATACATATTCACTGAAGTTATTGGTGGCCTTCTTCTCTTAAAGGATCTTTGAGAGAAAGGAAATCATACAGTATTTTCTGGGAGAGAGAATCTGAGATAAGCAATCTTTTTGCTTTAGATATTCAGGAAGAAATCTCCATTTTTTTTTTTAAGGTAACCAAAGAGAGGCAAAGAAAGAGGTGCATTATTCTTGCAAACATGTCTAGAAGACCATTCCACAATCAATACAACCACACTTGACAGAAATCATTCTGTTTAGTTGCAGCTAATGATGCATGAAGTTTAAATAACTACGGGGAAATTGTATTGTGCTGAAGGGCTAGCTGGGGAAAAAAATCCAACTTCCCCACTTACCTCACAGTTCAATGAGCAACATAATTCAATAAGCTATTTTTTGGGGGCAAAGTTGTTAAATAAGGCCTCATAGAGAAAAAAGGGCAGAATTGCCTACAATATTTAAAAATATATACTTTTAGTGAAAGAATGTGTAAAAAAAAAATGGCAGTTGGCTGCTAAAGATCAAAGCCTTTTTTTCCCTGGCTAATAAAACTAAACGAAGGTGAGAATTAGTTGATGAGACAATCTTCCATAGTCTTCACTTCTATTAAACTAAAACATCAGTCTGTCCACTCAGCAAAAGCCCAGCAGTAAATGCTCACTGCTTCTCCCAGAGGAAGACAGCAGTCTAAAATGAAACCCTCACATAAAAACCCATAAAAGACTTTATGATTGATTTTTAAAAATTCAGGTCATTTCAGCATTCAAAGGAAGATTGCTTAACACCAGACATCAATCTGATGTTCAGGCAGCTGCCCCTAAGAAATAGGTACACTGAGGATCACTTCTCTCACCTCGGATATTAATGAGCAATTGTCCTTCCTTCCTATTACAATGATCGCTACTAGCACCAGAGAGAGTATACAATCTGAACTGTTCTTGCTAGGGGAAAATCACTTTTAAGGGTACAAAGACACTGGTTATATCTTGACTCTCCCACTCACAGGGATTTCCAGGCTTCCAAAGAATTTTACCACCATAACACCTCCTATTCCTATTTCCAAGTCAACTCGCTATGTGTGTTTCTATTACTTTGGTCCATGACTGTCAAAATGAAGAGCACTGCTCTGATGCACATTACTGTTTTTAGTTTTTTAAATGAAAGAAATGAGGGCTAGGATCCTGGGACATCCCAATTCAATCAAAGTTCTGTTGTTCACACAGGAGTCTTACAATTGGCGGTTTCTTGGAAGATGAATGGATGTCCATCCATTGGAGAATGGTTGGGTAAATTATGGTATATGAATGTTATGGAATGTTATTGTTCTGTAAGAAATGACCAGCAGGAGGAATAGAGAGAGGCCTGGAGAGACTTAAATCAACTGATGCTGAGTGAAATGAGCAGAACCAGAAGATCACTATACACTTCAACAACAATACTGTATGAGGATGTATTCTGATGGAAGTGGATATCTTCAACATAAAGAAGATCCAACTCACTTCCAGTTGATCAGTGATGGACAGAAACAACTACGCCCAGAGAAGGAACACTGGGAAGTGAATGTAAATTGTTAGCACTACTGTCTATGTACCCAGATTACTTATACCTTCGGAAGCTAATACTTAATGTGCAACAAGAAAATGGTATTTACACACATATATTGTATCTAGGTTATACTATAACACATGTAAAATGTATAGGATTGCCTGTCATCGGGGGGAGGGAGTAGAGGGAGGGAGGGGAAAATTTGGAAAAATGAATACAAGGGATAATGTTATAAAAAAAAATTACTCATGTATATATACTGTCAAAAATTTTTTATAATTATAAAATTTAAAAAAAAATTGGCGGTTTCTGGGTGTCAGCATATACAGTAGCTCAAGTGGTTTGATTATTATGTAGCAGCATGCATCTCTAGATACAGATCTATAAATAAATAAGCATCAGGGAATCCCAGGAATGTTCAGGGTTTCCTGATTTTATCTAGGCCAAAAAAAAAATCAATTTAATAGAAGGCTTACATTTCTACCCCAATGCCTATTACACCCACTTCTACAACTACCAAATAAAAGAATAGAATTTTTAAAAGAAAACCCTGGAAAACTGTATTTATAGACACTTCCTTTTTTATATCTCAATTTCTAGGAAGGGTAGTGTATGATTCACCCCACTCTTCATTCAATTAAAAGACTAGTTGTTTACTTAAGCCTCTATATTACATTATGCATCAACTTCCCATATACTTGAAAAACAAACTGGGGTGGGAGATAGTCTGGAATCAAGTCTTAGTGCCAGGTCTCTCCAAATTCTACCAAGGAAATCCAACTTAATTAGGCACTTGTTCCACAGAAAATAAAAGGGAACATAAGCACTGAACACAAAGGGAGCACACTGGCAGAAGCTAAGACGACAGGCTAAGGGCAGCCAATCAAGACCCAGGGAATAGACATAAAAGGCCAGGACCACAAGGGAGAGCGGCCATTGCCCAAGCTGGCCTCCGATTCCTCTCACAAGGGACAAAACTTTTCATTCCATTTTCATAATTAAGAGAAGTCTTTTGGCCTTCCTCCCACTGCCAGATTCATCTCCTTTCCAGAGAGATATGGTATCATTCATCTGCTCAAAAGCCATCCCAGGTGTCCAATTCCTACAATCTACATTCAAGGTCTTCTACAACCCAGCCAACCCTTTTCAGCTCTCTCATATTATTACTCTCTTCTAAGCACCTTTATCCACACTAGTCTCTTTCTTCCGTTGCACATGCTGTTGCACTCTGCTACATCCATGGATTGACATACAATCCAACGGACACACAATGGACTTCCCTTCTCCACTGGATGAATTTGTCCCTTTCCTTTAAAGCTTAGTTCAAATGCCACCATAATTTAAATGAAGCTGTCCCTGGCCATGTGGGGACCAACAAGCTTCCTCTTTGAATTCTCTCCAGGGGCGTTCTGCAGTTCCCTAATGCATTCTTTTAAAAATAAAACTTAATTTGATTATGAATTTAAACATCAAACAGGAACATTTCAATATGCAAAGAACAAAGGGGGTTATATCTGAAGGGCTGAACTCCTGTTAATTTTGCCTTTTTTTCTCTATAAATCTTGTTTTTTAAATAATTCCAATTTAACTTAGTTAAATAGTTAAATTTAACTTAGTGAATTTCTTCCTTCTCACTTTATTTTTTCATGATTCACTTGCATTTCTCTTCTTTTTTGATTTTTATTACCACCTTCTTCCCTCCTTAAGAAAAGAAAAAAGAAAAAAAAATTCTTTGGTAATAAATAGCAATACTCACACATACCAAATGCACAAGATGTTTGGGGGTATCTGAAAATGTATTACAACTCCAAATCATCACTTCTCTGTCAATAGGGGGAAGATAGAGAATCCTCATCAGCCCTTTAGAATGACAGCTGTTCATACAATTGATCCTCTGATCTTCTTAAATTTTTCACAGCTATAGTCACTGCATGTAATGTTCTCCTGATTCTCTTGATGCTCCACATCGATTCCTACAAGTCAACCTGGGTTTCTCTGAATATATCCCTTTAATCATTTCTTTTGCACAGTAAGACTCCATGGCATCTTTAGCCCTCTCTTCTGGAAACCGCCACTTCTTTGTCACAACAAAAACTTCTGTTATAAATATTTTAACATGCTTTTGAAGTCCTGTCCTGAACTATATTTATCTGTTTGTAACATCGCCTACCAGATTGTAAACTCTATGAAAGAAGGCAAAGATCAAATTTCTAAACTGTTTCCCACAGCCCGTTACTTTTCACACAACTGGTGATTAACAAATATTTGCTCAATTTCTTGAATTTTCATTTAAATTAAATGACTTATTATCAGATGCTTTCTTAAGAGCAGGTTATTGATGAGGGAAAGAAAGGAGGAAAGAATCAAGTTAGGATGGAAAGGGCAACAAAGAAACTGAACCAAGCCAAATCAAAACAGGAAAGTGAAGACATCGACAACTAATCTTTGGTTTTGTAATTTTGCAGAGGATGGCATTGTGACCAAAACTTGAAGGAATGTGTCCAATAGTTTGTCTGACATGCCTTCTGCTTAGGGAGGATGGATTAAGATTGTAATGCAGGATGTTCCAGAAGTCTTAGTGCATGAACTGTAATCCCTGGGAACTCTGGCCAACTCCATGACAACATTCTGAAAAAATTCAATATAACATGGTTAATCTATGGGGAAGCACATTCAAGTCCTCCTTTTTAGTAAGACTAAAAATATTAACAACTATTTTCCTCTAAAGCCCTTTCCAGACATGTGGGGAAAGCCCTGAGAAAAGATGTGAAGTTAGAACAGATACAGACTTTTTTTTTTTTTTTGGAAACTTCCATTAGGGGTGATAGCCAAACTTGATCATCAATGCTCTTGTCTGGTTCACACCATTGCCTTCCGACCCACCAGAACCACCTGGTGCTAGGACCTTCTTTTCTCCCTGGGGAAAGTATTAAGCCATCAAAAGAAGTGAGACAAGGCAAGGAAACAAGTATTTACTAAGGACTGTGCCAGACACTGCCTAAGTGAGGAAGGCCTTCTGCTTATTCTTGTAATGAGGGAAATTGGTCCAGGGTATTAGGTCACTCAGTCGTTTCCTAGATGTTAACTGAGACTGCATTTTCATATATCATTTGTTTACTTGTGAGTCCTATAAATGTCATCAGGGAATCAAACTGGAGAGCACAGAGGACTGCCACTGTGGACATCTCATTATTTGATCTGCACTCTGAGCAATAATTATCACATATGATTTGGGGCAGCAGATGAATTTTTTCAATCAAGTCTTATTCAGGTTAATATTTCTGTGCTGAATGGCAACTAGAAATTTAAAATAGTTCCTACTTGTAATGGAAAGTACCATCCACATCCAGAGAGAGAACTATGGAGATTGAATGTGGATCAAAGTATAGTATTTTCAGCTTTGTTGTTGTTTGTTTGCTTATTTTTTGTTTCTTTCTCATGCTGTTTTTTCCCTTTTGATCTGATATTTCTTGCTCAGCATGACAAATATGTAAATATGTTTAGAGAATTACACGTTTAACCTATATTGATTGAATTGCTTGCTGTCTTGGGGAGGGGATGAGGAAAGAGAGAGAAAAAAAACCATAAAGTTTTGCAAAGATGTATGTTGAAAACTATCTTTGCATGTATTTGGAAAAATAAAATATTATTAATAAAAATTAAATTAAATGCAAATAAATAAATAAATAAAATGTTTCTCAAATAACTTTTCAAACTAATCAGAGGATTGGCTTGGGGGTTTTTTTGGTATCCAGGGTCTAAATTACTGTTGTTGTTTGTACTTTGTTCTCCAGGCCCCAAGACATCTGGACTGTGACGATCTGACTTGCAAGTGAAGTGGATTTGAGTAGGGAGAGTTGTGCAGCAGAGCCAACAACCTCACTCTCTCTTCCACTCACTGCAGTCCAGTGGCAGGACAGGTCAAGAGGGCTGGAAAAGGCCCCTGTTCTAGGACCCAGACACATGAGGGAGAGAAAAGAGATCCTCCACACAAGCGCATTGAACTGAGGCTCTTAGGGAGCACTTCCAGTATCCAACACTCAAACTCCCCAATATCCTGCCGTATAAAGCACACTGGAAAGAATGTTCCTGTGTGTTAGGATTACTAAGTGAGAACTGAGGTTTTCTGGACAATTACAAGGTGAGAACTCAGGTTGACTTGATAGAGGGGGCAAGCTCATTGGCTGGGGTGGTTCTTCCCAGAAGCCCTTGCATTATCCCACGCCCATTCTCTGGGAGGATAAAAAGAGACAGCAATGGGCGCAGAGGGCAGATCGGCCTGGAGAAGGATAAGAGCTGGAGGAGATTCAGAGCCAGGATTCAAGAAGAAAGACTCTGCATTGCATCAGGCTTGACGGGGCTCTCTGCAGGAAGGGAAGTCACTTCTAAGGACAAGAGTTAACAGCAACTGCGTGGAGACAAAGGTTCGTTACAGGAAGAAGAATCTGTCTGAGAGATTTGAGTAGACACAGCAGATCTCTTCCCAGAGAGCGATCCAGCAGCTTCTGGAGACGACAGCACGCAACAATTGGCATCCACACGTGGGGCAAGGACATTTGCTTATCCTGACAAGAAGAGCTAGTCCAGACCTTTGCAATTTGGCGCCCGAACAGGGACAGACACAGTCCTGATTCCAGTGGAAAAGCTTCCAATCTAGATCTCAGTCTCTCTGACCCAGAACCGTGAGTAACGAGGAAACTTTGTTAAAGATTAAGTGAGCGTGCTAATAGATAAATAAGGAACTTAACTTGTTAAGGGCTAAACCAGGAATCTCTTATAGCTGAAATGGGGCAGATGTTAGCTATATTCAATCCCTGGACCTCAGCCGACTCAACCTCAGCCCCAGACGCAACCTCAGCTCCATTCAGGAGTGGTACTATAGAGAGTATAATCAAGATAATTGAGGAGCAGAGTTTACTTGTAACCTGGGTACAGATTGCTAAACTCTTGGCTGCATTAAGACGCACATCCCCTTGGTTCTTAGAGGAAGAAAAGATAGATATAGATAAATGGAAGCTAGTGGGATATGAAATGAAAGAATTTCAAGCAAAAAATGGGCCTCGTTCAATTTCTGCAGAAGTATTTTATATCTACAACATAGTTCAATTAGCCTTAAACTATCAAGCAAGTTGTAGGAGAAGGAAAAGTTCTAAAAATGAACAGAGGAGGAAGTGTGAGGAAAAAAGGAAAGATCAAGATCTTTCCCTAGAGCAAGAGGATTTAAATGAGGAATTATGGTATGATTCTCTTGAAGAAGCTTCAACCCTGCCTAGAGAACAGATTATTGACAGGCCCACATCAACCCCACCTTCAGAGATGGAGGAAGAAAGAGGGGAAGAGGCAGAAACACAAACAGAATTGCCTGTGAAGAAGCCTAAGCCTATGACAAGATTAGAAAAAGCATTGGTTAAAGCTAAGAGAGAAGGACAGGATATAAGTGATTTTATACATGCATATCCTGTGATTGAAAATACTGACTCTGTAGGTAAAAAAAGGAGAAGATATGCACCTTTAGATTTGAATACAATTAAGGATTTGAAAAAAGGTTGTACCCTTTATGGGGCTACATCAGCTTATGTCAAAATGTTACTAGATGGTTTGTCTTATGAAGTCCTAACCCCGAATGATTGGAAATCCATAGCAAGGACATGTCTGGAACCTGGAGAAAATTTATTATGGCTTGCGGAATTTCATGAATTATGTAAAATTCAAGTCAGATGCAATTTGGAAATAGGAGTTAACACACAATTCACTTTTGAGCACTTAGCTGGTGAAGGTCAGTATGGAGAGAATTCGGAACAGATTAATTATACCATGACAATATATGAGCAAATTGCTAAGGCTGCAATAAAAGCTTGGGGTGTCCTTCCTGGACAGAAAGATCGTGGAGAGGCTTTCACTAAAATACAGCAAGGTCCCAATGAACCTTTTGCAGATTTTGTGGGACGTTTGCAAACTGCTGTCAAAAGAACTATTGGAGAAAATTCAGCTACAGAAATAATGACCAGACATCTGGCTAAGGAAAATGCCAATGAGATTTGCAAAAGAATTATATGGGGATTAGACAAAGATGCTCCTTTAGAGGAGATCATAAGACGCTGTGCTACAGTGGGAACAAATGCTTTTTACACCCGGACTATGATGAATGTGGAAAGGCAGGGTCCCTCCTGGCAAGGGACTTCTAGAGAAACTCGGCGATGTTTTCAATGTGGAAAAATTGGGCATCTAAGAGCTCAGTGTAGGTATGGAGATACAGTGAGAAGACAGGGTGAAAGAAGACCTAAAACCCCATGTCCAAAATGCAACAGAGGACTCCATTGGGCATCAGAGTGTAGAATAATTCAGGGAAATGGGATGAGGGGCCCAGGACCAAGTCCAAAAAAGACTTGGAGCATGATGGCAGCTGATGTTACACCCAAAGAGCCTTTAGAAGGTCAGGACTCTGATTTGATTAATCAGCAGAAAAGCAATCACATGGCAGAAAGGGAATACCTGATCATTCAACCAAAAGGCAATCAGATTGCAAAAATGGATTACACTTGGGGAGAATACAGGCCTTTTAAACCAACAGGGCTGTGTCCAGTGCAAACAATTCCAATGTAATTGCCAGATGATGAGAAGAGATTTAGAAAATGGTAAATAGAAGGAAATTAGATAGGTTAACTGCCTGGGGGAGAGGGTTTGCTTGTATTTCTTCAGCAGGAGAAGGAATCAGATGGGTGCCAACGAGTCATATTCGCCTTGTCCATCAGAGAGAGACAGAAAAAGAGAAAGACCTCAAAATAAAGGAGAAGATCTAAGAAACATCGGACACTGAAAGAGCATGGATAATAAGAAGACTGTTAAAGAACTTTAAAACCAGCAGGAATCATTGCACTTCCTCACACAAGATGAGACTAATGGACAATGGACTTATGGACATTTATAAATTTTCAATTTATGATTATGTTATATACTTCTAGCATGTGTTACGTTACTATGTTACTATGTGCTTATATAATTTATGTAATTATCTGTAATACTTCCCATATTGATGGATTTATGTTTCAAGGTCATTTATGTAATTATCTGTAATACTTCCCATATTGATGGATTTATGTTTCAAGGTCATTATTGTCCTATGTTCTAAATCAAAAGAAAGGGGGAGATGTTAGGATTACTAAGTGAGAACTGAGGTTTTCTGGACAATTACAAGGTGAGAACTCAGGTTGACTTGATAGAGGGGGCAAGCTCATTGGCTGGGGTGGTTCTTCCCAGAAGCCCTTGCATTATCCCACGCCCATTCTCTGGGAGGATAAAAAGAGACAGCAATGGGCGCAGAGGGCAGATCGGCCTGGAGAAGGATAAGAGCTGGAGGAGATTCAGAGCCAGGATTCAAGAAGAAAGACTCTGCATTGCATCAGGCTTGACGGGGCTCTCTGCAGGAAGGGAAGTCACTTCTAAGGACAAGAGTTAACAGCAACTGCGTGGAGACAAAGGTTCGTTACAGGAAGAAGAATCTGTCTGAGAGATTTGAGTAGACACAGCAGATCTCTTCCCAGAGAGCGATCCAGCAGCTTCTGGAGACGACAGCACGCAACACTGTGAGTGGTGAATTTGAGATGAACACAATAATGCATTTAAATCTTTTAAAAATAATAGCTTTTTCTTTTATTTTATTAAAGCTTTTTAATTTTCAGAAGATATGCATGGATAATTTTTCAACATTAACCTTTGCAAAACCCTATGTTTTAATTCACCCTTCTCCCCACTCTCTCCCCTAGAGAACAGCGTTTTTATTTTCAAAATACAGAAAAGATAGTTTTCAACATTCACCCTTGCAAAAACTTTGTGTTCCAAACTGTTCCCCCTCCCTGAGGCATCTAAATCTTGAAGTTTCAACTATGCAGAGAAATCAGTCTGCCCAGGTTTCCCATCGGGGTGGTTTGAGGCCATGGATTCTGAAGAGAAGGGGTTAAAGTGTCCCTCCAGGTCCCCGCGCTGACGTCAGGTCCTCAGGGCACAGGCCGATACACTTCTCCTCAGGACCCAGAGGCCCTGCAGGTGCTTGGGGAGTTGCTCTGCTTCCACCCTGATTGTGTTTATTTAATCAGCCAGAACCAAGTAGTTTTAGAAACTGGTATCTGGGGTGGTATAACTGGTAGCAAGCGTCCCTCACAACTGTCGGGCGCGGCTCAGGTGCATACAGATCTCAGGGGAAGGTGGCTTCAAGTTTTGGGGGCACAGGCGGTAATGGGGTAACACCTCCTTGAAGTCCTTTCTGCCAGAGCCCTCTGCGTGGGCACACCTTGGGCTGGGCTCTGGCACCTGCTTTCCTTGTGTCCAGCCGGGCCTTGCCCCTCAAGGCAGACGTGGCAGTCAGATGTTCTGGGGTCACTGCTAAGGTGCCAGGGAGAAAAGGCCAGATCCTCTGGACCTCTCTGAGCCCCTGCAGGCCGGAGAAGATCAGGACGGAGACTGGGCGCTCCTCCCTCCCTCCCTCCCCCATTTGTGCTCAGGAATTTCACACTTTCTCCTCGGCATTTCTAGTCCCCGAGTGGCTTTGCACAAGTTCCCCCCCATGGGAACCCACTTCTTTGTCCCCGGGCGTCCAGGCCTGGTCCACGCCGATGAACGGCTGAGATGCGTCCTCACCTGATAAACTTAGCATCCTGAGGCTCTAAAGGAGGCCCTCACGGTGTGACATGTGCACATCTTCCTCCCTCTGAAGAACTCCCGGAGACAAAGATTGTTCCATTCTGTCTCTGTACCCCCCCCCCCATGAATGCATTATGCTTTACCAAGAAATGACACGTAGAAGACCCTGGAGGTTACAGCTGTTAATAAAACGGCTGCTGGGAAATTTCTCACACACACACACACACACACACACACACACGCACACACACACACGCACACACACACACACGCACACACACACACACACACGCCCTCCCCCCACGAGCTTATTTCCGTGTCTCAGGAAAATGCCTGCTCCCCAAGCGTGACCGGGAGAGGGTGCTCCCTAAAGCTGCAATCCCTGGGACAGACGCGCCTGCCAGCGCTGCGCGGCTCTCGGGGTGCCGGCCCCGCACCGGGAGAGGGGAGAAGACACGGAGGCAGCGGGAGTCCCGGCCGCGGCTGACCTTGCAGCAGCGCGCCCCAAGGTCGGGGAGGCCCGGGCGGGGAGCCCTGAACCGCCTCCGCATCCCAAACGGGGAGGGGGAGCCGGGGGGAGCCGCGGGGCTGGCGGGGGCGGGGCGGCGGATTCCTGCCGCCGAGCAGAGGCCGGGGGAGGGAGCAAAAGCAGCGAGCATCCAGCGTCCTCCTCGGACCTCCGCCCCCGCGCCCAGGGGGAGTCGGCACAGCCCGGCTCCGCGTAATAAATTACCCACACCCGGGGGGGGAGGGGGGGGCAGGAATCCCCACACTCCCAGCTCCGCAGTGCGCTCCCCCGGCCAAGAGGCAGCCGGAGCCTCCAGCCCACGCACCGCCGCCCCTCCTCCTGCCGCAGGCCGCCCACGCGCGCCCGGGGCCAGGCTTTCCCCAGCGCCGCCGGGCCGGGCGCAGAAGGGGCCGCTCGGGCCCCCGCCCCCCGCGCCAGGGCGCGTGGCATCCCTGCGGCTCGCGGCCTGAAGGCATCTGGAGATGTCCTTTCCGCCTCTGCCGCCCGATGGGCAACTAAGCCACCCCAGAACCTCTCCTTAAACTCCTCCGGGGGCGAAACACCCATTTTTCTGCGGAAGCTAATTGTGATTTTTCCCCGAGTGCATGTAAGAAACACGAACACACAAGTGCACGGTTTAGGAACTGGCAGATAGAAGATTTTTTAAATCCCCAAACTCTGATAATCTGCAGGACCTTTTTTTTTTTTTATCCTTTTCTATGCCGAAAACAGTCTGGAGATGTCGTGGACCCCTTCTCGGAACAATGCCTTTTTAAATGCATCAAATAAAATACACAAGATTACAAGGAAACAAACTGTGTGGAAATAGTCACCCCGCCCTTCGGGGCAAAACCCCCCACACGACTAAGGGCATCTCTGCTTAATAATCCTGCTCCGAATAATTCACTTCCCCGCTTCCTGGAGATAGGAAAACTTTTGGGGAGAGTCTCTGCCAAAATGAAAACAGGGATTCGAAAACGCGACCTCGGAAAGCCAGTGATCGCCGCAGCCTCCACAGGGGTTAACACCGGCTGCAGTGCCAGCGGTGTCCCCAAAGGCAAGTAGTCCCCTTCCGGTGCCCCAGAAAGCCCAGCGCAGGTGGAGGAGCCAGCCGAGGGCCGTAATTGGATATTGACTTTTGGGGGCTGGGAGATTCCAATAACGTCTATGGCTCAAGACTCGCTAATGAGCTTTCACATTTCCCTCATTCTGAAGTTGAGCGGCCGGGGACACGGCAGGAGTAAAAAGTACTCTGTGTGAGATGGGGACAAAACCCCCGGACACTACTTCAGATTTGAGCTCCTTCCCACCAGAATCCCCCCGGGCAGCTGCTCATTCCAAGGGCAAGATGCCCACCAACACCGACTTTCTCCCCCTAGCTCCAGAGGCAGCTGCAACAAACAAACCTAACGCATCTGATCTCGCCATGTATCTGTCCATACACCCCAGGCCCCATGAGCTGACACTCGAGACCCTCCGTCAGAGGCAATCTGCGTGGGAGAGAGGAAGGCTCTGCGGCCATCACGGAGCCCCTCTCAGGGCATCTTTCCCACTGTTCCCTCCCCTCTTCCGGACTTCCCGGGGTCTGGACTTCTTCCCTGGTAGCGAGCACCACCCGCAGAGCCCCCTTCACAGGCGGGCTGTGGCCCAGCATCATCACCAACAACTAATTTTCCTTCAGGAGCTGACTGGCTCCAGCTGGTTGCCCTGGGTTCTCTTCTGTTCACAGACTACTTACTGGGTCCCTTTTTGCTACATATATATTTTTTCATGCCAATTTTATTCTCCTTTTTTATTGTTATTCTCCTACTGGGCCCCCTTTTAAGGAATAAGCCACTCTCCTGGAAAAAAGAGACCCAATAGGACTCCCTAAACTTAACTCAAAAGAGCTGCCTCCAAAGTCACACTGGCTCATACGAATATAGCCGGAAGAAGCAGCTGGTGGCACTGTGGCTAGATTTCTGGACTTCATGGGTGAAGAACGGATTAGAGGAAGCAGGGAGTGGAGACTTGCGAGATTATGCAGAAGGTCAGCACACTAGTCCAGGGGAGAGGTAGGTGACGATGGTCCAGAATGCAGTGGAGGTTGTGAGATTAAAAAGAAGGGGAGGATGTGAGGTGTCCTGAATCAAAAGGACTTGGCTGAGTGGCTATGGGAACCGGGGAAGAGAGAAGACTCAAGAATGGCTTCGAGATTCTGAACCTGGTGACTGAAGCGATGCTGATGCCCTTAACGGAAATGGGGCCATTAGCTGTCCCTTCTTCCTGGGCACGTTTGTGAGCCCATGTGGCTCCTCAGGAGGCAGCTCTTTTGGGTTTGAGTTCAGAGAGGTCTGTTGTGTCTCTTGTTTACATGAAAAACAGGGAAACTGGGGGTTGGGGCAAGGAAGTGAGCTCTATTTGGGGAACGCTGGCATGGGGAGTAGACATATCAGCCATTCACCATCTCCTCCTCTCAATGTGTTGACAGGCAGCTGTATTGTGCATGTCCCATGAAGGAGTCAAACCATTCCCATATGCACGGAGTCTGGTTTTGACAGCTGCCTTTGCTGGGTGTCCTTAGAGGGAAAAGGCATTGTTTTCCTAGCTGTAGTCTTATTTTCTACCTGTCAAAAAAAATCTGAAGGCATATTTTGGAGGAGGAGGAGGGAGAAGTGCATAAATAACATTATTGTTATGATGTTTGAAGTACACGCTCCACAAAGCAATCAAGAATGTTTTTTTCCTGTGCCTTTTGTTCCAAGTGATCTTTAAGGCCTTTGTTTTAACTACTGACATGCAGTAGTCTCCTTGGAGGTAGGGAATGAAGTACAAACTTTTAAAATTAATGTTTGAAGCAGAGTCACTAAGTATATACATACACACACACATACACACACACACACAAATATGACCTCTGTCTCTGCCTGTCCCTTCCCTCCCTTCTTCCCTTCTTCCTTCTCTCTGTCTCTCCTCCCTCTGTCTCTCTCTGTCTTCATGTTTCTGTCTCTGTCTCTCTCTGTGTCTCCCTGTGTTTCTGTCTCTCTCCCCTTAAATCCTACAAAAACAGAGCTTTGGTACTAATGAGTTCATAACACGTTAAGTAACTAAAGCTCGAACAGGATATCTCCAAATTAAACAAATGTCCCCAAATCAGTCCATGAAAAGGACTTTCCTCATACCATACTTATTTAACTTTAGCCAGCCAAGCTGTAGGGCTGCAACAACAACAACAACAACAAAAAAAACTTGTGTGGGGAAAAAAAAAACAACAAGAGTTTAGGTCCAAATCAGGCTTTCCATCTTGAATCTGTGACCAGCCCTGTGGCCTTGGTCAGAGTGATCTAACCCAAGTCTCTTCACCACTTCCACCCCAATAAGCATATGCAAGCCCCATACTAACTGGTCTCTAGGGCCCCTTCCCTTTTCTGGGTCTATGATTCTAGTGTTATATGGAAGTTGATTGAAAGCTAAGAGAGAATTAAAAGTTCCACATCAAGAGCTATTTTCTACTTCCCCTTCTGAAAGGTATAAAACATGGGCACTGACCGCCCCCGTATTTCATTTCAGTTCTGCAGACTAGAGATGAAATTAAGGTCTCAGAGAAAGTCCGAGAAGCAAAAAGTTCTTTAAAACCCAGGAAGAAACTCAAATCAAAACCTGTAGGACGGCTGAAGGTCAGGTACAAAATGCCCACGTACTCCGTACCTTGAGACAAAACCTGATACGGTCCCAGGGACTGTCCTCTAGACAGGGAAGAACATGTGCGTGACAGCTGTTTCATTCATATATACCCGACCAAATCCTCGGGATGCACACTGATTATGCTTAAAGTGCACACTGCAGAAATGATTTCAACATCAAACCGAATAAATTGTTGTTTTGCTTTTTTCATAGCTCAGAAAGCAGGGGAGTGTCCGGGGGAAGGAATTCCCATGCTACATTCCCATGGAGCAGAATTCAAACAGAAGGTGCAAGGGCAGAAATGGTACAATCGGGAAGAGAGGTTTGACAAGTTACACTGGATTCTAATGATTTGGGGGGTTTCCAAAAGTCAGGGTTCATTCCCTAAAATGCCACTGGAAAATACCAAGAGACTAAAGGCTAAAGCCCAAAAATACGTTGCTTTACATGCAAGAGGAATTCAAGTGATGTCTGTTTAACCTGTGTTGAAGTGAAAATAAGCAGGGATACAAAAATCATGATGTGACAGGTTCGTGTTTGGCTGCACAAATGAGACAGACAGGTAGGTATACAATATTGAAAAACATAATAATGAAGGGAGAGTCCACATCACAGAGGTGGATAGGATTCAGACAGATAAAGAAGGGGAAATTACTGGAATAAAGAAGTAAAGGTATATATTTGCCACCTGTGTTTGGATGGCAAACTAGTCGTGTAGGACGGATGGTGGGACCGTGGTCAAGCCAAAGACCCCTTCTCTGGGCCTCGGTTTGCTTACCTTCAAAATGGGAATGCTGGCATCTGTCATCCCTACCTCAGAGAGTTACTGTGAGGTTCAAATGAGATATGTGTTTTGCAGACCTCAAAGGGCTTTATAATTTCAGCTATTATTATTATTGTTGTTGTTATTGTTTATTTTGGATAGCATTGGAAAATAAAGCTGGCAGATTTGTGGCCTCCAAATGAAACAATTCCCCCGCCCCGCAATATGGGGGTGTGCAGGGCTGCCAGCTGCTCAGTGAGAGTAACTTTTCTTACTCAGATTGCCGGACGCTGGCCCACAGTGATATTGAGCACGATGGTGAGGTTATCCCTATGGCGGAGCAGCAGCCAAGGTTAAAAATAACCTCAAACACATCTGGGTGCCCAAGGGGGAGGAAAACAAAGAGGCAGTGATATCTAAGTGGAAGCCAAGATTTGGGACCTGGGAGGCACGCCAGCCAGGGCGAGGGCATCCGCCCGTTGTTCCCCCCTGGGGGTCAGCCCAGGCCAAGTTCCCCTGTGTAGATTTTAGCTAATATGCACCATGAACCACGTGTGTCTAAGCTGCTCTGCAGCCACTCCCCCCCCCAAAAAAAATCTAGCACACTAGGAGAGTACTACATGAGTTGTTTGGAGTTTAGGGTTTGTCTCTCCCACGATGCAAGTTTCTTAAGGGCACAGAAGCTGCTCTTCTATTTGTACCCCCAGTCAGGGGCTTAAAAACTCATTCAACAGCCACCAACCTACCACAGTCCCATCTCCCCCTCCCTCTGCAGACCCTCATTCCAGACAGGGATGCCTCCCCAACATACTCTGTTTTTGCCCTTAGAGAAGGCTCGCTGCCCACAACCCAACTACTCAAGTTGATTTTAGCTGGTTTTTAGACTGGACTTGGGATGGGGTTGATTTCTATGGTGTAACATTCTCTTAGTGATTTCTCAGTGCCTGTAGTTTCTTCCAAAGGCTCCCCACCCCGCTGAACAAACATTCAACTTGGCAAGGATGTTAATCATACAATGAATAATATTCATTCTCAAATCACATGTCAGTAACTACCCATCCAATGGCCTTCTCATGCTCAGCCCATCTGCCCACTGGTTTGGGGATGGGTGGGTTCCTGACCTTATTTAACTATGAACGAATATGGACAAGCAGGTATGCTCAGGAAAACACAAAAATTACTGTATTTCAATTTAGTTACCAAATTAAAGATGCTACCTTCAAAAGATCTCATTTACTTGGAATACTCCCCTCTGAATAACAATATCCCCCTCCCCTTTTTTAAAAGAGTGTATAACTTTTCTCAAAGCACTTCCCCACGGAATATAGGAATCTCAAATTTGATAGGCAAAAAGACACGATGGTTCAGGAACCTGTCCTTGGGCTCATGGCCAGTCACCATGGCACAGTGCCAGAAGGGCAGGAGACTTGGGAGTCAGATCCCACCTTTGCCACTTACAGACTTACAGTGGCAACTCGTACCCCCGCTTCCCACTTTACTGAGGAGGCAGCTGAGACTCAGATAGGATCACATTCCACTAAGCCCCTCTAGGTGAGACAGACCAAAGTCAGGTCTCAGTTCTAATCATTTCCCGTTCTTAAAAAGTCTGTTTGCCACAAATTTCTCTATTAGTCCTTGTTTTCATAGCCACAACTTATTTGCAATATATTGGTTTCAGTAACTGATTTCAAAAATGTCCTTCAAATCACTTACTAGAATCCTCCCACCCCAAAAAACACCCTGCTGGCCAGGCAATCTCTTCATCTCCACTGATGTCGAATCCTTTTTTTTGCCTTCACTTCTCATTCGACAGTTATGTTTGGTCATAGGTACAGAGCTGGAGAGCCCTTTGTTTATGACCAGGAATGCCAAAGGAGAATCATGTGGTTTCTCATTTTAATCCTACTTGAAACCTAAGTTTCTCAAGCTAAGATTCAAGGGAATCAGGGAGAAGAGAGATAAGAGAGCTCTGTCTTTTCCTCCTTAGCAGCCTTTAGGTCTTGTGTCACTGAGAGGCTGAGAGACCGTGATATGACATAACATAGGTGTGCTGTGTGCCAGCATTGTGCTAAACTGGGGGCATACAAAGAAACAGAGTCTCTGCTCTGCATGAGCTCACTAACTAAAGGGAGGACACAACACGAAAACAAATAGCCACCAACAAAATAAATGCAGCATCAATGGGGAATCGGCAACAGAGGGAAGACCTCATCAGGAGGGCTGAGAAGGCTTCCTGTGGGAGAAGGGACTTCAGCTGGGACAAGGTAAGACATAAGGAGTCTGTTAAGGCCCAGGATGACAAGATGGCTCGCCTGGTCTGAAGGAGAACAAGAAGGAGCCAGAAGGTCAGCTTCAAGGTTGGGATCTGAGACGCATTTCCATTTAAAGTTGAGGGGGGAGTAAAGGAGAAGGTCAAAGGGAGAAATGATAAATGGAAAAAACCTTCTCTTGGTCAATGAACAAGTACTTATGTAAGTGCCTACTCAGTGCCAGGTGCTTGGAGATACGAGAATGAAACACCTGCAACTAGCAATGGGATGAGATTCTAACGGGAGACAAGTACATGAAATAAATACAGCAGAAGTAAAATGTACATCTGAGCATACACACATACATGTGTACAGGCGTGCACACAAACATGGAGGGTTCAGGGTGAGAAACAACGTGGCTGGATCACAAAGTACAGGAGAGAGGAATAATGTCCAGGCAAGAACAAGATCACCAAGGGCTTTAAAAGCCAAACAGAGTTTATATTTTACTCTAAGAGCAATCAGGAGCCACTGGAGTTGATTGAATGGGGAAATCACGAGCCCACATTTGCAATTAAGGAAAATAACTCTGGGAGCAGAATATGGAACAGTACAGAGCGGTGGGGGAGCTGAGGCGAGGATACCCATCAGGAGGCTGGAGCAATAATCTAGCCGGAGTGACGAGGGCCTGAACTACGGGAACAGCTGTGTGTGAACTGCTTTTCTCAACCTAAGAGACTGCTGAGGCTCAGGTGTGATGTCGTATAACCATATGAAAACACAAACATATGAGAGCAAAAAGGACCAGGTGTTTTTATGATCACTTGTGGAGCTGTTTGGGAGAAGAGCATCTTCTGAACAATCCTGGTAAGATGCGGTCCCGGTGAGATGAAGGCTGCTCGGGATGGGCGAGTGCCCTGGCTGGGAGCAACAATAATGGCCAGCCTCAGCTTGTTAAGCAAGTTGTCCTAAGACAAGAACACTTTGCCTTGTGATAGCTCCCCCCAATCTGGACTAGAAGTCTACAGGGAAGCTATTAACACTTCTCCTGTGTTCTGTGTCCAGTTCTCAAGGAGGATGGGAAATTGTCTCCCATTCATACACCAGTATTAAGGGAAGCATCAGTGATGGACCCAGCCACCTGCTCTTTCTCAATCACTCAAGCCCCGACAGTCTGGTCATTATTCCTGTCCCCAATCAGGCCACTGGCTCTTCCAGAGCAGTCTTCATCCCACCAGGACCGGCTCTTATCAGATTGCCCAAAGGATGCTCTTCTCTCAAACAGCAACCCAAGTGATCACAAAGACAGCCAACCCATTTTTAAGTCCATTCACTATAAGGAAAAAGCTGAGTGCATTTCAGACATCTGATAAAGTTCAGACATCTGATGTATATTCCATCACCCTCAGACTTACACTAGGCTATAATCTACATTAGAAGGTATGATGGGGAAAGAAGGGAGTCTTTGAAGCTCCTCCCTCAAAATAAAAAGCACACTTAGGAGAGCCCTATATATGTCACTAGACCGGAGTTCAGATACTGACTAGTGTGGGATTACATAAAAGTAACTTATCATCTGGAGAATGTGGATTATAATACTAATTACCCCCACCTAAGTGACTGTGCCATGATGAAAAGGCTTATGAAAAACCACCATCTCCAAACAAAGCTCCACATGAATGTGAGCTCTGATCATGCTGGGGAAGGCTTTCTCCTAGCCCTACAAATCCACCACAAAAATAACCAAAATGAGAAGGTGATGCTCCTTCTTCTCCCTTAAACTCACCTGTGCCTGATTAAGAGGTGCAGATTTGGAGGAAATAAATAGAGGAACCCTTGAGACAATTGGGAGGTCAAAACAGCTGATTATAGACCAAAACACTGTGTCTCTTATGTGAACTCAAATAATCTATGCTAAATCAGCAAAATAAAGATATTCTTATTCTCAAGCATGGTAAAAAAAAATGCTGCTAGAATATGTTCTAGTACTATAGTTCCTTCATCCATAATCACACTCAGGACTTTTCATGGTGAAAAGAGTTATACCTTCACAGTCCCAGAGTGGAGGAGCAGGTTTATGAGAAGGGGAGAAATGGAAAGGAAGGGGGGTAAGAAGAGGAGGGGAGAGGCAAAGATAAAGAGGGATGGGAAGAGAAAGAAGAGAAGAAGGGAGAGGGAAAGAGAAAAAAAGAAAAAGGGGGAAGAGAGAAGGGGAAAGTACTCGGTACAGGTAGGTGATGGAGTGGCTGGAATGCTTGGGCCTGGAGACAGGATCTGAGTGGAAATTCAGCCTCACTTACTGTCTGTATTCTGTGACCCTGAGCAACAGTAGGGACAATAAGACCATCTACCTCCTAGGATTGCTGTGAGGATAAGATACTTATAAAGCACCATATAAATGCTAGTTATGATTATTGTTATTATTACCCTTGAAAGCACTATATTGGTTTAAGCTATAGCATTGTGTTCAGTAAACTCCAAAAGGGATCCTAACTCATTTTTTTGACAACAGCTGCTGGGAATGCTAGACAGCAATCAGAAACTGAATTTAGACCGACATCCCACACTTTATACTACAAGTTCCAAATGAACCTAGAATCTAGATATAAAAAGGTCGTATCATATACACAGCAGAAGAATAGGCAAGACTATATCTTACAGAGATTGTCTGTCCTTCGTTCTCCAGGAGGATCATGACTTCAGGGAGGCGATGCCATGATGTGTAAGTGAATTGTATTTAAGTTAGGGAGGGCTGGGCAAGGTCACTTGCCTTACTTTCCCCTCCAGAACCTTCTGAGTCTACAGACAAGGAAGACTGGCGATGGCCCTAGAATTCCTTACCAAGCAACAGAGAGAGGATCCTAGAAAATAAAATGAACAATTTTGATTCCATGAAATAGAAAAGTTGCTGCACAAAATCAAGGCAGTTAAAATTAGGGGAGATACAACTAGCCACAAAAGAATTTTTGCAACAATCTTGTCTGAAAAGCACATGAAATTCAAGCTATAAGGGAACCTGAAGCAAAATTATGACAAGAACTATTCCTTTTGATAAATGGCCAAAGGATGCGAAGAGACAGTTCTCAAAAGAAAAGCAAATTATCAACGGCCATATGAAAGAATGCTGCAAAATAATAACAATAGGAGAGATACAAGTTAAGTCTTTCTGAAGTTTTATCTCATAGTCATCAAATTAGTAAAGGTGACAAAGAGGAAAATGGCGATTCCTGCAGAAGGTATGGGAGAATAGGCACATTAATGCACTATTGATGGAGCTGTAGAAGCAATCTGGGACTGTTCCCTAAAAGTCAAGGAACTTGATCTAGTGATACCACTAACTGGCTCGTAACTCAAAGAGCCTAGGAGAGAAAGGACACCTACACATGAAAATATCTGTAGTAATACATTTTATTGTAACAACAACAAAGTGGAAAGAAACGAAGGGGTTCTCAGCAAATGAGGGATGGTTAAAGAAATTATGCAAGATTAATGCATTGTTAGAAATGATGAAAGGGATGGGTTTAGGGAACCTTGGGTGGCGGAAAGCTTATATGAACTCATACATGGTGAACTGAGTAAAATCTGGAGAACTATTTAGGCCTCTAGAACTGTAATGAAAAACAACAGTGAAAGCCTTATGATTAACAGACTTTGTTTTTTGTCACTAAATTTACTTATCACAGAGGGCAATTTTTCCTTTCCATTTTTTGAGGGAGAGAAGTTAGTGATATTTTCTTTTAAAAAAGGAGAAATAAGGAATCGGTCATTTTAAAAGTTCACAGAAGAGAGCAGGAGGAAGTTCAGAAGGAGATACAGACAAGCAGAACTGTGTTGTTTAACTATAATGTCAAATTTGAATAATCCCAGCCCTCCTTCTCCCCCCTCCCCCTGCAAACATGAACCTAATAAAAACCCAGGAAGGGGAAAGTAAAGCATATCTAACAGAGGTCACGGTTTCATATGCAATTCCCTTTTTTGTTTTTTCTTTGAAAACTGACTTGTTCCATTTTTATTGATATTTATTCAGTCTATAATTTAAAAAAAAAAAAAGAAAAGAAAGTTTCTAAAGAGATGAGGAAAAAAGGAAAGAAAATTTGAGCTGGAATCCTGGTGCCATTAAGACAAGGGCAATCACTCACCAGTGAAGGATGCTGAGTGATCTGTGCTCAGTTATCACAACTTCACAAATCACAGGCAAACCATTGGCACAATTCACCCTCCTCAGAAGGCTGGGATTTCCACGTAGGCACAACATTTATTTTGCCATGCACCTGCTTCTCAGGTTCACTGAACACTGCCTCCTTATTAATTGCTCAGCTCATCTATTTCCGTGAGAAATGCAGCCTCCTCATCTCTTGGTTTGGGTTCTTCTTCCCCTCCTCCTAGCATGATTGAAATATGAGTTATGGTTATTCCATTACAGCTCTGTTTAATCTTTGAAGTTAAGTAGCCCGTACAGTACTTAGAAAACTGGTCTTTCTTGGTTGATAATGGATCACTCACCAACCTCAGCTATTTCTTCCACAAGCCTCTGAACTTACCCTTTACTGCTGTGGGAGGGACGACTTCTAGAAGGAGATGGATTTGAATGAGGCCTTAAAGGGTGAGTAGAAATTCAATGGCCAAGAAAGGCAGAGAATTCTAAAGATAAAGAACTGTATAAAAAAAGAAACCTGAGGCAAAAGAGTGTCATGTGTATTTGGATAACAGAATGTAGTTCAGTTTGACTGGAAGGGCTTATTAATACAAGATAATCAATCAATAAACATTTATTAAGCACCTACAAAAAAAACAAAAAAAATAACAAAAACCAGAAGGAAGTCAAGGAGATCAAAATGTAATGAGATAATAAGATAAAACCAGAAAGATAAGTACTTGAATGGCAGGCAGCAGAGTATGAACTTTAACCAGGCAGGCAACTGAAGATTTAAAACACTGCCAGCATTCTCTTTAGGAAAGATGGCTTTGGGTCAAGTAAGAAGACCGGATTGGGCCACCAGGGAGAACAGGCTGGAATGCCTGTTCAGTAACTAACGTGGAAAGGTATTTAAAGGAGTTTGTCCTGGGATGCTGGCAATGAGGGGAAGAGAGAACAGAATCAGGAGGTGTTATGGGAGTGGGAACGGCATGACCTGGTGGATGGGAGAGCGGAAGGGAGGGAAGGACTTGAAGCACCTAAGAAGAGAAAGGGACTTCAGAAAGGACTGTTTAACCCATAAGTCGTCCTGCAACATTAAGAGGCAAAGAGAACCCAATGGAACGATGGTTTTAAAGACAGAAATAGTGAAAGCAAAGGTGGGAGAGCAGTTTTAAGGGAAATGATGATGAACTCATTTTAGGCTGTGCTGACTGAGGAGTTGGTGAACTCGTTCTGGGGGACGGGCAGAGGATAAGTCAATACCGATGATGGGAATTTATTATATTAAATAAGAATTGTCACCACAATCATTTTGGGCTAAAAAACAAAAAAACAGTTAGTCCAGACATTTGGGTAAATACACACAAGAAGGAGTAGGGAAGAAGAGGACCTGGCAAAGGAGACTGAGGAAGAGTAATTAGAAGGGTACAAGGGGAACTCAGATAGTGCTGTGTCTCTCAGAAGGAGATGGGGTCGACGGTCAATAGCCACAATGAACTCATGAAGGATGATGACTATCATGGTCTTCAGTATCAGAGAGGATGAAGACCCTCTACAAAGTGCTGAGAGAGGATGGAGAGAAAAGGGAGGGAAACAACGATTTGGCAGTAGGAGAGACGAGAAAGACTTTTAAGGGGAGGTATTGTGGTAATTTTTTTTAAGATAGGAGAGACCTGAGTGTAGTTGTATGGGAAAAAATCAATAGTGAAGGAAAGATTCATGACTCATGAGAGGGAAGGCATTGGTGCTGAAGCAAGTTCTGGGAGGAAACAAAAAGTAATAGTATCATCAATACGGGGAGGTGTATTATTGGCCTTGGTGAGAAGAAGAAATATGTCTTTGTCAATCACCACAGTGAAGACATCAATGTATTTTGAGGAACGGGAGCATGACTCCCTAAAGAATGGGTCATCCATCTATTTATCAGCAGGGATGCAGTAAGGAACACCCCACAGGAATGCTTCCGCAAGCTTCTGACTCTGAAGGACAAAAGAATGAAAACATCTGAGAGGCACAGGCAGGAATGGACCACTGGGAAGACGGTGGAGCTATTATCCTTCCTGACAAGATACGTGCTCGTTTTTCTCTCCACAAACCTGGACACTTCACTCCTCAAGCCTGGCCCAGGCTCCAACCCCTAGTTTAAAATGCCTTAGATAAATACATATGGCATGTACATGTATGGTGTCCCAAGTCATTTTTTCCTCCATTAGCATAAAACTTCTTTCTCCTCAATGAAGTGCATGACAAGGTCATCTGCTATATTTGCCTGCAGTACATGGCAAACATCAGTGCTTAATAAATGCTTGTTGGATAAATGATTGCAAGCTTTTGAAGGTATGGTTTGGATCAGCTCTGTGTAATGAGATGATAGGGCTGATAAGAGAGCTAAATAGAAGCAGCAGCCACAAGGCAAGTACCCAACTGAGGTTATGTGCCATGAATTTATAATGTGTTAAATCAGATCAGTTTCAAGTTCATTATGTTTTCTAGTGATGTTCAGCAGCCAAGGAGTAGGAGTAGAGAAAACTGGATGATGGGAATTATCCAAGAAAAATGATATATGCAGATTGGGCACAACAGAAGCTCAGGGAGGCTGGACCACTGGACTTAAGAGTCAGCAAGACCTGGATTTGAATCCTGCCACAGACCATGAATGACTAGCTGTGTGCCTCCTGACAAGACTGAACCTGCCTCTGATTTCTAACTGTAAAAAATTGAAGTTGCACTCAATGATCTCTAAAGACTTCCAGCTCTAAATATGTGAAACAAAGTAGAAACCCATGAATGCAAGGCCCTACATTAGAGACACGTGAAGCTAAAGTAGTTGTGAATGAGGGCAAAAGTAGATATGTGGCAGGATGTGGTTCAGAATTTCAGGGTCTTAGAGATAGGATTGCTCAAAGAATCGGTGATGCAAGAAAGAAGGCATTGGAGCTGAACTGTTTGGGCAAGTCATCAGAGGAAAGCTGACATGAATTACACAAAATATTCTGCAATCAAAGGGTTATATCAGGGTTAGCTATTATTATTCTTGAAGATATCAACTGGCAGATCCACAATGTCGGAAAGACTCCTCTTTGTTGAAGGCTGCTCATTGGAGCAGAGACTGGACTGGGAGCCAGGGGGTGACCTTGATGTCACTTAGTCCAACTTGGCCCATTTTACTGCTGAATAATTATACTGTATTGTTGTAAGGTACAGAAAGAGGAATACGCTTACCTAAAGTTTCATGGAACAAGAATTTGCACTTCTAAGTTTCTAGCTTTTCAGGAATCATCTACTGGTTCTTTATTGATTCCTTATTGGTTCCCTTTATTGATTCAAGGTTGGTATCATCCATCTTCCTGTCAGCAAAGACATAGCAAAGAACATTCCATGGGAATGCTCCCACAAGCTTCTGATTCTCAAGAATAGTAGGATGCAAGCATCTGAGAGACCACAGGTAGGAATGGACTGTTGGGAAGATGGCGGAGCTATTATACTTTCTGATAAAATACATGCTCGTTTTTCTCTCCACAAACCTGGGCACTTTTCCCCTCAAAAATCAATTGACCTGGCACAGGCTGCCAATCCCTGGTTTAGAATATTATTAGATAGAACGCATGTCCTATTTGATGCCCAAAATGATTTTCCTCCACTAGTACAAAATGTAAAGACACCATGGTCCTCAAAGTACCAAAGCAATTATTGCAAGGGCTTATTATCCATCATTATCCATTCCTGCAGGAGTGGGAGTGTGCTCTGCACATCTGGGATATCAAAGAATAGTATTATAAATACTCTGGGAGCTAATATGTAAACCTAATATATTTTTTAAAATTTTTATCCATTTTCTTCATTCTTCTTACCTCCCTTCAATCTTTGGGGATGCCAGTTATTTGAAACTTAATCCAATTCTCAAAGTATGCAAGACCTTGTTTACTAGCATGCTAGCATGTTACTGGCATGAAATTATACCTAACTAAAATTAAACCAACAAAAATGAGGAAATTACATTTGGGAACACTTATCTCAGATTTTTTTTTGTCAGGTCAGTGATTCACAGAATGCAGCATTTAACTGTGGGAAAGCCACTATTGTACTAACTTTGGCTGTCTAAAAGTATTTGGGGCTCAGGGAGAAAGGGGAAAGAACACATTTCTGAGAGTTAGATGCTAAAGACATGTATGTTCTAATGTGAAATAAACCCACCCACCAGCTCCCCTCCCCCCTGGAAAGAAAGCTATGGATTGGACACATGCCTGAAAAAGAAAAACAGCAAGAAGCCACACGAGTTTATTGGCATGCTGGGAATAAAACTGGTGCTAAAATTAAAAGCAGCACAAAAATCTATTTTTAAAAACAAGGAAATTGCATTTGCTTTACAACATAATGAGCAAATTTAAGCCACATATAATCATGGATATTATACTGCCTATTTCCAAGGCAGCTCCATTCTAGAATATTACCTATGGGTCTAAAAAAATTCTATCAGACAACAAGCTCTTTCCTTCCTTTTCAAATGAAGTTATGACAAAGACAGGCCCTGTTTTGGAAAATGTAATACTACTAAAAGGACAAAGGGAATTTCTTATACACACCCCAGAGCAATAAAAAACATCCTCTGTTTCACACATCAAATACTCTGCCATAAGTCAAATGCAGTTGATAAATAGCTTTTTAAATCCCAGTGTCTAACAACAGAATTTATATGATTTTTTGAGATAACTGATAGCATTGTTTGAATGGATGGCAGTTTTCCTAGCTGAATACATAGCATGGTTTTTGCCATATAGATCATGAGGATTGTATCCAGAAATCAGCACATCTGAGAAGTTGACGGGTTCCATTATCCTGTTCTTGGTGACCCTATCCCTTCCTCAGAATGGATGAAATTCCTTAAGGCTTTCTAATAAACACCATGAATCTTACTAATAACAAATAACAAATTAATAACAAATAACAAATTCCACTGGATGTTTCATACAACAGACATTTATATTATAACAAATCTCCATGGTGAGGTTTCATTTTTCTTCCAAAAATTCAAAGGATCTCTTTCCCCACTTTGTTCTTGTGCTAGACTTTCTTCTGCTCAAATAGGAGAGCAAGCTAACATTTGGGGGAATGTGTGTAGTTATTGTTATTTGTACAAAATTTAAAAAGCTCCTTGGTTACACAATCATCAGAATTTAAACCTACAAGGAATCTTAGAAAACAATTTGTCCAATTCCCTCATTTAAAAAATTCAATTATATGGTCTATCATGGAACAATTATTTCTGCATGATTCACTGTCATAGTACACAATCTCTTGGATAGAAAAATGGTAATAAAATTTTAAAAAATTTAATACTTTGTTTTATAAAATTGAAGCCTAATACCAGATTCCTAAAAGGTACCAGTCAACTCGCCAGTGAGTTTGCTTGTATATCCAAGGTCCATAAGAGGAGAGGTTTGAACCAAGGCATTCAACTGGACTATACTAAGATGCTTTTACATGCACTTAAATTTTCTCTTCATGATGAGCAGAGAAGCACTTCCCTATCATCTAGAATCTACACTGATTGGTGTTAAGCATAATGCAGTGGTACTTCAACCATATCCAAGATCTTTCCACTAAAACCAAAAGATGCAGATGGAGAAAACTTTACTCTGGACTATTCAGAGCACTAGGATTTCATCTGCTCCTCAATGTCACCCACCTTCCCATTCTCTTTGTGTGTCTGTCTGGCAATTAAGGAACTGATTAAATTCACTACCCATAACTGACCAACCTCTTGGTTACTTAGGCCATCCCTGGCTTCCTGTTTTCTCTATCTACAAATTACGAACTATTTCAACTTCCTGACTGTTACTGCAATAAGTCAGGAATTGAATGGGGCCCTCAGAAGCTGATCTGGATCAGAGAAATGCAAATTAAGACAACTCTGAGATACCACTACACACCTGTCAGATTGGCTAAGATGACAGGAACAAATAATGATGAATGTTGGAGGGGATGTGGGAAAACTGGGACACTGATGCATTGTTGGTGGAGTTGTGAAAGAATCCGGCCATTCTGGAGAACAATCTGGAATTATGCCTAAAAAGTTATCAAACTGTGCAGATCCTTTGACCCAGCAGTGCTACTACTGGGATTATATCCCAAAGAAATACTAAAGAGTGGAAAGGGACCTGTATGTGCCAAAATGTTTGTGGCAGCTCTTTTTGTGGTGGCTGGAAACTGGAAGATGAATGGATGTCTATCAATTGGAGAATGGTTGGGTAAATTATGGTATATGAAGGTTATGGAATATTATTGCTCTGTAAGAAATGACCAGCAGGAGGAATACAGAGAGGCTTGGAAAGACTTACATGAACTGATGCTGAGTGAAATGAATAGAACCAGAAGATCGCTGTACACTTCAATCTTGTATGAAGATATATTCTGATGGAAGTGGAAATCTTCAACATAAAGAAGATCCAATTCACTTCCAGTTGATCAATGATGGACAGAAACAACTACACCCAGAGAAGGAACACTGGGAAATGAATGTAAATTGTTAGCACTACTGTCTATCTACCCAGGTTACTTATACCTTCGGAATCTAATTCTTAATGTGCAACAAGAAAATGGTATTTACACACATATATTGTATCTGGGTTATATTGTAACATATGTAAAATGTATGGGATTGCCTGTCATCGGGAGGAGGGAGTGAGGGGGGGGGATAATTTGGAAAAATGAATACAAGGGATAATATTATTAAAAAATTACTCATGCATATGTACTGTGGAAAAAAAAATTCAAAAAAAAAAAAAAAAGCTGATCTGGAGCATCCATTGCAAAAAGGAAACATTATTTGCAGAAGCCAGGGAATGTGTGAAAATGGTCTAACTTCCCTGGTGCCATCCTGACCACTTTGAAAATGTCTTCATTTGGGCTGTCTACATCACCGTATGCAAAAGCAAATGTTTCTCTGCTTTACTGAAAACAGTTTCCCTTTGGTGGCTCATGGGTGAATTCTTTGGGAACAAAATACTGGTTCTTATGCAACAATCTGCTCTACTGCATAAGCAACAGTGAGTAAGGTAGAAAGGAATGTACTGGTCCACTAATGTATTACTAAGAACTGAGATGTTTATGGGGATTAAACAAACCTTATCTGTGATGCTGAGCTGGTTAGATGTAAAGAGAAAAAGCAAAAATCACAGATATTCTTAATCATGTCTGGCTGATGTAATTTATATCATGAGGCTGCTTACAATTCAAATCAAAGGTGTGCCAAAACAAATACAAGGTACAAAAAAATCAATATGAATATATAACTTATATAACTGAATTTTAATGCGAAATAATAAAATAATTGTACATATGCCAAATCATAAAGTAACATAAAATGATAAAAATTGCTTTTATTAACATTTTTGCCTGATTTTAGAAATTAACTCTTAAAAGTCTTTCCATTCCTCATAAACTTTCTCTTCCAGTTTCGGGGAAGGTAAAAACATGTAAAATAAGAAATAGACCATTTTTGATGAATTTGGCTGGTTCAAGAGTACAGGAAGGAGCTGTTAGGTAAAAACTTCTCTAACCACTGTGAAGAAGAAAGCTCTGACTCAAATGTGGCCTACATGCATTTAAAAGCCTCATGGTGTTTATACTATAGCTATACTAGTCCTACAGTCAAAGATCTTGGGTTGGATGGCTTCTGAACTCTATGAGCTTAGAAGACTCAAAACCAAATGCTTGTTATTAAAATAATCTTCATGTTAACAGAATTAGGTATCCTTTGGAGGCAAAATGGCATTGATTCAAAGAGAAAATAAAAATCAACTGAGGTAAATACAAGGTCCTTTATAGACTAGATTTTTCTAAAATGCCTAAATATGTAGTATATATAGGTATATTTTGTTTTACCATGCTTCACTTAATTGCGTTTCTTCAAATTGAAAGTTTATAGCAACTCTATATCAAGCCAGTCTACTGGCACCGTTTCCCCAATAGCACATCGTGTCTCTATGTCATGTTTCAGTGATTTTAGGAATAATGAATCTATCTGTTACACTGATCAGTGATCAGTGATCTTTGATGAGGAAGGTTAAGTCAAAAATCAAGATAGGCTGAAAGCTAATCTACCAGCAATCAGTAGCCATCAACATCCCAACAAGACCCTCAACTAGCAACAAGGTTAGGACTCACCAAGGATTCAGATGATGGTAAGCATTTTTTTAAGCAATCTATTAGGATACATACTTTTTCAAAAGACATAACACTATTGCACACTTAACAGGCTATAGTATAGTGGGTAAACATAACTTTTATATGCATTGGGAAACCAAAAAAAAAAAATTCATGATTCACTTTATTGTAATATTCACTTTATTGTTGTGGTCTAGAACTGAACCTGCAATATCTGCAGTCTGCCTGCACAGCATGGGCTGGGTATGCCTAAGTAACAATTTATGTGAAAAAGATCTGGGGATTTAAATGAATAGAAATCCACAATATGACATAATAGACAAAAAAATTTGTACATAATTTTAGGCCGCATGTTTTCCATAACAAAGGAGGTAATGGTCCTGCTCTACTCCGTTTTAGTCAGGACATATGAATGTAATGTTGAGGGCTGAGTGTCATGTTGGGGCAGGATATTAAACTGGAGTGGACTATTATCAATCAATGAATAATCACTTAATAAGAGTCTAGTGTATACCCTGGAGATACAAGTACAGGGAATGAAGCAATCCTTATTATAACTCCGTAACAATGTAACCCGGGTACATGGGGACATTCCATGTAAGGAGTGGCTGAGGGAGCTGGCCATGTTAGCCTGGGCTCGGGGAGAGCTAGGGGAGATGGATGTCTTCCTGTCTGAATGAGATACTTTATTTCACTTGGCCCTACAAAGATCAGTGGGTAGAACTTGCAGAGAGAGAATTAGCCTCAGTTTAAGAAAAGTTTCTTAACAAACAACTTGCAGAGTTGCAAAATCCCTTCCGTGGATGGCAGGAGTTCACTTTCACTGGAGGTCTCCAGGATAACTACTTATTGGCAGCCAGAGGCCTGTCCAGAGTAGACTACGGGACCTTTGAGGTTTCTTCCAAACCTCCAAGGCTGGATCTCAATCGGAACGCCAGCAACGTATGTCCCCCGCTAAATGCAGTAGTCCTGGCCATGCAGGGAAAACGGAGCAGAGGGCTGGAGAGACAGCTCTCGCTCTTCCTACAACTTTCACAAAGATCCTCTCACTCCTCTTTCAGTGGGTCGTCTGTCCAAGGCCATATATCAGACATCCTCTGACAAGTCAGATACACCTCCATTGGAACATGACCTTATGGATAATGTTGTAAAAAAAAAAAAATCACCTATGCATATGTACTGTCAAAGAAAATGTTATAATTATAAAAATTAATTAAAAAAAAAAGGAACATGACCTTATAAAGGTTAACACAGGGTTACAAGAAGAGGTGCTTCTGACATCTCCAGGTGTGCTGTGAAGGGGCAGGGGCTGGGAGGAGTCATTCTAGGCACTGGCTGCATTCCACTAGAGTGAGGATTTGACAACATAGCCACATCTAAATCAATGAAACAACATGGTGGCGTTCAAGACAATATGAGAATTACAAGAACCCTCAACATAGTATTATCCCTAAAACCTTGCAAAATGCTGCATTCTAATATTTGGGAATTATGTAAGGTATCAATAACCTTCATGGCAAAATAAATTTAATTTGTGTGCTGGATCTCAATGGAATCTTTAAAACAGCCAGCCTTTCTAGTTTGGGAAGATAGTGTCTCCTTTTCCCTAGTTCTTTAACATCTCTAACATCTTTTTTTTGGTGGTCATCTTCATGTCCTTTTTTTTTTTTCTCTAAAAGCTTTTCATATGAATTCCAATTAATTTTAACAATACTATAAAAGAGGAACAGTTTTGAAAAACTTATCTCTGATAAATAGATACAGTGATCAATCATGACTCTGGAGGACAATGAAGAACACTACTCACTTTCTGACAGAGGTAAAGGAAGAAATATGCAGAATGAGACATTTTGGGGACATGTGCTGACGTAGGAGTTTGTTTTCCTTGACTGAATATTTGTTATAAAGATTTTATTTCTCGTTTTTAATTTTTTTCTTTTTTGAGTGGGGATTGAAGGACGTAGGAGGGGAAAAAATTAAATGTTTGTTAAATGAAAAAATAATTTTAATGTTACTATATTCTATATTCTAAAACTATCTAAAAAAACTCACATTTTAGCTGCAGAGAGTAGATTAGGCTAGTGATGTTAAGGGATTGGCTAACGTATCGAGGTCCTACCATAAGCTCAATCATTATCATCCTATAAACTAAAAGGAGAAGGAAAGAAACTAGAGAAAATTCATTTTTAAGTTGCCATGTCCCTGCTAGTTTAATCAGCTGGTTTAATCAAGCAAAGACAGTCCTTATGTTTTGATCCTTTGAGGAACCCAATAGATGCCTCTACAGTAAGAAAAAAGGAGACTTTAATGGGATTATGTAGCTCAGCAATACCCAGCAGATGAAAGGTTCCCAGGTCATTAGGGCAATAATCGCTATACCAAGAGACTTGTCCCAAGAAATGATTTGTTTAGAAGAGATGACCTAAAGTGGAATAAAAGACTAATGCACGAATCCCCCCTATTGATTAGCCCCTCTGGAAATACCCAGTACTACAGTGTCTCTCTTCTATCATGCTAGTTCTAATAAAACTACCTGCAGATTTTATGATTGTCTTGAGGGCAAATCTATTTCAATTAATAAATCTCTACAGAATGAGACAAACAGTCTATAAATTAGATGAACACCATCTATCAACAATTTGTAGCAAATAGAATATTGGGAAAAGTGTACAAATTTCCAGGAAGTTAAATTTCCCTTTATTCTTATGTTAAAATATCATTGCCCAGTTTATTATTTATTCTAATTGAGAATTTACCTTTCTAAAGACAAAATCCAAATCTAAGTTCCATCTTTTTTCAACTCCATATTATCTATCTTTTCAAAACAGATTAATTCTTAATAATGATGAGCAAATGAGTAAATTCAAGTGTCCCAAAAATATATATCATCATTTATCTAACCCCACCCATGAATTTAATTAGCTGTCCATAATTAATTGTATCCCATCCTACCAGACCACAGATGACAAATTGTAAATCTATAAAATTCATTCATTCATTCACTTATCTAATAATTGTTTATTAAGTTCTGATCCTGGCCTTTCACATTATGACTCAAAGCTACCTTTTACCTTATTTCCTAATTCCTTCCCATAAACGATGTTATGCTTGGGTCAAACCTGGCTTTTAGCCTCTTCCTGATTTTATCCTGCCCTCCACCATCTCCATTAATTCATTCAGGCCATTCTCTGCTCCCCTGCCCACCACCCCAATCTGAATGGCCTCTACTCCATATCAGTAGGTTTGAATTCTTTTCCTTGGAAGTTCTGACTCAGTGACCACCTCCCTCACAAAGCCTCCCTTAATCTGATTTGCTATAAACTTCCTCATAACTCTTTATCTGGACTGTTCTTATCATGTTCAGCCTCAAATCTTGTTTATTTCTGCATTTCTTAGCCTTTCTGGTAGATTCTAAACCCTAGACTCTGCCTAGAGATCCATCTTTCTACTCTCTGATCATTCAACTGCACAGCCTGTGGGAACATGCCATCGGCTCCCATTTTGGGGATGACAAAAGGCTTCAAGACTAGAATAAGTCAATCTGTTTTCAAAAAGAAACTGGGCTGGAGCACGTGAGGATGTATATGAGAAATAGTTTTAATTTGTGACCATTCCAAGTTCTGGGCCCTAAACTATTCTCCAAACATTTAGACCCCACCTTCCCAAGTTCACCAATGGTTTTTTGACCTGAGTGACTAATCAACTATTCTATTCAACCTATCTCTGGCACCTCCACGGCCTCCCCTTTGATATCATGCTTTGACCATAGGCCAGTGCTTCCCTCTCTTTTTTCTCCATTCCTTGTTCATCTTCCCATCATCCCAACCCTTTGCAAATATTATGACAGATAGAACCATTAACCCTTGACTTTCTGACATACTTGTAAAATACAACAATTTTCTTCTGGCTGACTTATGATTTCACTGATGTAGGGAACTATCTATATGACAATATATTAAGAAATTTTAGATAGCTTAGGAATTCATTTAGAAATTTTTCTATACTTCATCTGATGTGTACATATATGAATGTTAAAGCAAACCAGCCATAATATGTGAAAGGATGAGACATTCAGAACACAATCCTCTTGGTCTTCCCATTCAAAGAAAAAGACTGAACTATCAGACTGACATAATTTTATTTTCCCCTCCTCTCTGAGCCAACTCTCTTAGATTCCCCCAAAAGGCTGGAACTTTCTGTATTCCATTTTCTGCAGTTCCTTATATTACTGTCCCCTTAGCTATAAATGTAAGACTAACAGTTGACTAATAGAACTCAAACTATAGACTTACCAAATAAAACTGTAGGCAATCAGGCCTGAACAGTCTGAACATGCTAGGCCTGATGTGAAAACCTGAGGTCAAATTGTTTGGATTTTTTAACAATTAATACAATTGTATTAAACATATTTCCACATTAGTCGTGTTGTGAAGGAAGAATCAGAATAAAAGGGAAAAACCATGAGGAAAAAAAAGTGAAAATAGCATGTTTTGATCTGCATTCAGACTTCACAGCTCTTTCCCTGAGGTCAAATCTGGCCAAAGACCCTTACTGGTTGTGTGACCCTGGACAGGCACTTAACCTCTGTCTGCCCTTATGTTCTCATCTGTGAAATGGAGCTAACAATAGTTCCTACTTCCCAGGATTGTTGTGAGGACAAAATGAAATACTTGTAAATCAATTTGCAAATACCTTCAAATATTATATAAATGCTAGCCATCTTTCTTAGAATAGGATCTGAGCCTGGAGAGACTCACATGAACTGATGCTGAGTGAAATGAGCAGGACCAGGAGATTGTTATAACTTCAACAACAATACTATATGGTGATCAACTCTGATGGACGTGGCCCCCTTCAACAATGAGATGAACCAAATCAGCTCCAACAGAGCAGTAATGAACTGAACCAGCTACACCCAGTGAAAGAACTCTGGGAGATGACTATGAACCACTACATGGAATTCCCAGTCCCTCTGTTTTTGCCTGCCTGCCTTATGGATTTCCTTCACAAGATAATTGTACATTATCTCAAAGTCTGATTCTTTTTGTTCAGCAAAACAACTGTTGGACATGTATACATATATTGTATTTAATTTATACTCTAACATATTTAGCATGTATTGGTCAACCTGCCATGGGGGGGAGGGGGGAAGGAGGGGAAAAATTAGAACAAAAGGTTTGGCAATTGTCAATGTTGTAAAATTACCCATGCAAATATCTGATAAATAAAAACTATTAAAAAAAAATAAATTAATTAAAAAAAAAAGAATAGGATCTGAAACATAACACAAAATTGAGTTTCAGAACCTCATCATCTATAATTCCAGTGGCCTTTTTCAGTCCCTATCTGCTTTGCTTTCTCTGTGGTACAATCCTATTTAAAGTACTGTCTCTATCCCTGGATTCTGTGATGCTCCACTTCCCAACTCTCCTCTGATGGATATTTTCTTCTCTCTCTATGGGCATCCCTTCCAAGCTCTAGCCTCAGGCCATTTCCTCATCTCTATTCCTTGGTGGGCCCATGCAACTTCTTAGCTTCAATTATCACTCTTAGGGGGAGGATTTCCAAACATGTATTTCTCTGTCATCTCTCCCAAACACCAGTCCTATATTTCAAACAACCTGCGGGTTATAAGCTCTATTTGGAGAACAAAGTTTTTCTAAGTTGAAAACATCTTTTCGTACAAGGGTCAGTTGAGGGTTTTCCAAAAAGCTTTATCTGGTGTTTTCCCTTCATTTGCTAAATCTATGTAAGGCCACCATGGCCTCCTTAGGTGTCAGATGGATGGTGGTCCCAATTCTACCTCTTTTTGAGGCAGAGGAGAGGTGGGATGAAGTGAACTCTTCTGTAGGAAGAGAGATCTGGGGGAGGTTCTGCTTGGTTGAGAGTAAGGGGCAGGAGAAGGGGAATGGACAGAGGAGCAAGTACCATTTTTTGGCTAGTTTGGAAATTTCCAAATAAACACTTTTAGTTTAAAAAAAAACCTGCCTGCTAGATATCTTCATCTAAACATCCTACCAGCATCTCAAACACTTGTCCAAAAGCCAAATGATCTTTCCTTCCTCCTGTTTCTTCTTAAGGCCCCAACATCACCCAGGTGTAGACTTTCACAGGTCAAAGGTCACTTAGGCTCTGAAAACACAAAGGGAAAAGGTCCCTGCCCTCAAAGGGCTTGCATTATTCCCCCCCCCTGTTCTCCGCATCCAGTCAATCACCATATTCTGTGGACTGCAGTCTATCTCACTCAGCCTCTCTGCCTCTTGCCTGGATCAGTCAGAACCACCTCCCTCATTGGTCTCCTCACTTCCAGTCTCTCTTCCTCCAAACTCGTCCTTCCTACTACCAGAGTCATCTTCCTATTGCACAGATCTGACCATGTTATATCACTGGCCAGACCTGGAGCTGAGTGGCTCCACTGATTATCAAATTAAATATCAATTCCTTTTCCTAGGACTCCAGCCTATCATTCCAGCCTTTCACCAAATACTACATACAGGTACTCCCTTGCAGGAATTCTAAGCCCCATGGTAGCCAGACTGCACTAGTGGCTGCATTCCCATCTTGTCCTGCACTTTCCTACTTCCATACACGATTTGTACATTCCCATACCTGGAATAGTCTCTCCCTTTCCCTTTCTTCAAGAACAAGCTCAGGGACTAACTTCTTTACAAAACCTTCTCTGACTTTCCAAGGCACGCGCACACACACACACACACACACACACACACACACACACACACACACATACATATATTCATAAAACTCATATAACTCTCATAGAACTCAAGACTCTACATGTCTATTAGTCTTAACTTTTGCTATCATTTTTATATATTTTCCTTATCCTTCCAACTAGCATGTTATCTTATTGCATCTGGGTCCCCAGCGCCCAGCAGAATATATGGCATAGATCAGTGATTAAATTACTTGCTCAAGTTTCTTCTTGGGTTAGCAAATAGACAATGAAGGGCAATAAGCAAACATCCGCTTTATTCTTAGTCCATCAAACACCCAGACAACAGAAATAAGTAATCCTACCTTTTAATTATTATACCCCACCAGAGATGTCTTTTGATAATTGGGATTTCCATCCAAACACTGTGGGACACTGCTACGCCACCATAAGAGAAAAATAGTTTCTAGCCTGTCCACCCCCCACTGGCAACCATTCTCTCTAATCTTATTGATATCTTTCAGGAATGAGTTCACACTTCTGCCAAGAGCACACCTTCCATTATAATTATGAATGCATTTCTTGGCAAGACAGTGCTTGGCTCAGTCACCACAGCCTAACCAAGGGAGAGAAAGAATAAACTGGAACAGATTTCTGCTGTACCATGGTTCCTCCTTAAAACACCTAATGGGGCAGAAAAGAACAGGGAAGGGAATAATAAAGCATAAGGGCATTTACCATTACATGAATGTGGGGAAGGTGCCAAAAGCAGAAAACAAACCCCGACATGGCTAGCAATGAGGAAATCCAGCAATTCACAATTAAGTAGTTTTTCTTATCTGTAAATGGCAACTCCCATACAAGGAAAAACAAGTACCTGATATGTTTCACCAGGGTGGGGAAAACCCCTGATAAGTTTCTTTTGGAACTAGCAAACAGAGCAGGTAGATTCTTCCCAAAACAAGCCTTTTTCCCAGATGTTAATTTTCAACTATAGGCAAGACATTCGGGTCAAAGGGCTTTCATTGTTTTAGAGTCATTTTTACAGCCAACTAAATGATTGATTCATACTAATATTTAAAATTTCAGACAAACCCCTAGCTTCCTCATTTACCCCCAAACCATTCATTCAGAATCCTAAAGAATTGAGATTTTTTGCTGACCCTGATATTCTGATTCTCTCAGCTGAAACCATAAGCAATGGTTGTGATAAATATATTCTCAGTCTAGCTCTCTGAATAACACAAAAGGTGGGAATGGGTGGATATTCCTATAACACAGCATACAACTACTAAAAGCCAATCATATTCTTCGATGAGATCTTCTAAATCCAGGATCTAGCCCCTGAGGTCAACAACTCTGAGCTGTGGAACATGAGATTGCCCTGAGTGATGAGATGCTTTTGTGTGCCTGTATGTCCTTGTTGCAGCTCATTTTAGTTCAAGCTGGTCAATGATGAGATCATTCCACTTTCATTCTACCGCTCCCAGGCTATCATAAGAATCAACTTGCACTGTTTGGCTTTTATAACCTGAATTCTAAGAATTTCACAGTAGGGCCGGAGGACCCAGGATTCCCAAATATCCCATCAGGAGGCATCGCATTCAAACTTCTATTATGTTTCTGTGATATTCTGCAGGAAACAAAAACAAAGTTGTTGGCAGCATTCGTCATCATTTGCCACTCTGCAGAAGGAGAGCTAATAATGCATTTCTCATTTGGGCAGTAGAGAAGAAAAATCTTGCCAATCAATGCTGGTGAAATAACATCCTATCACACAGCGGTTGGTGTATATGGTACCATCAGCAACACATTTGATTTTTTCCTGGATGGTGAACACCTAAGGAAGGGGTGACAGGACAGCATCAAAATCTAAAGCAATTTCAATTAAGTGGCAAATGAGAAAAAAAAAAAAGTATTTTGGTCATGAGATAGTTTGAGTTTCTTTCTAAATTATTCTTTAGCATGCTTGTATAAGTGTAGTTTACTAAGTTATCTTCAAATCCTAAAAATCTATTTTGTTATTGTGCACCAGAAAACTGGGGCTCCATCTCTTCTTTTGTATGAATCTAAAAATCTTGATCTAAAAATTCTAAAGCAGAGGCAGCTAGTTGGTGTAGTAAATAGAGCACCAGCCCTGAAGTCAGGAGGACCTGAGTTCAAATCTGACCTCAGACACTTATCATTTCCTGGCTGTGTGACCCTGGGCAAGTCCTTTAACCCCAAGTGCCTCTGCAAAAAATAAAAAATAAAAAAAAATTGTAAAGCACAAACTCATTCTGTGCCATGAATGCAGTTTAGTAGACCATAAATACTAATTCTGCCATCCAACAGATGAAAACACCATGCTTAAGACTCTGGATCTGTCTTCTTCTTATGATTTTATGTTCTCACACACACACAAAATTGACCATAAAATACTTAACAATGCTATCAATCTGAGACTTAGGGCACAAGCTCTGGAACTCAGTTCCCTC
The DNA here is from genome assembly GCF_048593235.1 of Sminthopsis crassicaudata. Classification (NCBI taxonomy): domain Eukaryota; kingdom Metazoa; phylum Chordata; class Mammalia; order Dasyuromorphia; family Dasyuridae; genus Sminthopsis; species Sminthopsis crassicaudata. The sequence goes on from NC_133618.1 coordinate 657,015,386, forward strand.
AGCTGTAAAGTGAAGCCTCTGGACTTGATGAACAATTAGGTCTCTTTCAGCTCCAAAACTGTGAACCCATCAGTCCGTGAAACATTATGCATATGTGTTTATTTGTGGACATGCATGTATGTGAACACATGTGCATACATGTACACACCCCTCCTCATTATACTACACTTGTTACAAATAGTGAAAAAACATAAATTTCTTTTTAAAGAATTGCTTTTTCTTGATAATCCAATTGTTTACAGTGAATCCTTTTCTGAATCAAGATTTTTCAAAACACAGTGATCATTTTAGTTTTTTGATTGTTTTTTTCCATATAAGAAGGCAAAGCTTCGCATTTTACCAGCCTGACTCAACTGTTGCTTATTTTTTTAAAAAAATCCCTGGTTCAAACTCCTCAGGGAGTCAAACAGCCTCCCAGGCACATCTGAATTAGAGTGTTATTGCCAATAATGGACAAGTTATGCTCAGAGAGCCACCAATTTTGAAAGCCTCCACAGCATGTTGGGTTTGTGTGTTATTCTTTTCAAGCAGCAGAAGCTTCTGTACATTGTCCTCTCTCGTGGCAGGGGCATCTGGGCAGGGCACTTCAATGAAGAGAGCCCGTGTACCATCCTTAACATAGCTTTGGTCAAAGTTAATCAGGCAGCAGCTTCTTCTTCAGGGGTCAGTAGTCTCTGAAAGGGAAAGGCCAACCTGCATCACTGAGGGTTCTTCAGATTTCTCCAGCTACGTGTGGTTTGTTTTTCTGACTTTTTTTTAAGGGTTCAGAGAACATACAAACTGGATGACGACAATCTTAGTTTTGTGGCTGGGTTGGCAGGGCCCATTTGTTTTAACCTAAATGCCCCTTTAGCACTGGCACGAAGGCTGGCACCTCCCAGAATCTGTGAAAAACTTCATTTACAAAAATAGCCACCTCCACATCAGACCTTCTACTCTGCTTGGCTGTTTTGTAATACTGTAATTTTTTTTCTTTTTCCTTCCTAAGTTTAGTTCTAGTTCTCCAGGCAGAAATGTGCATCTTCAGAAAATTCTTCATTAAGGTGATCTAACCAACTCATTATTTTCACTGCTTCGTAGTCTTCTTGGAAACAAGGGACCATATGTTGTTCTTTTATCATCCCCAAAGCCTAACACAACATGATATAATATGGCGGCTAAACTAGACAGTGAACAAATGTCTATTGAATGACTTGAGGGAAACTTGCTGCAACTAGTCAGTGTTGTCCTGGTAACTGCGGTGTCCAGCACTACACAGACCCACATATGAAACTGAAAGACATTTATTGTCCTACTTCTTGAGGCCCACCTGCTTTGCAGTCCTAAAATAACTTTGATGCTTTCATGCTTTCAGAGTGTTTTTCAAATTCTTAACTTGCCAGTCGCTTCCTCTCCCGAATTTCACTAGACAGGCTTTTCCATCCCTAACTCCCTCCAAAATTCTATGTATTTTTTGAGTCTTGCCCTCCTACATGAAAATTTCCAGATTACTACAGCTCTCTTGTGACATTAAAATATTTCTCTTTAATTATTCACTAAGTGGTCCTTGACTTGTAACATTTCTTGAACGAATGTTAACTTTTTACACATATATGGCTTATCTCTTCAAAGAAAGACCACTTTTGGAGAGAAGAGAAATGAAATGGGGTCTCCCATCCGATCTAGTGTTTTCCTCCCATGTTCCACGGGTCTCTTGCACTCGCCAACTGGCCTGTTGGTGAACCAGTTCAATTCTACACCAGCCTCTTCTCTTCATTCGCTGGACTCCTAATCACTTTTCTACTTGTGCCCTGCCAAGCCTTGGATTCCTCCCACCATCTGCTGCTTTCACTTGTGGTGGAGATGGAGACCTACAGATATATGCTATACAATCAGTACTACTACTTTGTAGTACTACTAGGTAATCCTACTATCGACTACTTTATCTCAACCCACTATCCCTCTCTCCATTTTTCTATCCTTCTCACCCATCCTCTCAGCTAAGACCCTTGTCTCATTTTTGACAGAAAAAAACGGAGGCCATCCATGAACTCCTCATCTCCTATCACTCTTATTCCTTCAGTCACTTTCCCTTCTTCACCTCTCTCTGAAAAGAAGTGACCTTCATCTTTAGCAAGATGATCCTCTCTGCTTGCTCAAGCAATCCCATTCCATGCTGTCTCCTCCAAGGATTGACCTTCCATCCTCTTTACACATAATTTATCTTTAATTTTTACCATCTATCGGTTCCTTTACTACCTACAATGTCTCCCCTTCCTCAAAAAATAACCCCTCTCTTCATCTATCATCCTCTATCTCTTCTGCCCTTTGTGGCTAAGCTCCTTGAGAAGGCCTTCTACAACAGGCACATTCTCATCTCTGGTTCTCCCCCTCATCCCTTCAATCCGATTTTTCACTCTCATCATTCCACAAGAAAACTGCTCTCTCCAAGGTTATCAGTGACTTGAGATGCCATTTGCCAAATCCTGTGGCCTTTTCTCCATCCTCATTCTTCTTGATCTCTCTGCAGCTGCTGGAGCCTTCTTTTCTTTGATGTTCTCTTCTATCTGGATTTTTTGAGCACCGGTCTTTCTAGCTTCTTACTCCTTCCCACTGGCCTGCTCCTTCTCAGTTTCCTTTTTTAGATCCCCAATCCGGGTCACAGGTATCCCACAAAGTGCTCAGCATTCTCCTCCCAGTCCCCCAGGCTCACAACCAACGTGTCATTCTCCACTTCTCATGATCTTTCATTCTCCATATCTAATCTGCTGATTTCACCTTCTCTCCTCTGACAGTGGGACGGATCCTCTTCACCTTACGCCTGGACTATTACAACTACCTGCTGCTGAATGACCCTGCCTCAAGCCTCTCCCCTAATTTATCCTCCACTCTGTCATCCAACCTACCCAGCTTGGCCAACCTTCTGTCTCACGCATGGATCTCCTCATTTGCTTATATTGGTTCTTTATTTCCCTAAATGTAGGAGTTCCTCAATTCTCATCTTTTCCTTTACTTGAAAATATTCTGTAGTTTTCTCAGTAATTCCCTTTTCATCTCAACAATGCTGATGATTCCCAAATTTCTACATCTATCCCCGATCCTTCCTGAGTTCTAGAGCTATCTGCTGAGCACCTTAAATGCCCTGCCGGCATTTCATGTTCACATTGTCCAAAAGTTCAGCTTATTCCCCCCAAACCTGATACTTCTCCCAACTTTCCTATTTCAGTAGATGGTACCTTCCAGTTATCTAGGCTCAAAACCTTGAATGATCAGAGAGTAAGAAAACTCTCTCTTCAAGCCCGACATCTTGGGAATCATTCTAACCCTATACTACTATTCTCTAGCCATGTTGCTAACATTCCAGCTTATTACTCGGACCTGGACTATTTTAATAGATTAAAAACAAGCTTTCCTCCTGGCTCCTATTTTTCCTTGCTCTAATCCATCTTTATGGAGCTGCTAAAATCATTTTCCTAATCTACAACCCTCACCAAATCACATATGTCAGTCAATCTGTGAGAGTTGAGATGTGGTCATCTGTAGAATATCATTTGCAAAAGCCTGCTAGTTTTCTCATATTTCCATCTCCTGGATACGTGGGGTCCTTTCTCATGAGGATTTTATTAAGAAAATAACAACCGGCATATGAGTTGGTGGTTACTAATATTCTTTTGATCCCCTTTGTTCAGTAGTAATAATGCCATCTGTTCATTTTTCCAGTTGCTTGTTATCTTCCCTTTTTTTTTTCAGAAATCTTGAGACTCTTACATCACACTCAAAACTGTGTCACCTCCAGCAGGTTCTTGTCTGCGAATACTTAGTCTGCCTCAGCCACTTCTTCTAGCCTTTGTCATTAGTGATATTCCCACTTCCATCTTAGCACCAGCGATTTTGAGGTAAGAATCCAAATATGGTGATTCTATTCTCAAGAATGATGAGAGCCTTCCCATTTTTTGGGTCTGTTTTCCTACTTCCAGTGTCACCTTCAAATAAATGCCTTTGGCTTAGCCTGGCTTAACTGGGTCTCTTGCTGAGTTCTCTAAAAATTTCTTTCTCCCTCCATCACATCCTGCTGTTTCACAAGGTAATACTGCTCCTCACCTTCCACCATTTGCCTCTGTAACATTTTGAAAACAAGCTTGGATGTCATGACAAAGACCAAGAATTTTCTGCCTGAGGATGTTTCGGTCAATTAATAAGCATTTATATTTGCCAGGTACCCTACTAAGCTCTGAGTGGGAGAAAGGCAAACGACAATCTCTGCTCTCAAGGAGATTCTGGTCTAATGACGAAGACAATATGAGATGTACAAATAGGATACAAACAGTATAAATTGGGGCTGGAAAAGCACTAAGATTAAGAACTGGGAAAAGCTTTTTGGAGAAGGTGAAATTTTAGCTGTTTCCAGCCTTTTTTGGCAGCTGTTTTATATTGATTATACATAGGAAATCCCTGATAATCTATGTTGAAGTCTTTTCCTTTAAAAGTTTCCATTTTTGAAATCAGTAGATCGTTTAAATAGGTCAGGCTACAGATCATTTAATTGCATAGCTTACCATCTCTTCTTTATTCTTTCTTCAAATTTGGTGTTTTTCTCTTTGCTCTGACATGTCAATGATTTGCACGTGCACGGGCATCGTTAGCATACCTCAATGGCAATCAATCACATCTGCTAATAACTAGCCTATTTTATTTTTTTGTGGTGTTATTTAGTGTTTGCTGTGTTCAGTGCCTTCTAACATTTTTCAAAAACATATAAATGTAAGACTTCTACGGACTGTGTTGTTTCTTAGTCATGAGCCCTTTTTAAAAACATATTCCTTTCTTGCCAACCTTCCTTCTTCGCACAAATGCAGTGCAGTGGTTAAAACTCCAAGCCTTGAGTTCAAATCCAGCCCCAGACACTAGCTGTGTGACCCTGGGCTAGTCCCTTAACTCTGTCTGCCTCGATTTCTTCATCTATTAAATGAGCTGGAGAAGGAAATGGCAAACCACTCCAGTATCTTTGCCAAGAAAGCTCCAAATGGGGTCACAAAGAGTTGGACACAGCTGAACAACACACACACTTTGCTAACAATTGATTTAATTTGATGGATCTTACTTGTGGAATTTCTCTACTTCCTTTTGCTGTTATTGTTTGTCCTTCATTCTCAAAGATAACCGTAACATCTGAGAGGAGATGCCATGACACACAAGGATACAGGATTGGAGGAAGAGAGGGCTGTCTACTTCCTAATCACTTCGACCGAGGCAGTCCAGAAGCTGCAGTTCCCTTGTGGTAGCCTTTTTTGCTTCTGCTCATCATGAGAAGTATAAAGAGAGATGACAAAGTATCCCAAGAAATAAAATGGCTTGTTGTGCTTTCGGATGTACAATAAAATCAACTCTGCCATTTCTGTTTCTCTAAGAGGAAAACCCATGATCTGCCCTTTCATTTTTCTTCAACTTCCTTTACCCTCTGGTTTTCATTTACAGAAACTTCAGGGCTGGGATGATAATTCTCAGGCACGAGAAAAGGACCTCCCATTTAGAGGGGATACTTAAGATGGTTTAAACACTCCCCACTACTACAATTACCATTCCCTAGAAAGGACAAGAGGGCCCCCCTGAAAGAAAAACTGTTACTAAAGGCCAAAAAACCGTGACTGTATTATGGTACAGTGAAAGAACAAGATGGTCTAGACAGCCAAATTTTCCAAATGGTTGAAGAATGATTATTAACTCTTTTAAACACTCACACTGTTTTAATTGAATAATCTTGGAAAGAAAATCTTTCTAAAAATCGATTACACACTTCTCTGCCTTCTTAGTTAGGTTATGCTGACTATAATTTAACCTAATCTTGATGAATTAGGGTTATCACTGTGAATAGTAATTATTAAACTTTAAAGTGATAGAATGTTCTAGAACTACTAAAGTATATGGGCCATTTGACCTTCATGAAGTAAGAGCCTCAAGCTGCTTTTTAAATTCTTTTTTTCCCTTCTTCTTCTTTGTTAATTAGTTTATTAATTAATTAGTGGAGGGAAGGGTAGATTTCTCCTTAGCTATCAAACTATTTCCTGTCCATTTTCCCTGCTGTCTGAGTACCTACCTATAGAAAGGCTAGTTTCTCTCTTTACTAATTTGCTAAATTTAATTTCCTACATGGCTCTCCTCAACGATGAGATGATTCAAACCAATTCCAACTGTTCAGTGATGAAGAGAGCCATCTACACCCACAGAAAGGGCTATGGGAATTGAGTGCGGACCACAACATAGCATTCTCACTCTTTCTGTTGTTGTTTGCTTTCCCAATTTTTTTTCCTTCTTAATCTGATTTTTCTTGTGCAGCAAGATAATTGTATAAATGTGTATACATATATTGGATATAACATGTATTATAACATAGTTAACATGTATTGGACTACCTGCCATCTAGGGGAGGAAGTGGGGGAAGGAGGGGATAATTTGGAACAGAAGGCTTTGCAAGAGTCAATGTTGAAAAATTACCAATGCATATGTTTTTTAAATAAAAAGCTTTAATAATAAAAGAGAAAAAACAAATTTAATTCCCATAAAACTAGAAAACAGGTGATAAATTTGTTAAAACTGTGTGTAAACAAAGAATAACTCATTCCTAAGGGAAGACCTAAAGGGTTTCTCCTCTGAATGATATTTATTTAGGCTTTTCAAAGGCTATTTTTGCTTGGATATATAGCTTGATAAAACAATAATTAAGCACTTAATAAGTGCCAGACATTATGCAAAGCATTGGAGATACAAATACAAAAAAGATAATCCCATGTCAGAATGGGAGTAAGAACACAAAGGGACATATGGGAGTATCTGTAGGTCATAGAAAGGAGACTGTGCATAAAATTCATTTTCATAACTAGGAGAGCCAAAGATGCTTACTTTAGATTTTAGAGTAGAAGAGATAGGGACATTCTATCCACAATCAATCACCAGCTCTCTGCACCTCAAATTCCTCATTTTCAAATTAGGGACAATAAAACTTCCTATTTTCTGCAGAGTAAAGAGTCAATCTTTAGGCACTGTACAATACCAGCTTTGATTGTTATCAAATGACCTTAGAAATGACTTAATCTAAATAAGATGAATTAAAATTAAACCAGAATCAAAAACATGTTGCCCTTAGAGAGAATCTGATTCAAATTTCTTATTTTACAGAAGAGGAAACTGTGAGAGCCATAGACACTGGTCCAAGAAGACCCTGGCAGTGGTATTGAAGCCAGAATGCAAAGCTACGTCTCCTGACTTAAGTCCAGTGTTTCTTCCCTTCTTAGAATATGATTTTTTTTTATTTTAAAGATAAGGAAACCAATTGCCCTGTTCAAAATCAAACAGTATATTAATGGTGAATCCAGGATGAAGAGTTGGGCCCCTCTTGCTTCTCACTCATTGTCTTATTCCATTGCACTTCCCAAAGGTAAGCCACAAAAATGAGAAATTCCATGGTAAATGCTTTTCTTTAATTATCTGCCAAAGCTTTGCATTTATTTGTCTGCATACATGTTGAATCCTTAATAGTGTGTGTGCTCTTGGGGATGGGTACTCTCAGTACTAGCAGCCTATCAAAGTGACCCACAAATAATAGGTGACTCTTTGTTGGATTGGACTGAACCACCCACTGACCCAATTTAAATCAGGTTTTAGGTGATCAAATAAATTTAAAAGATGGATAAAATAAGATTATAATTGCCAAATGCCCCCACGCTGTTTCTTTTCAAAGTGCTTTATAAATTCAATTAATTTAACATGATTTGATAATCCTAACTTTGAAGCATATGAAGAAGATGAAAGAAGTTTTCCAAATGAAAACTTAACACTTTGTCAATTGTACCCTAATTACGAAGGATGAAATGAATAGAAAAACCATTTATTAAGTGCTGATACAAATACACATGGGGGGATCCAAATAAATAAGCAAGAGGGCTCCTTCTCTCAAAGAGCTTACATTCTATCCAGTCAGCTAGAAAGGCCCCATGGGCCTGAGGGTGCAATAGCAAGATAGATGTTCTACATCTTCTTAATGCTTTTTTTTTTCACTAGTAAGTAATACTAATAAATTTCCACACCCATTTTTGATGTGAAATCACCTAACAACACTAAGGATTTGGGAGGTGAAAATTTTCTTTTCTGGGCTTCTGGTAGCTGCTGCTTGGAAGAGCCAGGGCTGCAGCACAGAATTGTGCAGAGGCAATTGTGAGGGTTCATATCTATCCAGAATGACTCCCTGAATAATGCTTCAGGGATTGGGCTGGAAGCAGGCCCTGTGGTCCATAGCCCTGGCTCACCCACCCATTGACAGCAGCTGGTGACTCCCAAACAGGGAAAACTCTGCATTTACATGAATACACAAAGCAGAAAACTAAAAAGTCCCATATCCAAGGCTTACCCAAATCAAAAACTTGTGGTCCTTGGTAAGCATTTTATGTAAATGTAAGTTTAATATAACTAGAGCAAACATGACTACATTAAACATTTGATGCCAGATTTCTATCAAATTATCAGAACAAAATACTCACTAATATGTTCAGATCCTATGTCTTTACCAAATTCTGCTAAAATATCTTTTTTACATTGATTTTACATTGCTAAGAATTAGAGATTTTTGGTTTCCTAGCAGTCTCATATTTTCATTTTTTAAAAAGATGCAGATAAATATCCACCTTGTAAAAATGTCTGGACATCAAACAGTAGGCCCTGTCTTGGGTCAATGATGGTTGATCTGATGGGTCACTGATCTCCCAACCTTATGGTCTGAGCTGAATGTGGAGCTCAGTGTCTGTTGTCAACTACATAAATAAGATGTCGATATCTGTATCAGCTACAATGTCAAACAGAGGGTCCCCCACGGCCTGGGCTGTTCTCGGAATAAAACAGAATGTTACTCCATCCCCCAAATGAGACTAAAACCTGCTTCAAAAAAAATGGACTAAAAATAGATACTGGGAGCAAGAATACTGCTACCAGGCAGACATCTTCAGAATTGGAAATAGCTCATTCACTGTTCTCATGCATCTACTTTTTCTTCAGATGGATCCCTACAATGAGCTGGCAAGTCAAGGAGACTGTAGTAATATAGAAAACACATGACAATTTGTTGAAAGTGAAAGTTCAAACCTGCTTTCCACCATTATACAGAAGCCAACTGTACTTTAGAGAAATAAAGAGAATCCCCTAAGATGGCTCAGCAAAGCTGACTGAGGAAAGGATGCTTTGGTATATTTTAGAAAAATGAAGTTGGATAAGGGAAAACCACCCAGCAGAGAATTAGATCGTATTTAAGCTGACAAAAAAGTTCAAGCTACCTTGAAAAATGAAATATGAGTCATTCAATAGAGACTCTAAACCAAGGCAGGTACAACAGCCCTCTTCTTTTACTTTTCCATTTTAATACAATGAAGGAAGATCTGGAATAGAATTACCTTTATCAGACCTAAGCAGGGTATGAGTAGTCTGCTTATTGTCAAGGATGACCCATTTAAAACAAGCACTCCCTTCTTGTCTTGCCTAGTACCTTTCAGGAGACAAATATGTTTTAAAAAATCCTTTTATATTGTAAAAATAAGAAAATGGGGTGAGGCCACTGAGAAAGATAAACTTAATCTAAGATGTAAGCTATTTAGATTATTTAAAGGTCATCTAGTTTAACAGTTCTCAAACTTTTTGGTCTCAGAATCCTATACATTTTTAAAAATTAAGTAATATTTTGGGTTAAGCTGTGAATTATTTCCTCCTTTCTCTTCTTCTCTACCATAAAAGAGTGAAGGCCCCCCCACATAATATATACACATATATGTATATATACATATAGATACATTTTTGTATATATGTAAAACTATTTGCATGCTTCTATTAATCAGTTCTTTCTCTAGAGGTAAATAGCATCTTCCTTCACAATCCTAACCCTTTATAGTCGATTTAAATATTTACAATACTCAGAATAACTTAGTCCTTCACAGTTATTCTTTGAACAATATTGCTGCTTCTGTGTATAATATTCTCTTTATTCTGATTATTTCATTGTTGTTTACTTCAGGCAAATCTATCCATGTTTTTCTAAAATCAATCTGCCCCTCATTTCTTATAGAACTATAGTATTCCATCCCAATCATATACCATAACTTGTTTAGCCATCCCCAATTGATGGGCATCCCTCCATTTCCAGTTCTTTGCCACTATCCAGAGAGCTGCTATAATCCTTACCATCTTGGGAAATAGAACTAATAGTGGTCTTGCTGGGTCAAAGGGAATACAATGTTTTATAACTCTTTGGGAACATTTTCAGATTGTTCTCCAAAATGTAGGAATAGTTCAATCTCACCAATAGTGTATCAGTATTCCAATTTTTCCACATCATCTCCATCATTTGTCATTGTTCCTGTTATTTTAGCCATCTGATGGGTATCAAATGGTACCTCAAAGTTGTGTTAATTTGTATTTCTCTAATCAATAATGATTTAAAGCATTTTTCAAAAGATAGCTTTGGTTTCTTTGTCCAAAAACTCCCTGTTCATATCCTTTCATCGTTTGTTAATTGTGCAACAACTCACAGTCTTAAAAATTTGACAGAGTTCTCTATATATTTGAGATATGAGACCTTTACCTAGGAAATTGTTTTCTTTCTAATCTTGGCTACCCTGGAGTTTTCTGGAACAAAACCTTTTTAATTGTTTACATCTTACAATGCTATCTACTATTAATTCTGCTATCTATAAGTCTGATAGGTAATATGTTCCATGTTCTTCTAATTTACTTATATTTCTACTTTTATATAGGTTATATAACCATTTTAACTTTATCTTGGAAAATGATGTAAGATATTAACATATACTGAATTTCTGCCATGCTGCTTTTCAGTTTTCCCAATACTTTTTATCAGTGAATTCATATCCCCAAAACTTAAATCTGTATGTACTTGTCAAACACTAAGTTTCTATGATGTATTGTAATACCTACTCTGTTCCCCTGATATGCCTTTCTATTTCTTAGCTGGTACCAAATAGTTTTGATAAGTACTGTTTTATAATATAATTTAAGTTCCATTACTCTTAAACCTCCTTCTTTTACATTTCTATTGATTTCTCTGATATTCTTGACCTTTTGTTCTTCCAAATTAATTTTATCTTTTTCTAGCTCAATAAAATAATTTTTGGGTAATTTAATTGGGGTGCAATTGTCTGACTAGATTAGTTTAGACAGATTGTCATTTTTTTCTCAACCACCCATGCACAATATTTCTCCAATTATTTAAAGTTGACTTTGTATAAAAAATGTTTTAAAATTATATTTTTGTAGTTCCTGGGTTTGTCTTGGCAAGCATACTTGGCAAGCTGTCTACAATTACTTTTGCCTCCCTTCCATCCATCTTTCCTTTCTTCCTTCCTCTACCTCCCTCTTCCTCTTCTTCTTCTGTCCACATAGGGAGTCATAACCTTACCAATGGGTCCTCTGCCCAAAGAAATATAAATTTGGATAGCTGAAACCTCCCAAGATATCTTAGGGTTTAAAGGCTATATTTCTTTTTTAAGGACCATGCCTTAAGCCCAAATCACTCTGGCATTCATTGATTGGCCTACTATGGGTCCCAGCCCAAATTTCCCTTGGTGATTATTTGGGCTCTGATGGCTCAGTGAATGTGAATAACAATTGTTTTGATTTTGGCCAGAAATCTTGAACGTCTTTTCTTCTCAGATTGATTTTTTTTTCTTTCACTAGGATTTTTTGGCTTCTTTCTTATTTAACCTTAATCACTAAATGGGCATTACCTCAAACAAACCGAAACCAGGGAAAGACCTTTTTTAAAAAGCCAGTTTTTCCCAATATATTTGAGGCTTCGCCATTCATTCTGATCTATATCTTGCCATTGGATCCACAGGGCTCTGGAGAAAAAAGAGGGGCTGGTGACTTTCTGCAGCCCTCCCTCACTTGCCTCTAACTCACTTGTTTATCAGGGCATCCCCTTCCTGTCATGGTCTTCTTTAAGAACAAGGCCAAACAACAATTATTTTAAATGGCTTATCTCTTACTATCTCTCCTTAAAGGATTTTGTTGGTGATTTACCGAAATGCTGATGACATATGTAGGTTTATTTTGCTTCCTGCTACTTTGCTAAAGTTTTTATTTCAACTAGCTTTTTAGCTGAATCCCTATTTCCAAAGATATCATATACGTCTGCAAAGAAAGATAGCTTTATTTTTTCATTGCCCACTCTGATTCCTTCGACTTCTTTTTCTTTTCTTATTACTAGTGCTAGCAATACAATAGTGAATAATATTGGTAGCAATGCGCTTCCTTATTTCATTCCTGATCTTATTAGAAAGGCGTCTAGCTTATTCCCACTACAAATAACGGTTTCGTTTATATATATTATAGTTAAAAATAGTTCTTATCATTTTAAGGAAATATCCCTTTATATCTATGTTTTTTAAGTATTTTTTTAAATAGGGATGAATGTTACATTTTGTCAAAAAGCTTTTTTCACATGATTTTTGTTGATTTTGTTGGTGATATAAACGATTTCCCTGACATTAATCCACCCTGGTATTGGTAGTATAAATCATACTTGGTGACAGTGTATATAATCTTTGTGATATATAGTTGCAGTCTCCTAAACAATCTTATTTAGGACTTTTATATCCATATTCATTACTGAAATTATTATAGAATTTTCTTTCTCTGTTTTTGCTCTTTCTGGCTTAGGGTACTAGCACCATATTTGTTTTATAAAAGGAGTTTGGTAAGGATTCATTTGCCTATTATTCCAAATAATTTATTTACTTTTAAGATTAATTGGTCTTTAAATGTTTTGTAGAATTCACTTGTAATCCATATGATTCTGATACTTTTTTCTTAGGAAGCCTGTTCAATTTCTTTTTCTAAAATAGGCAGTTTATATTTTTGTAAGATTCTTCCATTTAACTTAAATTGGTAAAATTGTTAGGATATAATCTGGCAAAATAACTCCTATTTTCATCTTTGATTTCATCTTTATTAGTGGTATAGTCACCCTTTTCATTTCTGATACTAGGGATGACTTTCTTCTTTCTTTTTAAAAATCATATTAACCAATGGCTTATTTTATTGGATTTTTAATTTATTAATTAAATGGCTTTCTTACATCCAATTTTACTAATGTCACTTTTAACTTTTTTAAACACCAATTTGGTATTTCATTGGGGCTTTAAAATTTTTTCCCTAGGTTTTTTTTTTTTTTTTAATCGCATACCCAATTTATTGGTCTTCTCTTTATCTTACTGATGTAAGCATTTAGAGATATAAACTTTCCTCTGATTACTGCTTTTGCTTTCCATAGGTTTTGGTATGTTATTTCATTATTATAATTCTTTTTAATAAAATTATTTGTTTCTAATAACTTATTTGACTCGATCATTTTTTAAAGATAAGGTTGTTTGGTCTCCAGCTAATTTGTAATCTGTGTTTCCATGGTCTCATATTAATTATAATTGTATTGCATTATGATGTGAAAAAAGATGCAATTAATATTTGTTTTCTGCATTTAACTATAAGTTCTTAGTATCCTAATATATGATCAATTTTTATAAAGGTGTTATATCGACCACTGAGAAAAAGGTATATTCCTTTTATTCCCATTCGGTTCTCTCTCAATATGTAGCATATCTACTTATCCAAGATTCAATTTATTTCCTTCACTTCTTTCTTTATTTATATTTTTAGTTAGATTTATCTAGTTCTGAGAGGTGAAGGTTGAAGTCCCCTAAAATTATAGCTTTGCTGTCTATTCCCATCTGTAATTCACTTACCTTTTTCTTTAAAAGTTTGAATGCTATAGCATTTGGTATACATAGATTTAGTATTGATATTACTTCATTATTCATGATACCTTTTATCATATCCTTGTATATTTTTTTAATTACTGAGAATCCCCTCCAAGGAGCTTTTATTTATATCAGTATTTACCATGTTGCTAGTTAAAAATTAGGGAGGACCACTAGATAAGATCTACTTTTATCCTTCTTTATTAGGAATCATCTTGACAACATTCCTGTGGCAAGTATTTGTCAGAAAACAAGTTGGAGTCTCTGAAAGAGCTCTGTTTATGGTTGGTAGAGCTACCACCTGGTCCAGCTGCTCTAGAAAATTATTTGGAATTATGCAAGTAAGTCAGTGAACTGCCTTAATCTTTTGATACACATCTGGACATATACCTTAAGGAGATTAATGACAGAAAAAATAGATGACAAATCATTTGTCATCTTTGAGATAGAGGGGGGAAATAGAAAACAAAGTGGATGCTCATACAATGGGGAATGACTGGACAAACTGTGAGATATGATCACAATAAAATTTCGTGCCACAAAAAAATAAATGTGAAGACAGTAAACATGAATGGAGACTTGTATGAACTGATGCAGCAGGCTGATAGAATCAAGAGAATATATATAATTAGTTTCATCACTTCAAGGAAAACACTCCTGCTGCAGGATTCACATCACTGCAAAGATGTCTCGACTCCAAAAGCCTGATGTAATATCTCTCATTCCTGACAGCAAGAAGGCAGACTACAGAGATAGAATAAGGAATATGGTCTTATCCAGAATTAACGCGTTTATTTATTTTGCTTAACTATACCTCATTATTAGAGATGGAGAATTCTGTTGGGCAACTGGAACTCTCCTTGGCCTACTAAGAAATAACAGTTCTGTTAAAAAAAAATAAAGCATCAATAAATCACTTAAAATTTAAATAGTGTTTAGTTAAGTAAAACATTTTTCAAATTCTCATGATACCAAAAATTTTCAAACAAAAAACAACATAGTATTATTACCTTTCTTTTTAAGGTGAGGACTTTTCTATGTGAAAACATTATTTATATACAAGTTGTTTGACTATCAGCAGGATGTCCTTTAGGCAATGGCATAAATATTATATTTTTGGGAACCAAAAATAAATCCACTTTGACAACTGGCTTTTGGTTCATTTCAACCCTCCAAAAGATTCACCCCTGGTCCTTGGGAAAAGAACTCCCACACAAGTATAACGGTGAAGGTTTTAAAAACTCCATTAATCACAGATTCCTAAGTTATGGTCTCGGAACAAATACAAATCCACCCACAGGGCACACTAATAACCAACCAGTCAGACCAGAGGCAGGATTTAGTGGGCATTCCATTTCACAGTTGGATGGCACTCTCAGGCACTAAGCTACTGAAGAAATCCATCGTATCTATTAGAAATGTGATCGCATCCTCTTGTACGTACACACACACACACACACACACACACACACACACACACACACTCGTATGTATGTTTTCTCATTTCAGCTTACACAAACTAAAAAGTATTCCAATGACTCTATGGCACTAATGTGGTATCTGTCTACAAACTTCAAGAACAAAGAAATCACTAAAGAAAGCAGGATTTGGCCCCATCACTCACCTCCGGTTTCCACACTCAGCATTTCGGCGTTCGGCCCAGACTTGCTTATATGGGCTTTTTGTAAATAAAGTCATGTTTGATAATAACAAAAACCGCGCAGAGTGCAGAGGCAGCATGGTATGTAGTACAGCCGGGGCTGCTGTCGGTCAGGAAGACCCCGATTCAGATTCCGCTTCTGCCACAAACCGGCTGCCCCCAGACAGCACAAAGTGCCTCTATAATGCAGACCAGATGCCAATTTGTACAACAAGGAGGTTCTCCTTTCCAGGTTTCCTATGTCAATGAAGTCGCTGGTCTGGTATTCAGATAGTGTGTTAACATTCACAAAGCACTTAACATAAGTTATGTCATTTAACTCTTAATAACAGCTCTTAGCGCTTCTATTAGCTCACTTGATGAGAGTGGAAATTAAGAGACATGGGTTTAAAAGCCTGCTGCCTCTATTGCTAAGTGGCTGAGATAAGCAATTTATCTGAAGTTACTGAGCTGAATTTGTAGTGCAGAAAACCCATCTGAAGTATTCCTTACTTTTCAAAGTCCTCAGCAGAATAGAACCAGACCTACCAGTCACACTGTGTTACACTAAGGATAAAATGAAGGAAGACATGTAGCAAAGTCTGAGAAGGGAGGAGCTCACAGAGCTCTGAACACAGTGGACACCCCATCAGTGATACCCAGTGGCTCCGCTATCTAAGGGATGAAGGGGCAGGAAAGGAACAGGCTGTAAAGCGCCTCCTGGGGGCCAGGTACCACACTAAGCGCTTTCACAAATATTATTTATCTCCACCTGGCTACAACTCTGTTATCCCTATCCTCATTTAGCAAACTGGGCAGTTCAGGACACAGCGGATAGCAGCTCTGGCCAGAGGCAGGAAGATATGAGTTCAAATTCGGCCCCAGATACTTCCTAGCTGTGTGACTGGAAAAAGCACTTAATCTAGTTTCCTTCTCTCCTTTGGGTTTGTGAGACATGCAAAGTTCAGAGACCAAGCTCAAGAAGGACACAGTCCAGGAGTGGGTCAGCCCAGAAGCCCAGGTGCCCAGAACCACAAGCAAGATAGATGCTTATTCATTAGAACTAGAAGGGAGCTCAAGGTGGGAAGAAATGCTGGCTTCTGATCTGAACCCCTCTCCCAGAGACTGAGGGGGAAGAGGGGACAAGGTCCCTTTTCTAGGGACCGTGTGTTTATACTTCTGTTCTAGATAGGTTTTCTCAGTAAAGATCTCTTTGTAAAAGTTAATTGGTCATTGTTGACATTTTTAGATGTCAATGGGTTAAATGACACTGGAGCACTAATCCCTAGTCAAATGAGAGTAAAGATAGCTTGAATTGATCACTGATACACCAGATGGGAGCTTGAGTCACAGGCGTGAGGAGAACCCACTGCCTGGGATCTGAGGGAGAGATGCACCCCACTAAGATCTGGGGATCAGGTCTGTCAGTTTTGGGGGTGATGAGTAAATTCACCATCTATTGATCCTAAGCCTCCCTGAAGAGTTTTACAGTTTTGGGGTCCAGAGCCATCTCTAAGCGCTCCAAGCCCCCTGCCCAAGGAATGTGCTCAGCAGAACAAAAGCCTAAAGGCAGCGCGAGGTTTGTTAACTGGTCAGTGGTGGAGAAGCCCCGATTTCTGACCCGGCACAGAAAGTGACGTCGGGCAGCATCCAGAAAGGAACGGTTCCTGTGTGGGAGCTGCTGTGCAGCTCACAGTGTCCAAAAAGGCCTTTGACAAAATCCCTGCCAGGGCCCAGCACCCAGATCATTATCCTCATTTAGCCCCAAGAGAAAAGGAGCGGTTGGAAGGCTCAGTGACCCAGCTGGCGGTACCAGGACTCCTGACTCCCGGCCCGCATCCCTCCCACTCCACCACCTCCCTCCCTCCTCCACAAAGGCACAATCCCCATAATGTGAAATACTCCCATTTTCCAAGACTGACCCCAGGAGGCCAGCCAAATGACCGCTGAGGGCATCTGCCAAAGGTCAGCAAGCAGGGCGAGCAGCTCCTGACAATAACCCAACAATATCCTCCACCACTTTAACAAAATAATTTGGTGATTTATCAGGCATGAACATTGGCTGAAGCACCCCATGAATCTTGGCTGCCAAAGCCCAGGGTCACATACAATGTGCACTACAAAGCAGCGAGCCGAGGATGTTTATCCCAATGAGACAAAGAGAGAGGAAGACAGCGTCATTTAAAACGCAAACTCCTAAGATGAGCCAGCAGGTAAGGTCCCAGAGTGGGTCTGACACAGAATTGTCAGCATGAAATAATGCGCGTCCACAAACACTGCCTAGGTGCCTCTTAGGTCTGTGTGCTAAGTCCTGAGGAGAGAGACAAAGAAAATAGTCCCTTCCCTCAAGAAGCTTACATTCCACTGTAGGGGGAGGAAATACAAACAGGAAAAAAAAGAGACAGACAAACAGAAGAGGAGGGGGAAGGGAGAGACAGAGAGACAGAAAAAAGAGAGAGAGGGAAAGAAAGAGAGAGAGAAGAAGAGGGAGGGGGGGGGCATGACAGAAAGAGAGATAGACAGACAGGGAGACACCAAGACAGAGAGAGGGAAAGATAGAGACAGAAACAGAAAGAAAAAGAGAGAAAGAGAGATGGAAAGACAGAGTCAGAAAGAAAAAGACAGAGAGAGAGACTGAAAGATGACAGAGAGAGGGAAAGACAGACAGAGATAAAGAAAGAGAGAGAGAGACAGAGAGAGAGACAGGCAGGCAGACAGACAATGTGAGAAAAGAGAAAGGTTTCCTGTAGG
Organism: Sminthopsis crassicaudata; assembly: GCF_048593235.1. Lineage (NCBI taxonomy): Eukaryota > Metazoa > Chordata > Mammalia > Dasyuromorphia > Dasyuridae > Sminthopsis > Sminthopsis crassicaudata. The sequence goes on from NC_133618.1 coordinate 657,033,563, forward strand.
AAAGAGGCCTCTAAGCTAAGCCTTGAAGGAAGCTAGTTTTAGAGGCAGAGGTGCCGAGGCACTCATCCAGGCATGGAGAACAGTCTATCCCAGGACAGTCTCCAGACATGCCTGTGCTTTAAAAAGATTCATTTGATAATTGTTCAGAGGGTGGATGGAGTGGGAGAGACTAGAAGCAGGTGGGAGACTGTTAGAGCAATCCAGGGGAGAAGCGGCACGGACTTCAGCAAAGTCCGAGGATCGGGGACCTGGACATATTATAAGCAGCAGGAAAGAACCAGTGGATAGAGAGAGAGAATGTAAGAGTGCACATTGGAGACAATCTCCGATGTGAGGTGGGGGGATGAAATCAAAGGCATCAGTGAAGGGGCTGGCTGAGCAAAGAGAAGGCCCGTGTCTTCCTTGGAGACGCGAGGGAAGGATGGATGGAGATAATGCGGAGTGCTTCTGAGGTTTGGAAGAGAGTTCAGAGAGAGTTCAGGTCACAGCAATGTGGCAGACGAGGTCTTCCAAGAAATGGGAGAGGTTGATGAGCAAAAATGTGGAATCACTGGTCTAGAGAGTCTGAGGGTCAATCAAGGAAGGCCTAATTCAGATTACAGAACATACAATTTTCAGCAGACCCAACTGGAGGAAGAGGAAACAAGGCTCCGAGCAAAGGAGACAGATTGACTTGCACATTTTCTCAAAGGGATATACATTTCTCCCACTACACACGTGGGAGAGACCCTTCCATGCCATAGCTAATCCAAAATATTTAACAGACTGGGAAGCCAGAGGAAATGAAGGGATTTCCCCAAATTCACATGGGTGTAAACAGCAGAGCCAAGACTCAAACACGGTTCCTCCCTCAGCCGGTAATTACTGATACAGGACAATCTTCGGCCGAGACAGTGTAATTACAAGAAAGGGAAGCCGGGGGCCACGGGCACCTTTCGTCCACGAGGGGGCTCCAAATCTCGAGGAGGACTTAGTGAATCATCCAGCTTCTCAGGATTTCTCAGGAGCCTCCTTGCCATTGGTGGAAATGGAAATGTGTCTCTTTTCTCCATAACTCATTACATACAAACTCCCTCATAGTAAATTATTTTTTCTGGGTTCTAGAGACTGAACAACATAACTCAATTATGCTCATAAAAAGCTGGTGCTTACCGAATGCTCCAGGAAGCAAGACTAATGAACATGACCCTGTGCTCCAGAGAGCAACACGCGCATCCCACAAAGCTTTACTGGGACTGCGGCCTGTGTACGTGAGCAGATTGCTATTTACCCGGCTGGGGGCCGAGTTTTAACCACTGCAAGGTTGGGAAAGTCACCACCTCTCCAGGTCTCACTTCGCTCACTTATGAAGCAAGAGCCTTTAACAAAATGGTCTCAGAAATCTCTCCCAGCTCTATGAGTGGAAGAAACATAAGGAAAGAGAATTATTATTTTTTTTCCCTCCAACAAGGAAACTTAATCTAGGATTTGTGTTAGCAGAGCCATGGAAAACTTAGTAAGATACAGACTCTGAATCACGGAAAAACTAACTTCCTGGGGAGAGATGCTTTTGGGACAGGACATGATGTCATTAGTCAATCCATTAAACTCATACCTGTTATTTCCTCCTCCTCCTCACCTGACCTTGGGTATCTGCTCAAATTAGGAGCTCCCTAAATAGGCAGAGAAATCTGAGCTCTTGGGAGCGTGAAGCTTCATCTAGAAAGGCTTCGGGCCTTTGGCCCACTCTGTATGACTCCCTTCCTCTAGTCACTCTGTATCCCCAGCAAGGCCCAGCAAGGAATAGCTAACAGGAATGAAGCTACATGTTCCCCGATCTCAAAGGTCTAGTGAGAAGTTAAAAATCAAATAAATCCTGTTCTAGACAAAGGAAAGCACAAAACACTGAGATGATAAATTCCAATAGCATTCATCCTCAGGCTTCCAATACTTTTTCCTGCACAACTATCAACTAGGGTAATACTTTGGCTATAGCAATTCCTATGCTATTACTTTTAAATAGTCTACAGAGGACAAGGAACAAATTATTTCTTTTAGATGGCTTAAGTGATTCTTAAAAAACAAAACAAACAACAAAAAAAAACCCAAAACTATCACTTTAATCTCTCAATCCAATATTTCTCCAAGATTATTCAAGATAATATTTCAAATAAAAAAAAATTTTTTGGAAAAATAAATTAAGTGCCAAACTCAAACCCTGGCCTTTACTTTGGATTTTTAAAACTGTTTATAGACTAACAACATAAGGCAGCCAGTGTTTTCCATTCCAACTTAGGGTTCTTTTTGCCAAATTCAAAGGAACTTAAATGATCCACGTATAAATTTTTTCCCAGAGGGAATTTTTATGTCCTTTTCTGAGATGTTAATATGTAATTTAGAATAAATATTAATCCTGCTATCAAATGCTATTTACCAATCTGTAGAGTAACTAAAGCTCCCACCAAAACGCTCACTTTTTGACCAAGTTTGCTGACAGTTAACATTTCCACCAGAAGGTAGGCAGAGAGAAGAAATAAAAGTTAATTAATCGATTCTTCTTGTTTCTTGTTAATAGCTCAGAGGGAAAGAAGGGTTTATGATAATTCAGAGGATTTCTACAGTCCCTGCTCACTGGCTTTCATTAGTATATTGAATTCTGAGTTGGGATTTCTAAATTCAACAAGGATTACTCTCCCCATCAGCACACACACATATTACTTTTAACAACAAACCCACTGTGATGCAGCTCATTAAATGTAGTCAGTCTTTAAATGATCAATGGTGTTTGAAGACCACCATTTCCAACAAGTTACCATCTCAGGACTTGACATCTTTCCTGAAAACCTAAGAAAATTCAATTCAAAATATATTTACTGAAAGTTACATTTATGCCTAACGCCATCCAGCTCTAACCGTCCTAGAAGCCAACAGCTGACCGCGGATGGTAAGTATCATGGTCTCAGAAAGGGAAACTAAGAAGCCTCATTAGGGAAGGCTGTGGGGAATAAAGGGAGAAAACAGGCCGGAAGACACTTCAGTTCAAAAACAGCAGGATTCAGGAAACCGGGTCTTGTTTTCCTATCACCACTGGATACTACTTTCTGTATCTGCCGCCCAGCTTTGCTTATTCATTTTGGCTGCAGTATCCTATCCCTTGGGCTGGGCACCAGCACCGCAAAATCTCATGTTTAGTTTAGACACTTTTTCCTCCCATTTTGAAATTAACCCAACCTAGCATTAATAGGCTCTGGATTCCAAATATTTCAAGGCAGGGGAGCAAAAACCACTGGCATTTTCCCCCAAATGATTATTCCAAGTTTTTTAAATCTCAGGGCTGGGCTTGAAAAGCCCCAAACTCATTTTTATGTAATCAAGAGCTCAGATGGATTTTCTGGCTCCATCAGTGAGAACAAGCGACAGAAAAAACTTTGTGGAAAGTTTGTAGACTTTCACAGAGCTGCTAAAGCCCCATCCCTCTCCCTAGTACAAGTTGTTGGAAGCAAAAGCAGAGTCCCAAATATCCCCATTGAGGGGCAACGAGAGTTAAATTGTAAGCTCCCCCTTTGGCCCTTTTCTGAATCCCAGGAGTTTAATACAAAGTGCCTGGAACATAGTAGGCACTTAATAAATGTTTACTGATTGACTGTTGGGAGGAAAATATTTACCAACCTTAAAGCATTACAAAAATGACTTATTATTGGATCATTTAACAACTTTAGATAACTATGCTTTAAGAATCCCCAGACCTATGAGATAACCTGGGGACCAAGAAGAAAAAGAGACTGGCCACACACTTACCTCATTTGTTTCTGTGTCAGAATTTCCATGAGACCAGTATGATTTACTTAACTATCTAGAGAAGCTTTTCCCAGCGACTTTCATGCTATGCTTGTGGATTAAAAGGAAGAAATGTGGGACTCAATGATGCTTCCTTCATGAAGGTTCCCTTGGAGGGAGGTCTGTAGTGAAGAGCTAGGATATCTGTCCTTGGCCTGTTGTATAACATTTTATCAGTGACTTGGATAATGATAAAGCTAGTATATTACATTTGGTATAATACATATGTAGTAAAATATATACATGTATCCATATCGTAATATACATCCATTACATATAATAATATACACATACATGCATAGAGTATTTTCCATTTTCAGATTATAAAGAAAATAAACAAGCGATGACTGAATCAAGAACCATAGAGACTTTGACAAAATGAATCTAATAAGATGAATAACAGATATTGGTATGAAAAAAAAATCAGAAAAATTTTAGTGGAATATATCAAGTTAATCAACCAAATCAACAAATTTTAAATATGTAATAATAAATAATACATAATATATAATAATAACAAATAAATAATCTGTATTAAGCACATACTATGTGCTGGGTACCATGCTAGAAAATGAGGAAATAAAAATTAAAATGAAACATCTGCCATTCTCAGAAGACACCATATTCACATAGAAAAATATCCAAAACAAATGCAACATAATGGTAGGGAGGAGGAGAGAAAGGGAGAGCTGAAGGCATGGTAGTCCAAAAAAAAAAAAAAAAAATGTATGCAATCTTGGGCCGCCTTTTGAGAGAACAGTACAAAGAAAGCAAAATCTTATCATATTCTGCTCTCATCAGACCACATCAGAAATACTGTTTTTAGTTTTGAAGTGCTCCCCGAGTGTAGGTAGCTATGGAGAAGTCAAGAAGGAAAAAAACTGAATAAAAGCCCTTGCAAATGACCCTGAAAAGAACAATGACTTTGAGCACACAATGGCAGCAGAGTGGTAAGGAAAAAGCAAAGACTGATGAAATTATGAGTAGTGAGAAAGTGGAAGTATCAGATATAAATTTTTTTTTAAAAATATTAAGTTATTTTATAAGCATTTATTATTTCTCTCTCCTATTCCCCCCAAAAAAACTGGCAAAAAAGGAAAGAAACATAATAAATATGCATATTTCAGTCAAATTCCCACTCTGATCAATTCAAAAATTAATTAGACAACTTTTCCCAAAAACCTGCAGTGAAAAGAAGTCAGCAGGAAGATAAGCTTATGAAATAGTAAGGGATTAATTGTCCCTCCCTTTTTAAAGTGGATGGAGGAACCTGAGCAAAATGTTTATAACAGATGGGCAAGAACCCTTGAGGAGAAAGACAGTAATGGGAGTGGGGGACAGAGGGGAACACAAAAGGTCCCGAGTCAGCAGAAGGAAGTGGTCAAGGATGCAAAGGATGAGCTTCTGAGACCACACTGAGAACCAATTAGAAATGGAGGAAGTGAGCCATACATAGATGGGAGCTTGATGGCAGAAGGCCATCCATAGTCAGTAAAGGAGGAAGGGAGGAGATCTGCTCTAAGCAGTGGGGGCAAGAAACTAAAAACTTGGAACAATCACTGTGGGGGAAGAGGGAAGGGCTCCTAAATGTGAAATGGGAGAATGGCTTGAAATGGCTGGATTTCTTAATTATTTCCACTGATATTCAGCAGCCTTAGAACAGCCATGGCGAGCACTGGGGAGCTATAATTAGGCATAAGTACCTAGAAGATGGGGAGCAAAAAAAGGTGACTTTCAGTTAGGGAGCCTGGCCAAGGCAGACTGAACACAGAGTAAGGATGAGGGACCTGGAAATAAGACTGAATTAAGGGATTCCCATTGCATCCAGAGCCATTTCCAGCCACTCTGGCTCTGGAAGGGACAGTGGGCAAGTCCTCCCTAACTTACAAACAAGTCACTTATATGTCATGGCGCCACCTCCCTGATGTCAGGATCCTCTTCGAGAACAAAGGACAAATAACAAGGGACCAAAGTCCCAAGAAGGATGAGAAACCCAGGAAGACATTAATTGATCCGGAGAAAAGTAAGCAGAACCAGGAAAACAACACATGCAATGGCTAAGACATGGTACATGGGGAAAGAGTAAAATCAAGCTGAATGCTACGTAATTATAATGACCAAGCTCGGCTGCTTGATCACAGAGAAGTGATCAAGTGAACGCTCCTCCTTTTATCAAAGAAGTTTGTCGCATATGCTGTCCGATGTAGCTAAGGTGTGGTTTTAGTTTATTGAAATGGTTTTTATTTTGTAATCTTTCTTACAAGAAAAGATTCATTGAACAGGGAAGGAAAAAAGAATATTTGGAAATAAATGTCACTTAAAAACAACAACAAAAAATTTAACCACAGGAATACTGATGTCCTAATTGGTTTGTGAAATGCTAGACTATGACCACATTACTCAAATTTTAGGGAAATAGAAGGTGAGGATGACAGTTGAAAGAGCTAGGAAGGTAATTTCCCACCTTATGCTAAATACCCATGCAAATAAGCAAGGAATACCTGAACTCTTTTAGGCTGATGCACAGGTAGTAATAAAATGGGAAGGCCAAGATATGAGGTGGCTGGGAATATTATGCATACCTACATACAGGTTCTGTGAGTCACTTGCCCAAGGTGACAAAGATAACAGCCAGTACTATTTAAAAACTGGCTCTTGTTTACCACTGAAAACTTTCTGGTCCAGAAATGTCTATCTATTGGAAAGATGTGTAAATGCATCTTAGAAATCACTGCCTTTAACCTGAAGAATGAACCAGACATGGCTTTGAGAGTCACTGAGAAGATAATTAGCTTCAGCTCCTAAATCTTTCCCATAAAGAGATAGTTCTCATTGGTGAGACATATCACATTCTCACTGACCAATAAAAACTCAGCAGGAAAAAATACTCAGCATTAAAAAAAAAAAAAAGAAGAAGAACATAAATTTAAGGAACTTTTGTTGTTATTGCTAAAAATCTAATCATGAATTGAAATGCACAAAATCACAAATGATCACTTCCTTTCTTTGACCCCAAGAATTAAATGTCTGGGCCTAGGAGAAGAGAAATAAAACAGGGAAAACAGCCGCCAATGATGCTGGTAACAACTGGCACATTGATGGTCTATCCAAAAATAATCTCCCAATAACAAAGAGACTGGATTGTCAGGAATAGAGAGATGAGTGATAACCAGCAGCACAATTTCGATCACTTCCCTTACTAGGAGACCTCCTGAAATCTAATTCAATTGCGCAGGACAAAACAATAATTTCCTCAACTTCTTGGAAGCCAGGGCTGGGAAGCACAGAGAGATCACTGGGGGAAAAGGTTAAAGGGGAGAACTTGGGGAGTGTCTATCATTCCTAAGCAGGTATATAAATATGACACTCATGCCTTCTTTTCATTAACCACTCCATTCAAGTATCTCTTCTCTCAGCAAGATAAATACTTCCCTTTTACATACTGGTCCAATTTTCTTCCCATGGTTTGGGAAGTACTCTTGACTTAAAAACTCTCTAACACAGATATACAGAAAACACATAGAACTATACTAACCACCAGGTGAGTTCCAGGGACTCAGGAACTTTCTAAATACTATGTGATGATCAGAGACTTTCCACTGCTTCAAATCACCATTCTTTCATCACACACACATACACACACACACACACACACACCCCTACCTTCCAAAGCACAGGCAGGAAACTAAAAAAAATTAATCAAAGACAGGAGGATTAAAGACTTGTTCTGACAGATCATTTTTATTAAATGACTATGACCACACCTAGTAGAAACTCTTGGGTTAGTCCAGGGATGGAAGAAATGAGTCACTAAAAGCTAATGGCAGTAGAATGTAAATGTCCACAATTCGTTTACTCTAATTTTGCAACTGCTTTTGTGAATCTGTTGGACTCAAAGCTGTGAATTTAAAAAAATAAATAAATAAATAAAAAGCCATAAGTGGGACGGAGGTTACAATCATAAGGAAAGCAATTCCAAAAGTTTTTTCCTAGCAGATCCAAATAAAAACATGTTAAAATAGCAAATTTAAGTTTTACAAACTGTTTTCTTGTTTTGAATTAATCAACAAGCATTTATTAAGACCTATTATATTGCCAGGCCAAGTGAATGCAAAGACAGCCGTGAAAGTGTCTGCCCTCAAATTCTGTGATGGACAATTAGGTAGACAAGCCCTTCAAAAGTAATTTTGGGGAGGGAGACCATGAACCTCTGGGGGAAAGGGAAAGAATTAGGAAAGGCACTTGAGTTGAGTCTTGAAGGAGATCATGGATTCTAAGAGGTAGAGGGAAGAACTGAGAGCATTCTAGGACAATTTAGTCCTAGTCAAAACTGGATGATGGAGAATATCAAGGGAAGTAATATGTAGTAGTCCTGAAAATACAGGATGGGGGCAGGTGTCAATGGCTTTGAATGAAAAAAAAAAAAAAAGAGAGAGAGAGAGAGAGAGAGAGAGAGAGACAGAGAGAGAGAGAGAGAGAGAGAGAGAGAGAGTGTGTGTGTGTGTGAGAGTGAGTGAGTCTATTCGATCCTGGAGAGAAGAGGGAACCACTACTGGTTAATGAACTGCCTGGTCACCTTAAGCTTCAGGAGGGACCTGTGTGGTACCTGTGTGAAGAAGATGCTGGAATAGGGAAGGCTAGCTTCTAGGAAGAAAGACAAGAAGGTACATAAGGAAGTTGTTGTAATAGGCTAGACAAAAAAGTGCCCTCAGGGGCTGGAGAGAAAGAGGAAAAAAAAAAAAACCAGACTGGAAATAAAAACAAGACTTGGCAACCTGTTCCATAGGAGGGGTGAGGAAGAGAGACCAAGGAAAAATATCCAGTTAGTGGACCTGTGTGAACCCTGGAAAGAAAAGGGAATTCTAAAAAAGAAGTGGTTGGGGGTGGAAGGAAGGAAAATGAGTTCTGTTTTAAATACACAGAGTTCAAGATGCCTCTAGGACATCCAGTTTGGAAAGTTCAGTGCTGATGTTAATGGTCTACATCCACTGCCTTCTGTTATTTTTATTTACAGAAGCACATGTGTAATATATTGTGACCACAGTCAACCAGAAACTCTGGAAGTTCCTATTTGGAGAAAACAAAAGTTTCACATGAAAAGAGGAAGGTCAAAATGAAAGCACTTTTCCGACCAGTCACACCCAGCCCAGCTCAGAAGTTAAAAGGTTATTAAGAATATTTAATGAAGGGCACATCCTTCAACTATGTAAAATGCTTGGTTGCCAAGGCAAACACGATGGATGGGAAGTATACTGAAAGATCCAACTTAAAATAAACTTAGCTCTTGTATCACAAATCACTTCACATCTCTAGGATGCATCTTCCTAACAGTAAAAATGAGATGATCTCTAAGGTCCCTTCCCCATCTAAATCCTATTGACCTGTCTTTGAAATGCCAAGAACAATCTGAACACAGGTATGAAGAGCTTTTCTTGTGAGCTGTCCAAAATGAAGGTGCTACTAATAAGGATAATTGCTGCCCTTTTTGCTCTCTTAGTGGAGGAGGGAACTGCCTTCCTTCCCAGACAAAAGTCCCTGAAGCTTCGAAGCTTGGAAACTTGGAAAACTGAAGACTGGAAATGGGGAAAATGCTTTTATTAAATGAAAAATAAAAGTTTCAGTGCCCTCAAATTTATTCTGTACTAAGATTACTAGTGAGCCTTTGGGTGATAGTTTTATGCAACAGACAAACATAAAGATCAAAAATGTCTTGGCAACTTAGGTCAAAAGCAATAGACAAAACTCTTTGGCCAATTACTATGGACTCAGAAAACAAGAAGCTTTTTTTTCCCCCAATTTAAAACCGAACCTTTGGGAAGATGTGTAACTGTATTGCGCATAACAACCAAATGCCCAGTTGAATTACAAAAAAATGTTAAACCAGAAGCTACAGAGTTCAAGGGTGTGCTTAAAGTGGGCCAGTGGACTAAGAGACAAGGAAAATGCTGAATTTCTATTAGTAACTAAGAAACAAAGAGAGGGAAAAGGGGGGGGGAGCCTTCCAGAGTTGTGTTTAAAATGTATTTACTGATGCTGCTTAGCAACATTTTTCCTAGACATCTCCCAAAGACAGAGATTAGTCATTGTCCCTTCCTTCCCAACAAGCACAAAGGGCCAAGCTTAGCAGTTGCTGGGCACAAATAATAACTACCAGAGAAAGCAAAAAAAAATGACCTTGTTGGACGGAAAGATTTTCCTCAAGGAATATGAGTTTTATGTTCTATGCGTAGGCTTCATTTCAGGAGCAGAACATTTAACTGTTCACTAAGCCATCCAGGCAGAGCCAGGGAGGGGCAAGAAAAAGGAATTCTAGAAATCAGGGACAGGACTAAAGCTATTTAGTGATCCAAGCTGGACCCTGAGTCCAAAGGTAGACTAAATGTTGTGGTGAATGATATACCAAAATAAAACCAACTTCTGACACTGGAAAGTTTGTACTGTGGAGGAGGAGGGGAAGCATAGACAAAGAAGTGTTCCCAAATCCATCAATCGGTTGACATACATACTGATTCATCTATATCTGATAAATTTTTAAATAGACAGAATTTGCTAATTACTAAATGAAGTATTCACAGAAAATTGGAAATAAATGTTACAACATAGAGTCGGTTCCAAAGTTAACACAATTATTATTTCCAACCAAATGTGATTTCTAATGATCTTCCCCTCCCCTTAAGTATTTTCAGGAAAATTAAATATGCACATTCTATCTTCTCCACCTTATATCACTCCTGTTATCTGCCCATTGGGTACAGAGTAGGTTTAAGAATTATTATAAAAGAATGAAGATTCTCCTGAAGCCTAACAAATAGAAGGGAGGAGAAAAAAAAGGGGGGGGGACTGCTTCGAGGATGGCAGAGCAGATATTTAATTACCTTTACTTATAGCTACAAGAAATGACTTACTTCAGACACCAGCTGCTAAAATCATTCTAACTATCTAACTAAACCAGTTAGGAACTATTTGGAGAGCACACACAGAACTTACAAATTCCTAACAAGGGAGTGGATAAAACATACATGAGTCAAAGTCTTACCCCACAGAGCAACTGGGAAGGCCGGCCTTGGGTAGCAACCAGGTGGCTGCCTTCCTGCTGAGGAAGAGCCTCCCACAAATGCCAGGGATTTCCCTCTAATCTCATTAAGTTGCACAAACAGCAACTGAGGCACTGAGGAGCCTGGCTTCCAGTAGACCTTGATTCTGAATACAAACTTCAATTACTCCACACTATTACTGTCTGGATGAGAGCTGGGATTACTGAGAAAGTCTTTACCAAGAGACAAGTGGCCAGACCATCTGACCTCCAAGTACCTGCCCAGCATCAAGAAAGTGAGGAAGAAAACACCAAACTACCTTTTCTGCTGGGAGGATCATTGGTGTGATGTGAATAGGAAAACATTTTGTAAGCCAAAATACATTATAAAAATACAAAGGGGAGGAGGAAGAAGAGAAAGATAATTAAGTTATGGGTCAAGGTAAACTGGTGGAATTAAACAGAACTAATACTGCCTGTGCCCCTGTGACAGCACTGTACTAGTGGGGAGAGATTCATAAAGGAAAAGAAAAATAAATTAGATCAGTGGGGGCATGGAGACATCCTTAACCTATGACACTAGACATAAGAAGGACAGCCATTTTTCTGTTTCGACGGCTGACCCTCCTGTACCTAGAATGTGCTTGCTCCCTCCTCATCTTTACCTTTGGCCTCCCTGATTTCCTTTAAGTCACAGATAAAATTTTACCTACTATCAGAGCTTTTCCCAAAATCTCTTAATTCTAGTGCTTTCTCTTTTTTAATTATTTTCTGTTTATCCTGCATATAGCTTGTTTGTACATCGTTACTTGCATGTCTTCTCCCTCATTAGAGTGTATGTGCTCTTTAGGTAGGAATTATCTTTCCCCTTTCTTTGAAGCACTTAGCATGGTGTCGGACATGGTGTAGACACTTAATACACATTTACTGACTTGACAACCATTCTTTTATAATGAATCCCTTGAAGACTCTAGAAAGATAGGGAGGGACGGCGGGGGCAGCTAGTTAGGGCAGTGGATAGAACACCAGCCCTGAAGTCAGAAGGACCTCAGTTCAAATCTGGCCTTAAATACTTAACACTTCCTGGTTGTGTGACCCTGGGCAAGTCGCTTAACCCCAATTGCCTCAGTAGAAAAAAAGATAGGTGCATGCTAAGTGATAAAGTGTTTGCCCTATTATGGTATCAGTAGATGTCCTACTTACTGAAATAATGCATGAAAGTCAATAGAACTTATTAAAACACCTAGACACTGGGGCCACAAAAAAAGGTAAAAGACATAGATTTTCCATTAATTTTAGCAGCTTCTTGGCTTGATTTTCATAATCCAAGACAACTAGAGTTACATCCATGCCAGATAATTGTAAAATTGGGAAACCATCCTCTTCAAAAAAGATTTCTGGCTTTTCCTTTGCAAGCTATAGGATTCAGAAAAGATGGGACATCTTTTTCACTCATGCAGTGGAAGGAATGAGAACCCCAAAGAGTTCAAATTATAAGAAAACAGCATGCAAAGGAAGGGTCTGGTGTGGAAGGACTACTCAGTATTCCAAGGGCAAATTTATTCCACTGTAGAGCAATCTAAAAAGTTGATTTCAAGCTACTTTACTATTTATAAAGCCTTTATTTTATAGAGCAGGAAAGTTGCCACATAGTTCATTTGCAAATCTAGCCTGAGGCAATAATGAGAGGACACAATCTAGGGAGATGCCTCTTGATGGATGACTACCAATCATGAAGCAGTAAAGATCTATCTGGTTTTCTGCAGTCTTTTCCTCAAAAGCTATTCTACTGCTAAGACCAGAGATGGATAGGTAGCAACAGCTCCCTGTGGGGTACATCATGGAGCCTTGTGGAGGTAGAGAGGAGAATGAAATAATAATAGGCCATGTCCTCTACTAATAAAGTCCTTTGGTATTTCCTGTCTTTGTCTACTGAGGAGAAAATTTATTCTTCATGCTATTCTCCTGATTAGCAAACATATCATGTGGAAAAAATAGTCATACCATTCTTTTCCCTATATCCATAAATACATCTCTATTTTCCACAATAAATAAATCAGGAAGGAAACAAAAAGAAAGGGATCTTTGTAATTCTGCACTGATTCCCATATTCCAGTGTCACACACAGCCTTGGATGATATGTTTTATGCGGCTTAACAGCGTTTCTGGAAATTATTCTGCTGAGAGGTCATTCATCTCAATATTCCAAGGTTCTCAGCACAGTGTCTGGCACATAGTAGGTACTTAATAAATGTTTATTGACTGATTTCATCCTACAATGCTTCCTTTACTATAAAAAACTACAACTTCTCAATTCAGAGGAGATACCTAAAAGACACCTCTTCAAATCAAAGTAAGCAAGTCAGTAAGCATCCAGTAAGAACCTACTACATGTTAGGCACTGTGCTAAGCACTAGGCTATTCCCCAAAAAAAAGGCCTCAGACAGTCCCTGCTCCAAGGAGCTAACATTTGAATGGGGACCTCACAATCTAGGCTACCAACACACAGTCATTTATTGGATTCCTATTTGGAAGTCCATCTTGGTGGGACCTCCTGTGGTCCACCTTCATCAGGCCTGCCTCCCTCTATCCATTCATTAAGTGCTTCCTATGTGAAAGAAGCCAGGAGGTAGAGAGGAGGAGAAAGGGTATTTCCAGGCATGGGGGACAGGCAGTGAAAGGGCAAAGAGCGGGAAGACGGAGACGAGGGCGTGAAGGGCAAAGTGAATGTTGTGGAATCCCTGGGTATGTGGAGGGGAACAAAGGGGAAAGGCAGGAGGGGCCAAGTTGTGAAAGGCGCTCAAGGGCTTGATTTGATCCAAAAGGTAATGGGGAGAATCTACTGGAGTTTACTGAGTGGGAAGTGGAATAGTCAGACCTGGACTTCAGGAAGGTAATTTTGGCGGCTAAGTGAAGGATGAACAGGAATCTGCTGATGGACAACCAACTGCAAAACTAGAGCAATGGGCCAGGAGTGAGGTAATGAGAGGCTGACCAAGGATGGCAGCTAGGAGTGCAGAGGAGATAGAGAGAGAGAGAGAGATAGGGAGATAGGAAGATAGATAGATGTTGAGAGAGGTGGGGAGACAGAGGGAGGGAGAGAGAGACAGAGGGAGGAAGAGAGAGGAGAGAGGGATATTGTGAAGGTTGAAACTATAGGACTTGGCAACAGACTGGCTATCTGGGTGCTTCTGGGTGAGGAATCAAGGATAAGGAAGTGGGCCTAGGACAAAGAAAGCCGCAGGGGGCATCCACAGTTAGTGAGGATGACCTGAATGAAGATCCAGCAAAGTAAAATGAGGAGTGGTCACACAAGTGGAAGACCCAGATGAGAGCAATGTCCTGAGAACAGGAGAGATCTCCCAGGAGAAGAGGGTGAGTGAGGGTCAAAAGCTGCAAAGAAGTGACCAAAAGACAAGGCCAGAAGATCTGTCGATTAAGAGATCACTGGCAGCTTTGAATGATGACATGGGAGTCAGAGTGAAAGGGGGTTGGGAAAGGGGAAAAGAAGAGCAAGTGGGGAGGTCACTGATGTGCACAGATTGTGCCCAAGTTTAGCTGAGAAAGGGAAGAGCAATAATGGGAATTAAGCATGGTGAAGCTGTGGACATGTCTGTAGGCCAAGGGGAAGAGACTGAAGATAGAGAGAGAAAGTAAAGAGAATGTTAGAGAAGATGGCAGAGGATGGGATCAAGGGGTACAAAAAGGGTTTGCCTTAGACGAGCTCTTCATGGGCCAGTGAAGGAAGAGAGGGTAAGGGGAGATCAGCAATAAGGGGAGGGAAAAGGGATTCTTAGGAAATGACCCTGATTTTTTCAGCAAAATATGAGGTCCTCAGCTAGGAGAAATGGGTCAGGGAGTCCATATGAGAGAATTGAAGAGGGATACAAAATTTGGAAGAACCAGAGGAGTGAGCAGGTCATGGATTAATTAGAGAGGCACAAAAGAATTATCCTGATGGAGTGAAAGCACAGCTGAGATTATGTAATACCATTTATTGTGAACCTAATCAACACAGCTATGTAACTTCTTTCTTTTTTTCTTTCTTTCTTTCTTTTTTTTTCCCCGAGGCTGGGGTTAAGTGACTTGCCCAGGGTCACACAGCTACGAAGTGTTAAGTGTCTGAGACCAGATTTGAACTCGGGTCCTCCTGAGTTCAAGGATGGTGCTCTATCCACTGCACCACCTAGCTGCCTCTAGCCTTGCAATTTTTCGGCTCCATTCAGGAGCACATGAACAGCAGTACAAGAAATGATGGGAGGCAGGGGATGTTACAAAATTTAGGCACAAAGGATCCTATCCAGCAGTAAATCAAAGAGATGAAGGAGAAGGGAGCAGAGAATGACCAGTCCAGAGGTGATAGTCTGGAAAGGAAATGGGGACAAGGGAGGGAAGGTCATAGTGAAGACAAAGATCATAAGGCAGAGACAAAGATGAAATGATGAAAGATAAAGTAATCAGATAAAGTAATTTCCGAGTCTACAACGAATGCATTGACACTTTCTCAATATTTTTTAAAAATCTACCTTTGGATCTCAACCAGAAGTCACAGTCCTTCCCCAGTTCATGTCTAAATCAACAGAATGACCATATCGGAGGCCTGCCGGTCTTTGCATTTTTGAGTATGTAGCTTCCAATATCCATTCCGAGGAAGCCCTTTAAGTTTTGGCTCTCTGACCCAAACCTTCCATCGAGGCTCAATACTTTGGTGATCTAAGAATCACACCCTGAAAGTGCGATTTGTTATTCAATCATTTACAGGCGGCTCTCTCTTCTTCCTAAGGTCCTTGTCAGTCTGGCTCATACCGAGCATTCCAGGATTACGTAAACACATGACAAATGGGAAAAACAAAGGGACACCACTTTGTGCTATTTTTTACTCCCCCCCCACATATATATTTTCTTCTCATTTTACAGATGATAAAATAACCTTACCAAGGTCCCACAGAGCTAATTTCAGAGCTCCCCACTTAAACTCAGATACTGACATCAAGTTTGGGGCCATTTCTACCAGACTACATTGTTCTTGGTATTTACAGACCATGGATGTTGCATCTAACATTGGATTAGAATGTAGAAAGAATACAAAAAGCCTAAGGCAGTTTCTGATCTGAAAGGAATTTACCATCTTCCATGCAGAAACCATAGGATGTTGTAACAAAAACCAAGACCTCAGATCCAAGCCATTGGCAGCTAACCCAAAGAAAGCATTTATTTACTTCCCTAGGGCTTATCCTACTGATCTGTAGGGTCCTTTCAATGCTACAATTCTATGAAACTGAAATTAATGCAAGAGAAGAGTCCATCAATCAAAAACTAAATTGTCTAAATTCTGTCTGAATTTAGACAATTTAGACTATAAAAATTTCAGAGAAGGAAGAGATCCATGGGCACTGGAATGAATTCATATTTCAGAGCTCTTGGATCTATCAGGTACTCTCACATCTTCAATTTACAGGTCAGAAAAAGGACAAAGGGGTAAGTCCCTGGACCTCCAATTTAGTGAGGAGAATGTCTCCACTGGATAACCAGGATCTTCTGGATCCCAAATTGGGGCCTTTACACAGTACCCCACAGCTTAATGCTGAAGGCTTTACAGTAGGAGATGTTTTCTCCCTCAGGACCAGGTTTTCCTTTCAGTCTTTATGTATCAAAATCTATCACTTGATCACTTCCACCAGGTATTGTCCTATGTTTCTCCTCTCCCTGGCCAGACTCTTTGGCAGAGGCATGAGGAGATCCTATCTCCTTTCCACTCTCTCTCTCTTCTAAACTCTTTGCAATATGGTTTCCTACATGTTTCGACTGTAACTGCTCTCCCTGAAGTTGATGGCGATCTCTTAATTGCCAAACTGTCTTTTCTCAGTGTTTATCCTTCCTTCTCCTATTTCCATGATTAACTTTGTTGGATTTTCATTCAGATCACACTAATCCCCTAATGGTGAATCTCCCCTAAGCATAGACCTTCTGGGCCTTTTTACTCTGTTACCTTGTTCAGTAATCTCATCTCCCTTCCCATTCAATGATTATTTCTATGTAGACCATGGATTCATTGTTACAGCTAAGCAAATGAATCCCAGACCTAGTTACTCAGCCCAAATCTCTCTCCTACCCACCATCAACTATCTCTTAGACATCTCCAGCTGGATGTCCTCTAGGCAGCTCAGATCTCAACATGTCCAAAGTCACTGAATTTCCCTCTATTATTGTTGGGAGTACAGCTACCCTTAGGTTCCTGACTTGTCATTCTTGATGTCTCCCTGCACATACCCAATCAATTGCTAAATCTTAGAGCTTCTACCTTTCCAATATCCATCCTACGTATCTGTTCTGTCCTCTCTGAGCTTCCTTCCTAAGTCAGGCACTCATCACTTTATTCCTGGATCACTGTACTAGTCTTCTGGGTGGTTACCCTTCCTCAAGTTCCTGCCCATATCAACCCATTCTCCACATGGTTGCCCAAGTCATCTTATCATTCCGTCTTCCACCCTCCAGTGCAGCCCCATCACTTCCAGGAACAGAGAAAAGCCTTGTAAAGTCTACTATCACCCGGCTCTTCCCTTTCCTGTATTCTCCCCAGACCACTGGGTCATTCAAAATGACCCAGGCCATTCCAGCTCCTGTTCCCCCTGCCTGCTCGGACTTCTCAGACCACCATCACCTCTGATGGTGACTTTCCTCTCAGATCACTTTCCATCCTCTGTATTTTTCTTGTAGGTACAATTTTTGGATCTTGTTATTCCCATTAGAGCTCTTAAGGGACGATTTTGATCTTTCTTTGTATTTTCAGCACTTAACAAGCATGTCACCATATCTACATGATAGAAACAATGTTGATTACTACTGAGCTTACTGGTGTCAGAACAGTTTAGGGGGAAAGCACCAGATTTGGAGTCAGAGAACTGTCTTTGAGGCTTCATGGATCATTAACCTGAGTGCCCTAATCAGTGTTTTAATCTCTCTGCTCCTCAATTTCCTTACCTGTAAAATAAGAGTGGGTGATGGGATGATCTCTAAAGACGTTTTCAAAGGGTACACTCTATGCTCCTAGCTTCATCCTCAAATGGTTGAAATAACCAATTTCAAGATAAAAAGACAATTTTAAGGTAGTCTTTTCCCCAAAAAAGGAAAGCTCAAGACCTGGTTCTATCCCATTTGTATCACTATTAAATATAGTAATTGTTGTAGGGGTAGAATTCCTACAAAGCATCTTCAAAGTAAAAAATGTGAGGGTTGATACACTGAACATATGGGAAATAGGGGGTTAGGTTCCAGTAAACGCTAAAAACTGTAATTTTCACGAGAGATTGCTGAAAATACATTTTTCTGCATGCAATTCTTTATAACATTAATCATGATAATATTCTCTTTTCCTAACACAGTAACAAAAAAGAGTCTATAAAATGCAGGGGAAAGGAGAGGAAGCCAGAAGGGATAGGGAGAAACAGGCGCCACAATGTCAGAAGAACCTCAAAATAAAAAACAAAAAGGGGCAATCTGCCCCTTCAAATCTTGCTTTTGCCTCAGTGATTGAACTGTTTGCTGATAAAAAATAAAAAAAAAAATAAATAAATAAGTAAGTAAGTAAATAAATAAATAAATAGATAGATAAATAAATAAAAAGCACACATGTGGGAATAAATTCCCTGGTCCCAGATAGAGCTTGGAACTCTCACCGTGGCCGGGATACTTGAAAAGCCCAAGAATACCTGCAAGAGGGTGAGTGACCACCATCTCATTTATTCCCAAATTTAGCTTCTTTTCTTCTTTTTCAATTCCCTCATGTCACACTTGAGAGGTTACTTTAGCACTTTCTGGAGTGGATTCATGAACACTTTTATGATTACTTTTCCAATATGACAAATCATCAAACTCTCTCTGCTGACTAAGCCTCATCAGTGACTTTGCATTACATTCTGGAGGCAGACTGCAATATAAAACTTGAGTTTTAAAGGCCAACAATGAAAGTAGATAAGAAATGCACGGGGAGCTCTTTATAAAGTTAGAGTGACAGAGAGAGGACTGTGGGAACTGAATGTGGATTACAAGATAGCATTTGCATTCTTTTTGTTGTTGTTTGCTTACATTTTGTTTTCTTAATCATTTTCTTTCCTTTTTGATCTGATTTTTCTTGTGTAGCAAGATAACTGTATAAATATTTATGTATATATTGGAATTTAACATATATTTTACCATGTTTAACATATAATGGATTACTTACAATCTAGGGGAAGGGTGGGAGGAAGAGGGAGAAAGAGTTAATGTTGAAAAACTACCCATGCATGTATTTTGAAAATTAAAAAGCATTGATAAAAAAATAATAAAATGGGATTATTTAAGTTAAAAAGAAAAATAAAGTTAGGCTGAAAAAGCAGCTGAGTAGGGCGGCAGTCACTCCACAAACTTGTCCATCTTATGCCTCTCATGGTTGTCAACATAAAAGTAGAAATGATATTAATAAAAACACCTGAATGCTTGAAGTTTGAAAAGTTAAACCTATGAATGTTGAGGCTTACTGTATATAATATTGAAGATTAGAAAGAAAACCTGTTTCATGTGAAAAACACAGAAAAAAAGATAAAAACCTTCTATATATGTGTTGTCTTCTCCATCAGAATGTGAGCTTATGAGCAAAGGCTGCCTTTTTTTCTTATTTTTTTTTTCTATTTGCATTATACTTCTATAAGCACTTAACAAATTTTTTTCATTCACTCATTCACAAGCCCTAAGGAGCCATGGCCACTCATTTCACTGAGTAGAGTCTTCAAGTTTTTCAAAAGTGTTTTCCTTTAAAATGGCTCTGGTTGCTTGACTCTGTTCAGTCCCTGACCTCAAAAGCTCCCTTAGCTTGGGCTATCCCATGCTACCCGAGGTGTGGCTGGTGCCCAGCCAAAGCTACTTCCCAGAGCTTGCTGTGTTCCCACCCACAGGCTTTCTAACACTCAGGATCTTTTTCAGAGAAAAAGAGTACCTGCACTCCAGACACAGGTGACTCGTGCCCTTTCTCTGTCCTGCTGGCGTTCGGCTTGCAGAAGGAGCACCCTTCCCATTGGGTGCGACCCTCTGGATAAATTTTGATACAGTTACATGGTAGAGGATGTCACTGTAGCTTTTCATTAAATTTTTTAGCACTATTTTGTCTGACACGAACGTGGGGCTTTTGCTGGTATAAGCAGGTGGAAGCCCATCACATTCAGACTGCCAACTTTGTAGGTAGATCACTATTAATAATACTTATCAAGAATCCTCCTTTCTGAAGGGCATGAGACACTTTTAATAACTTATCTAGAGGCCAATCCCTCCTTACTATTCTTGACCACCAAGTCTACCACAAACTGAAAAAGATGAGTTTGTTTTTGTTTTTTCAATTAAATCAGCTTTTATATAAGTAGAATGGGTCCTGGGGACGGAGAGAGAAAGAAGAAATCTCACAAAATAATAAGCCTGTGTCATTAGCAGGAATCCCTTTCTAAAGACCCAAGGCTAGCTTTACCTGACATCAGATTCTTGCAACCTCTCAAAAGGATGGGCTTTTAAGGGTGCTTTGGAGATTTTATTATAATGACAGCTTCCCTTTTAGTAATGACAAGTTAATTAATTTCCCTGAGTTTCTGCAGATAAACTGAAACACTCTGACTTTAGCTTATTAAGTGACACTGTAAAACAGTATATCTAGGCTTACTAAGGTTTCTTCATCCTCCTGGGGTTAAGGTCTATGAAGTAAAACTCATAACTATTGACTTCGTTATTAAAGACAGCTGTAGGACATTCTGTGTATTTAACAGCCGAGTGCCTCAGACAAGTACAAGCATTTAAAAGGCAAGCAGACCTCTGGTCTGAATCAAGTTCCCTCCCTAGACACAAAACCAAATCTGTGTTGATAGGTTGGCCCTAGCATTTTCTTTCTTTCTTTCTTTTTTCCTTTTTTTTCAAATTTATTTTATTTAATGAAACAGAAAAAGAAAAAACAAAAACAAAAAAGGAACATGAAACAAAATGAAACAAAAGAGAATATTGTCATGTATCCAGCAGAACATCAGGGAAGATTCAAAATATATTACAACAAATAGCAATTCAAGAAAGTACATATATTAGCAGAAGAAATTATATTCATGAGTGTTCATCTTTTCTTTACTTCCTTGTAAATTGTTCTTTGGTTCTCTACTGCACACTTTACTTTATTCTTTTTACCCCCTTTTATGCCCTTGTCAAAAGACTATAGTTAAAAAAGGATATACTTATATCTACCCACAGATACAGATATATGTAGCTATGTAGATATATATATATATATATATACATACATACCCCCACCCAACTTTCCTATTCCTGCTGACCCTTTGCTTTAGTTCTGCTCCTAACTTGCCTTGTTATTACTTAACTTCCCCCAACCCATATTCTCCCATATCTTCTTCCCTCATCCCTCTCACCTTATTTCTTTACAGATTTTGGAGGGAGCCACTATATCCTTCATTGTGTTTATGTAGTGTTGTCTATTTAGCCCATTCCTGATGAGAATAGGTTTTCAGAACTAGGGGCCTTCCTCTCCCCTCTAATGCCTGGAGGTCTATTGTTCCTCTGCACCTCATTTATATGGCATAATTACTATTTTTACCTTAACTTTCTTTTGAGCTGCCTCATTGTTAATGTCAACCTTAAACATATGGTATTCATTTCCTATGTTAAAAAAAAATAACAAATTTGTGCATACTTAGTTCCTTGAAACTGATCTTCGATATTGCCTCTTCTATTAAGTTTGGGTTTAATTGATAGAAAGTCTTGAAAATCTCCAAGTTCATTGAGTGTCCACTTTCTTCTCGTTCAGCATTACAGACCATTTTGCTGGATATGATGTTTTTGGTCTCAGGCTTAGTTCTTTCAATTATCAGTAGATATGATTCAAGGACCTGCAATCTTTTATTGTAGCTGCTAAGTTCTGTACAATTCTAATTGCACCTTCAGCATATTTGAATTGCTTTTTTGTTTCTTGAAAAAATTTTCTCTTTGATCTAGGGGTTTAAATTTTTTTCAATGATGTTCCTATGTGTTTTCTACAAAGGATTTCTTTGAGATAGTGATTGGTGGATTTTTTTTCTGTCTACTTTCCCCTCCCATTCTATCACTCCAGGATAATTTTCTTGAATTATTTCTTGCATTATTGTGTCAAAGTCCTTTTTTTTTTTGGTCACAAAAAAGGCACTCCAATTATTTTTATATTTTCTCTTCTTGATCTGTTCTCTAGATCTGTTATTTTTCTTATGTTTCATATTATGTTCTTTTTTTTTTTTCATTCTTTATAATTTGTTTTGTTAGCTCTTGGTCTCTCATAGCTTCACTCACTCCCCCTCGTCCAATTCTAATTTTCAAAGAGTTATTTTCATCTTTGAGACTCTGTATGTCCTTTTCTAGTTGGTTAACTTTTTTTTCATAATTTTGTTTTTCTTGGATGGTTTTTATTTATTTTTTTAGTTTTCTCTCAATGTCTCTCATTTGATTTTTAAATTCTTATGAATTATCTGTGGGCAGGGAGCCATTTTCACATTATTCTTTGAGGTAAAAGCTTTTTTTACTTCAGTGTCCTCCTCTGCAGATGAACCCCAGTTCCCATAATATGTTTCTATGGTGGGATTCATTCTTTGCTGGGTCATTTTTTAAAAATAAGATGTATTAGTGTAAACACATTTAATCTTGGGGACAGAGGGACTGGTGCCTCTGGCTTCACTTTAGCTCCCCCCTTTGACCAGGAACCCCAAACCAAGAACTACCCTTCCTGCAAGTGCCCACAGCCAGCAGCTTCTCTGGCCCCCTGCCTCTGTACTCCAAAAATGCTGGTTCCTTTTTGCCCAGGGCCATGTCTTAGCACCACAGTCCGGCCTAGTGTTCCCAATCAGCCAAGGTTCACTCAGTCTTCCTAGACTCAGACCCTGACTCCACAAACAGTCTGGGAGCTGAGGGTCTCTATGTTTCCTGCTGAAACTCCACTTAAACCCAGCTAGCCTCAGGGGGTCCCCACTTGTGATTCTGCAGAGATACCTGAAAGATGTTTGCACTTCACTCTGGGTTAATCCCCAGGATCTTTCTTCAGGAGTTGTATCAGGAGTACCCAATTCAGCCCCAAGTTATCTTGATTTTTCACCAGTCATATTCGCCCTGAGGCACAAATTTGTTCTATTTGTGGAGGAAACTGGAAGAGCTTGAAATTTACCAGTCTACTCCACTATCTTCCCCAAATCCTCTTGGTCCAAGAATTTTCTGCTTTGCTTTTTTCAGTGCTTGTGCAAGTTTGATGTCCCCCAAAATTTACAGTTTTCATTCCTGCATCTTTGCCTTTCGTTAATCTAATTTTTACTCTTATCCTTCTTCATTTCTACCTCATTCCAAGTCTTCAAGGTCCAGTTCAGTTCAACTCCACCTCCTGCAAAAGTAGTTTGTTGGATGCTAAGGTACCACTTAGAATCCCTGAGACAATTCAGTACCCATTTTATATACAGTGTCTATATTTGTGCTGATTACTTCCTGTCTGTTTAATATGGTCTCTTCAAACCTCAAGGGCAGGAATCTTATTTTATGCTTCTGTATCCAACACAGTACAGATCCATAATAGGTGGCTAGCAACTCTCTATTGGTATAATAATAATAATAATAGCACTTAAATAATGTTTTAAGGTTCACAACACACTATAAATATTAGACCAAATTTGGAACTATGCCCAAAAGACTATAAAACTGTGCAGACCCTCTGATTCAGCAGTGTCTCTACTGGATTCCAAAGGGATCACTAAAAAAGGGAAAAGGATCCACATGTGCAAAAAGGTTTATAGCAGCTCTTTTTGCAGTGGCAAGAACTGGAAAGTGAGTGGATGCTCATCAGGTGGAGAATGGCTAAATAACTTATGATATGTGAATATAATGGAATATTATTGTTGTATAAGAAATGATGATCGGCTTTTCAACAATGAGGTAATTAAGGCCAATTCCAATAGTCTTGTGATGGAGAGAGCCATCTGCATCCAGAAAGAGAGGTATGGGAACTGAATGTGGATCACAACATAGTATTTTTACCTTTTTGTTATTGTTTGCTTGCTTTTTTCCCTTTCTCTTTTTTTTTTCCTTTTTGATTGATTTTTTTGTGCAGCATGATAAATGTGGAAATATGTTTAGAAGAATTGCACATATTTAACCTATATCAGATCGCTTGCTGTCTTGGGAGGGAGGAAGAGGAAAAGAGAGAAAAATGTAGAACATTTAGTTTTGCAAAGATGAATGTTGAAAAGTATTTTTGCATGTATTTGGAAAAATAAAATATGATTAAAAATTAGCTCATTTGAGCTTCAAAACAATCTTATTATGTAGTTGCTATTATAATATATATATATATGCATGCTATTACAGTAATCTTTTATGGATGTCTTTCTTCTTTCCTAAGATAAAAAGATACCAATCAAAGAATTGAGTCTTCTTTCCTAAAATTAGAAGAGATAAACATTTAATTACATAAACATATAAAATTAGAGAGTTTTAGAAGAACAATAAAATCTCTCTCCCCAAAAAATATTTTTCCAGAGTCTGAGTATCTGGGATGCTTTGAGTCTATCTCAATTATTAAAGAATTATTCTTCAGTAGAATAATTCCAATTATTCTAACAAATGAAAAATGAAAATTTTAAAGATTCTCTAGAAATAAGGGGTCTCTGAACTTATGGTTTTTGTTTTGTTAATAATTATGTTTAGGGGGCAGCTAGGTGGCGCAGTGGATAGAGCACCAGCCTTGAACTCAGGAGGACCCGAGTTCAAATGTGGTCTCAGACACTTAACACTGCCTAGCTGTGTGACCCTGGGCAAGTCACTTAACCCCAGCCTCAAAAAATAACAATAATAATAATAATAATTATGTTTAAATGTAACAGGTTTTCTTTATATCCCTATGTATTCTGTGCATTTTAAATCATTCCTCTGAGGGTCCGTAACACTAAGAAGGTGAAGAGACAGGACTGTGCAAATTAAAAGAAAAACCAAAAAACTTAGAAACTAAACTCCAAGAAGTAGAAGACAAAAGGCTCTTCGAGGTACAAGGAATCAAATTCTTGTTGGAGATTTGTCACACTGCAAGGGGAATACTGAGGAAGGCAAAGAACAGGACGGCTTATAAAGCACACCAGAACTGAAGCTTTGCTTAGATCTCCTTTCATGACCAAGAATCATGATTAGGCTCTCTGAAGATGAATCTGAAAAGTCCTATGTAAATACCAGGAAGATTAAGAGTTTATTTTGTCTCATAAAACACACCTTCTATTCATAAGAGTGCTCTAAATTGTGACATTAAGTGGTTCAGTACAGAGGGCAAGGCACTGACCATCCAAAGCCAGAGGACCCAAGGCAAGCCTGCTGACAAACTGTGTGACCTTAGGCAAGACCATGGATGACTCCAGCTCTCAAGGTCCTTCTCAGAAAAAGGCAGTTGGACCCAATGACCTCTCATGCCCTTCCAATGCTAAATCTATGATTCTATGAACTCTACAAGTCAGAAACAGTAACTCTCATCATTTCTGCTCTTCCAGCAAAACAAAAAGGGGCTCTGGAAAAATATGCATAAATCCAGATTCAGAATTAAAATCTATCTAGCAATTGAATGAATGACAGAATGGCTGGGCAATGTCCCTAATAATGGAACAAAAGGCAAAAATATCTTAACTCTATAAGTTTATTGGAAGGTGTTAAGTTAAATAAATAGGAAAAGTAGACCTGAAAGTATTTGGGCACGTAATTACACAGAACAAAGTCATTATCACAAAAGTGCATACCAGCTAAGTAAGACTTAGCTTAAGAAGTGTTGATCAAATCAGTTGAAATATGGAAAGGGCTTTTGCAAAACCTTAAAGCACTATATAAATACTAGCAATAATTATTATGATGCCAAGCAACAGTAATATTGCTTAAGGAGAGCAGAAACACCAGTTGGGGGTAGTGAAAGACAAAGGATTCACATAAATTTTCGATTTTTAAGGATCTTGGCTCTGGGCCATAGACTTATGGTAACATCCACATTTTCATATACCTGTCTACTCTGTATTCATATTGCTTTAAGACCCACCCACCCAGCCAGGGATTTCTCTGCCCATTCTGCAGGTTACTTCAGTTCCTGGCCCTTCTTTACCAGCTCTGCCCTCCCTCAGATCCAGCATGTCCACTGCCAGGCTTTCCCATCACTTCCGGTCCTACTCAGCCCTTCCTCTATAGTCCTAGACTGCAGTGAAGATTCTAGGGATATGTTGGTTGGGCCATACTTGAAATCTTTTACTTATTTAAACATATTTTGGTAGATCTCTTTGTCATGCCGAATTTAGCCTGGAAAAAGTACATTAAGTTTTTAACTTGGGTTTATCTTCCTGGAAAAACACATACAAATACTGGCTGTATGTTTTTATTGGTCTCTCACAATTCGGCACATTTTGAGCCTGACTGAATCTTAACATTATAATCTTTATATTCCTCAAATAACAGGACAAAATAAAGCTTCATCTGAAAGTTGCATTTTTAGGCAATCAATTTTTGAAGTGAATATTCAAAAAAGAAGGAGAGGAGGAGGGGGAGACAGATTTTTAGTTATTGTAAGGCTGTACTTCTTAATTATAACAAGTGTTACATGCTAAACTTGTATGTATGTTAAATTTAACTATAAAGACCATTTTACATTTACTGTTTTACATTTACACAAGTAAATTCCATCTTCTCACTCCTTACCATAAAGATCTCAATGTACACAACTATATTATTGTGGAAATGCAATACAAAACATTGTACCTTATCCACATATAAAATGACTTCAGTCCTGATATTTTTATTAGTCAGAAGTTTATGTGAGCAGTAATTTCAAACTGCAATTATCCCTAACGGGAAAAAACTTGTTTATATATATCATAAAATAAACGATTTCTCATTCTCCAAACCAATCTATCATCTCAACTGCAATGAAATGATTCCTTTGAAGCCAAAAGAAGCCAACACTTTCATTCCCCATCACCCCTTCCCCCACTCACAAACTACACTGTCCAGAAATAACAATGATATATCATCACAATAAGACACTAGCAAGTGTAAACATCATAGAGAGCATGAAAAATTCCATCTATTGGGTCATCCAAGGAATGCTTTCGTGAGCTCATTCCTGGCAGTTCTCAGTCTTGAAGAGATATTGCTAGGCGTAATGTAAAAATCAGCAAACTATACTGTCCCCACCTTCAACTTCCTTCATGACTCATTTCCATTATGTATAAAGGAAATAAAAGCTTTGCTCTGAATTAAAGTCAATGTGTGGCAAGGTTGCCAAAGCTTCCAAGGCAAAGATCTGCCAATTCTCTCCCAACTCTGACCTAAAGTACCATGTGCCATCTTTCACTTCTGAATTAATACTGCTGAATGTGAATTGTAAAGTGACTCAAGATGCCATTTGAACTCTATTAAATTCCTTCAAGATGCATTTCTGAACGCAGCTCATATGCTAAGTCCTCCCTGTCTTCAGAGAGCCCACAATTTAATAAAAAGATGTAATGTATACATTATAATGCAATTAAATTCTCCTTCAAGAACACAGAAGGAGTCAAGAGAACCATCTGAACGATTCAAAGAGGAAAGGGTTATTTAGATGACATCCCATCAAGTTCTCATAATGACTTCTGCCATCTTTAACATTTGCAGACAGCCATAAAATGGGCCTGAATTTGGTCTTTTTTTCCCTGAGCTCCTAGGTTGGAACTGGATCCAAGTATCTGAATGTCAAACTAAACAAGTTTGGGCTTGGTTTAATAAATAAGTTAGAGTCACAAGTTTCTCAGGGTAACATAACTAAGAGTCGCATATTAGGAAGATTCATTTCACAGAGATGTATAGATTGGAGGAAAAAGAAGCTAGATAAAAACCTCTAAACACGAAATAATTAGGACTAAACTCAAGTTGTTTGTTTGTAGGATTGGAAGCAGAAGGGTAAGGTGTACAACAACAAGAAAAAAATCACTAATATATGGTGACCTGAACCTTATGATAGTCACAGAGAAATTTTCAAGTCTAAGTTACCAGAATAAGGATGAGAAAATGCAGAACTGAAGAGAAAGAGCAGATTTTGGAAGATGGATGATGAATTTCAATTACAATAAAGACTTCTGAAGATAATACACTAATTTGGAGATAGTTAACCACATACACCCAACACTTATTAGTGTGATGAAGGATAAAACTACTTAAAACTCTCCCCACTGCAGGTTCCTTATCTGTAAAATGAGGATTCGTTCAATAAAAATTTAGCAAGAGCCTACTGCGTGCAGGGCCCGGCGCTTGGTGCTGAGGGAGGTGGGTTAGAAAAGGTTTAATGTCTTTAATGGGACACAGATGGTATGCTACCTAAGGTGCTGGGGGCTTGCTCTCAGCAGCTGTAAAGGTGGAAGGGAGGGTGTGAGCTGGGCCAGGAGGCGGTGGATTTTGGGGATCAGTCCAGAGTCACGGTACAATTGAGGGAGCAGAGTAGAGACCAGCTGTCAATGTAGGGAGGGAACATTAGGGCTGCCAAGGGACCCCTGTTTCACAGGGCTGGAACGAGAAGTGTCATAGGAATATAAGTTGTGGTTACGGCTTCACTCCTTCAATTATTCTGGGGAGAAAAAACAATCCACAAACATCATGTCACTGAGACGCACTCTGAACAAAAGCCTAAAGGGTACAGAATTCTCTTCAATGAGCCCAAGGAAGCCTTTACAATGAAAAGCTGACCCCAAGAGTCGGGAAGTTATTAAAACTGTAATGCAAACAAATGGAAGGCCATTTCAGCCACCGCATGTGCAATATTCAGATTCAGTCTCTTCCAGGAGACAGTTCTAATTCACTGACTCTCTCTTTCTTGCACACTTCCCCCCTCTGCTTCCAGGCCCCCTGCAAACACAATACAAAAAAAAGCAATACAAAACCAGAGTTTTATACAGTGCTAAAGTTTATACAGCATAATGAATCTCGGTGCTATGTGGACAAACTGGCCATTATTATAAGAATAACACTTCAGCATTTTCCTGGGATACAAGTACACATTATTGGAAGTAAATGAGTAATTTGGCTCATCCATGCATTTTGGAGGTTGCTGCACAGTGTCTTTCTCCATTCCAAAATTTAATTCAAGTCATCTTAAACATTTAGTGAGCACTTACTATGTGCAGGGTGCAAGGCTAAAGTCCTAAAAAAAAAAAAATACAAATTTTAAAGAAGATCTATCCCCTCCTCTTGGAACTTACCAAATATAATTGGGCATTGTGGCACCTATACACATGATAAATGCATTAAAAAGAATCAAAACGGAATTCTCTGTGATTTTTTTTAAGGGACAAAAATCCTCATGGATGTAATCAGAGCTCATTGGAGCTAATCTAATTACCATTTATTATTACCTTGTAAAAGTCAAATAATTGTATGTATTAAAGGAGGATGTTGGATTGGATCTCTAAAGTCGATCTAACTCTAAAATTATGGTTCTATGGTTTATTTTTAAGTCGAGGGTAGGACACCTGGGAGTGGGGATGGGGAGTGGGGAGGGTAGGAAAGAATAAAGAAATTCAGGGTAAGAGGAAGCTACCTGCCAGGTGGAGGTGGTATTTAAGTATATGAGTGAGGCTTTGAAAGATAGGCCCAAATTTAACAAGAAAGAGAGGGCTTTTCAGGCACTGTGAATGATGTCAGCAAATTCTATCAAAATGAACCTGACACAAATTAATTCCATCTAAAATACATGGCAGTTATGCTGAGCTACAGTGAAATCTAAGTGAGAAATCTACTAAGAAAAACAATTTATCCACATTTAGCAATTCATCAAATATTTATTAGGCATCTACTGTGTGCAGACACCCTGCTAGGCCCTGGAGAAAACTCCAAGTTTAGCCCTCGTGGATCTTAGGACCTAGAATGGGAGGATAAAGTCCCAACACAGAAGGGAAAATGTAGAAAATTATATAATAAGGCATCAGAGAAAACCTAAGGAGAAAGGCCCCCTGACATATTAACTGAACACTGGCTATGGTCACGAAATTTTGCTTGGTGTTTTAAGGAAGACCAAGAAGAAAGAGAAGTCTTTAAACCGTAAAGATTATCTCTGGCAGACAATGAATTGGTTTCTTTGGACCCATCTTCCAAAGAGATAATGCCTGAGGCAAAAGAAACATAATAATGGGCAGAGGCAGAGGCTCCCAGGACAGCAGCCTCAGCCACTGAACACCCATCTGGAAAAGACGGGAGGGAATATTTCATATTCACAGGAAGGAAGAAGCTATTGTGCATCTGTAATATGCCGTGTAAGAGAACATTGGTTCCCAGAAGTAGCACAGAGGGAAGGAAAGAGACCTGGCCTCTGGATGATGGAATCCACCAGGCTGGCGAGGCAACAAGCCCCTTCCCCTACTCTGCCCTGCTGCCACTTAAGGGGTCTGGATTGCAGAGCTTGAAGGGCCTGTGTCCTTCAGCTGGAAGGTTCCCTCCAAAAGAGGTGTTGGGTAACCCATCTGTAATAATTTGGGGGCACTAAAAGCTATTGCAAAGATGGGACACTGGTCATTCTGACTGCTCTTTATCCGTTTCACCATATTAAATTTCTAAGGACTTTGTTACATCTGATGTAATAACGTACCATAATGTAATGGGATTCTACTTTAGCTTCATTGTCTTGAAGACAAATCTGAAGGACCATCTCTCTGCTTAAAAGTTAGTGACAAAAATATCCTCCTCTAATTTGCCTTAAAATATTTTTATACACTCTAGAGCTTTTAATGCCACGCACTCATATGGTATTCACTGTCTAAGCATCTCAAAGGATGGCTGCTGCACGCTCACCACACTCAGCACAACTCCTAGGTTTCCCAAGCCTCAGTAAGCCATAAGTGTATAGGTTCCCCCTTCTCCTCATTGAGGAAGGAGGAAACATCTTATTCTTCTGGAAGTCCCATACAAAAATGATCTAGGTTTCCCAAGCATCAGTAGGCCATCAGGTTCGCCCTTCTACCTCATTGAGGAAAGAGAAAACATCTTGTTCTTCTGGAAGTCCCAAACAAGAATCATCCCTTTCAGCATGGTCCTTCACTAAGGGGACTGACTTGAGTCGGAAATCCATTTTTTAAAAAATCTCAGCACTTGCTGATGACTTAGACATTAACAAGACCATCTGCTTAAATTTCAATTTAGCGCCAGATTTTCAATATGGGCATTCTAATTTAAGCTACCATCAGGACATTCAATTTAGGGGCAATCAAAGGGGAAGTATTTTTTTAATCATGGGCCACATAGGGGGAGTATTACTAAAAGGACTTATTCATTATCTAATATACCTTTTAGGAATCCTCAAGTCCAACAAAATAATCTGTGATATCTGATGCAATCTCAATGACAAACATGATTCATTTTAGAAAATTAATGTGCTGATAATCCATTGAGTGTGATGAATCATCCACAAAGGAAGTCACATGAACCCTGAGCAAAAATCTAGTATCTGGTTGGTTACAAATAGGGGAAAAAATAAACTACTCATCTTAACATTAAAGGGGAGAAGGAAGGAGAAGCCATCTCAAGAGTCAGTCTCTTAACAACTTGGATATTTTCCAATACTTTCTAGAATGCCTTATTAAAAAACATTTTTAAAAGGTTCTTCTCTTCATTCTACATTCAGGAAAAAAGCACTCAAGGACAGGAAGTTATTTTCTAAGGTCAAGCTGAGGCAGAAAGAAAGCTGCTCAGTACTTAGCCTTCCCTTCAAATCTCACTGCCCAATGGAGAAGCAGATTCTTACACCTCTAAAGGACGCTCAGTCATTGGATCTTTAGTGTCAGGAGGCAAGAAAATCAATTAAGGCAGATCTAAGTACCTTCCTATCACCAGCTGTAGCTGAATTCTCAGGGAAAAGGAGTCTTTGAGAAGAATCTGCCTCATGAGGGTGATGGCCTTCATATACCTGGGAAAATTCAAGTTTTCCCTGCATAAACAGGTCGCCTCACCAACACCTAAGGCCGAGCAGGACACTGTTCCTTTAAACGAGTATTAGGGTGTAACAAGGGATGTGTTTATTTACAGAGGGATAACTTACAAGGTGACCTGAAAAGGAAAATACCAAGTTTAACTAACAGAGCCACAGACACTCATGGCGGACCTTCTGACTCAGACACAAGGCTGGGACCCATCCTCTCCGTTCTCCCGTGGGGAGCCAGGCCCATTTGTAAATGAAAACAATTCCAGACTGGCACAAGAGTGCCCACTGGATGGCCTCGGAGGCCGGGGCTGCCCCAAAGAAGCCCAGGGGTACCCAGCCCTGGGTCCTCCATCCCTCGGCCAAAACTCCACAAAGTCAAAGAGTTTCAAGGGTAAACTTCCAATTCCCATTCCGTCCTGCCAGGGTGGATTCCCCACCTGAAGCAGACTTCCCTCTCACAAGCAGACCTCAAAGGGCTCACGTAGAAATCAAAAAGCCATCCTGGACATCTGCCTTGGTCTAAAAATACAAACCACTGCCTTCAGCTGGCCCCAAGGCAGCAGCTGCTGCTGAGCCCCTTCCGTGCCTAGACATTTAATGGCAAGCTGGAGAAAAGAACCAGTCCACAAAGGATCAAGCAAGTGCCTTTTAAAAAATCTCATCCTCAGGAGTTACTCTACATGGCTTTGCAAAGTAAGCAAAAACCACGCCAAATAGTAAACAAGGCACTTACTTGACTCCCACAGGCCAAGCTCCCCTCTCTAGCAGCTATGATGTCACTGGCATGGTGCATGGAGAGTCAGGGAGGAAGGGAATCCTGCCAGGCACTGGAGGAAAGGTGGCAAATGATCTAAAAGAACAGAAAAACACCTCGAATCAGCGTCACAGGTAAGGCCCTCCTTCTGAGCCTAGCAGACCCCCGCCACTCCTGCTCCCCAGTCTGGAAGGAGGACAGTTGGGGATTTAGAGTTAGCTTCCCAATTGAGTTTTTGGAGTACTGAATGCTCAAGGACAACCAGATTCTTCCAAAAAAAGAAAAAAAAAAAGGAAAGAAAGAAAGAAAAAAAAAAAAAAAAAAAGCTCCTGGAGCTTTTAGAGCCCAGAACAATCCAGAAAGGCTGTCAAAATGTGATATACATTTGCTAATATTTTTCCCAAAAACAACAGCTATTAAATCCTTCCCAGACTCATGGTGAGTCAAACATTAAAAAAATGGGGATTTATCATAGTAACTCATTAACTGATATATAATTCAGAAAGAGTAATATGATTTTTTATGAAAAAAGGAAAGCAGTTTTAAACTTCTGATTTATTTTCAGAGTTTGTCTGTTTAAGTCTACTTTGCAATTTAATCTTATGATTTTGATTTGTTTTAGAACTTGCACTAGTTCTAATACTTCTTGCACTAAGAAACAGTTGAGCCTAACCTGCATATTCCACAACAAACATGTAAGGCAGCTGCATGTCATAGGTGGGATATTAACAAAGATAAATAAAACACTGGTTCCTGCTTTCAAAGAGCTCCTAACCCAGTAGGAAAGATTAGGCTTGGACATAAAATAAATAACTACAATCAAATGTGACAATTACCTAAGATAAAATTGTTATGAATAGTATGTACAAAGTATTATTTTTTAATTCTGGCGGGAAGCAATCAGGGCAGACTTAATAGCAAGACTTGAGGCAAGGCAGATAAGGGGCACCATAGAGTTCTGGGTCTGGAGTCGGGAAAACTCATCTTCATGAGTTCAAATCTGGCCACACTAGCTGGGTGACCCTGAGCAAGTCCTGTCTGCCCCAGTTTCCTCACCTGTAAAATGAGCTGGAGAAGGAAATGGCAAAACCACTCCATGTCTTTTCAAGAAAATCCTACGGGGGGGGGGGAGGGGGGAGAGGAAGGGAGGGCAGCTAGGTGGCACAGTGGATAGAGTACCAGTCTTGAATCTAGAAGGACCTGAGTTCAAATCTGGTCTCAGACACTTAACACTTCCTAGCTGTGTGATCCTGGGCAAGTCACTTAACCCCAGCCTCAGAAAAAAAGAAAATCCCACATGAGGTCACAGAGTAGGACATGGCTGAAATAACTGTACAAAGAAATGAGGTGAGGGAAAACAGGGTGAGGAAACAATCTGGCTCAAGGAAAACTGGCTGTGTTGGTGAATCAATGAGCTTGGTCGAAATGTAGAAATTTCAAAAGGGAGGTAAGGCAAAGAACAGGTAGGAAATACAGGCTGCGGCCAGATTCAGGGGGAAAAACCCAACAAAAATGCTTCATTTGCCAGGATACATTGCCCAGAAGACAATGGGGAGTCCGGAAGGTTTTTGAACAGAACAGTGACATAATCAGTCAGATCTGTGCATTAGGAAGATGAATTTGGCAATGTTGTACGGAATCCAATTAAAGTGGGGAGAGACAAGTTATGAGGCTGTTGCAAATAATCCTGGAGATAAAATCAGCAGGATTTGGGATTGGATGGAAGGGAATGGGGAAAAAAGAAGATTCAAAATTAATACCAAAAATAGTTGTTAAATGAAAATAAAATGTTTAATTTAAAATAAAAGAAAGATAATGCTAAAGTATCAAGCATGGAAGAATGGGAAAGTGGTAGTTCCCTTAGCAGAAATAAGAACAACAGGAAGGAAATGGGGCATAGGGAAGAGTAAGGGGGAACAGCAGCTGAATTCATCATATTTTATGAACACCAATTTACTCATCTATAAATTCTGATGTTTTTCAGCTGATTAGTTTTATGTAGCTTTGTTCCTAGAAAATTGATTGACATTTATGAATTCTAAGTATCTTTCACATCTGTCCTTCATCATAATGATCTTAAATGGATTAATTTAATTAATCTTGACTTTTTTCAAAAAGGCATCAGAAATCAGTAATTTTTAACCCTACCCACAGTAATTCTATCTCTGTCTTCCCTGACAAACATTCTTCATCCCTAGTGGAACCCTTCCACACTGAAACCCTTAGAATTCTTATGGCAAAGACAAGTAGACTTGAATTGAATCATTCTTGGTGCTTCTGAATCTTAGTTGTTCAGGAAGAGAAAAGTCAAATACTCCCATCAGGCAAGCTTTAACCAATACCTTTCCTACTGTCACCTAATACTTAAAGCTGTCACCTTTTTGTTGGAAATACTGAGAGTCTAAGTGGCCCAGTTCCCAATTAACTTAATTAGAATGGTACATTCCCTGAGGGCAGCAGTATTTTTCCCTTATGATTAGTTCATTTAGGTGCCCAAGTAACATTTTCTCCTCCGTTTTGGCTGGTGCTTGCCTTCAGCTCCATCTCCTGGAAAGTATCCTGTTTATTACAATATTTCCCCTGCTGGTTCAGCATTTCTACCTGATGCATTACAGCAGTTCATTTGGAGGGACAGACCAATTGAAACCCAGCTCTGCATCATATAACTGTGCAAAATGCTTCCCGGGCCATTAACAAGGATAAAGAAAGCTTATCTGGAAACTAGAGGTAAAAGAGAACATTCTCCCCAGGCCACAGCTTCATGGTGTTCATTCTGAGCTTGATTTTCAATGAGTAAGAATAGATACAAACACACATAGCTACAATAAAACTCATAAAATTAAACAAATATTCATTAAACACCTATGTGCCTAGTATTGTGCTGGACCAGGATTCTCTCAAATCCCTATGCCTTCTCATTAGCCTATAAATATCACTTAAAGAGTGATTTTTTTAATATCTAGGGAATACAAACAGTAAAATTCCTTTTATAGAAGAAGCAGATTTTTTTTGCCCAATTTTGGATTATTTCAAACAAACAAAAATAACACATTACTGAATTAATGCCAACAGAATTCCAATTACATTTTGTCTGTACTCTACAGAATTGAAACATCTCTGAGCTGGGTAAAATCAAGTTTATTCTGTAACAGATCAATCCCATATGAGCTCTCTATATTATGGCAAATGTTCCTAATGCATTCTAAAGAAGACATGTTCAGTCATATAAAACGTTATTCCCCGCCCCCACGATTCCCCAGAATCCCCTTGCAGGAAACACTAATTAAGAGGATTCCCCCAACAAGAACATGATAAATGAGGTCATTCCATACTCTCAAAAAAAAAAAAAAAAAGGAAAGGAAAGGAAAGGAAAAAAATATGGTTGGCCTTTTCTAAAACAAAAAGATGTTTCCTTCGGAATTGGAAAAAAAAAAAGTATTCTGTGCCTATGATAACAAAAATCCAGCTTAAAAGATTTCTCCTAGTCTATTGTATAAAAGGTGCCTTTTGCTATCCTGTTCCACCTCCTTAAGAAGAAGCTGCTATTAAGCCTGGTATCCTTACAAGTTTGCTTCTTTGAGGAGCTTTCCTGTGTGAGAGACAGAGCCTATCAGCCCTGTCCTCTCTGCCTACTCTTTCCTCCCATTCTCCTCTGAATCCTTCTAATACTGGCTGTGATGTGACCTTCTGATCTATAACTCTGTGGCCACAATGCAGCTCTACTTTAATCTTAACAAGGATTCCTCATCTTAAGACATGAAATCTATTATATTTTCCTTTCATTTTCTTCCCTTTTGCTAAAAGCTCAAACTATCATTAAAAACTAAGTACCTGCATATTCAAAGCTCTCCCAGATTGGAAGCACTTGGTCACATTAAGAAATTAACTTCATCCTGTTTCAAACAGTAATGCAAAATGAGATATTAAAATGATCAAGAAAGCACTGAAAATGGTTCAAAAGCTCCATTTTAATATAAGGATGCAAAAAAATCTCGTATTATGCTGCAAACCTTGTGCAATATTCATTTACATTTAAAGCATAGATAAGGGCTTTACATAAAGAAGAGATTTTATTTTTTTTTTAGTATTACTACTTGAGGGATGGGGAATGAGTAAAATAAGGGGGAAAGGCACTAAGCCAAGAAATTAAAATGTTAATATACATGGAGCCTGTCAACTTTATTCTTTATCTAGTCATAGCTTTCAGAATCAGCACTAATCATAATGAAAGAATGGGAAAATAAAAAAGCAGACTGAATAAGTGTGTATGTGCATATGTATAGATGAACACAGGCACATACATGCATACCCAGACTCATACAGAGGTTTCTCCTCATTTACAAAACTGACATGCTCCAGCCAAGATTCTGTCTGGGTATCTGGGAGTAATAGAGTCTCCTTTACTTAAAAGAGATCTGGAAACCTACATCCTACTTTCTATAATCCCTTTGGAAGAAAAGCTTTCCTGAAAATATTCTGATATGCATTCTGATTTAAGATGAAAAACAAATTTTGACTTAAGATTGGCCCCTGGCCCAAACCCTGCCAACAGAGCTGTTGGCAGAGGATGAAAGATATGGCAAGGTTTTTTAAAAGGTGATTAGTAAAGATCAATTTCAAAGCAAATTGAACACCTCCAAGATTCCTCTTCTTACTCATCAGTGGAAACGTACTTCAGTAAGAAATCCAAGGCAAATCAGCAACATCAATCCAAAGGCCCCTTCCCCTCGTCCCCACCTTGCCCCCAACTATTTGTCCATCACGATTGGGTCCCTGTCTTCAAATCCTATGCATCAGTCAGTCAGCATTTTGCTCCTTTTTTCCAGGTCCTATTTAAACAGCACCTATATAAAGCCCTGACTTCTCGATAGCATGATTGTAAACTGTTTTATGATTATTAGCTGTTGCCTGAATCAAACAGCATCTCTTCCTTCGCTGCATTTCTATGACTCCTATCACCATAGCATCTAAGTACAGACAGTGACACCATCACATGAAGAGCTATAATTAAAAAGCTGTATTATCTTTAACGCAATCTATTACAAGTTTAGAAAATAGTCCCTCTGACTTTGTAACTCTGCCTTCCACCGCTGTGAGGACAAGAAATGACCGGTAATATGTGCAACTAACCATTGGTGAATTTCATGAACAATCAGATTTCAAGGGGCACCTACTTGGGAAGGTTTCTTCAGGATGAGCTCTAGAAAATCAGGAAAGTGAGGGAG
Organism: Sminthopsis crassicaudata; assembly: GCF_048593235.1. Classification (NCBI taxonomy): domain Eukaryota; kingdom Metazoa; phylum Chordata; class Mammalia; order Dasyuromorphia; family Dasyuridae; genus Sminthopsis; species Sminthopsis crassicaudata. The sequence continues at coordinate 657,071,374 of NC_133618.1, forward strand.
AGCACTACACTCTGGTTAATAGGGTGTGCACCTATGTCAGGTCCTCTGCAAACTGCTCTGGTAACAGTTGCCTCCATGCCTCTCTATTTACCTTCTCATACTATGCAATTCTCATCTGAGTTTTCTGATGAAACATACATGAAGATGTATGAAAAGAATGAAATCAAGGAAATATATAGTCATTCCAAAAGTATCTATTTAGAACTTACTTTGTAAACTAATCCCTGGGGATAAGAAGAACGGTTAAAAAAAAAAAAAAAAAAAAAAAAAAAAAAAAAAAAAAAAAAAAGGTCCTCATCTCAAGAAATTCACAGTTTAGTGGAGAGACGAACATAAAAATTACTAGGTACATACAAAGTATATAGAGAGTAGGTGGAAGGTAACTTCAGAGGAAAAGCACCAGCAGTGGTGCTTCAGTAGGGGATCCAACAGGGTCAAGTTGGCAGCACCTCTTTCCAAAGGCTCCCTCCACTCCCCACTACCTCGCCCACAAAGTATTTGTCCATCACTTTGGGTTAATGTCTTCAAATCCTAACCATGAATCAGTCAGCTGACTTCCTAAAAGAATGGAGTAGGAGCCTCTCCACTTAAAAGTGACCGCTCTCCTTGTTACCAATGGCAGGAGAACACATAGGGAAAAGATGGGACTGAATGCACAAGTACCAGAATTATTCCAAGTCATTTTCACCTCCAGAAAGTAGAGAAGAGCTTCCCTCCATCCTCCAATAATAACTACCAACAGATGAAATGCTGCTCTCTCCATTCCTAAGCTTTAACATTGTATTCCAGCCAAGATGACTGAATGAATGGAAAACAGACCTCATAGCTCCCAAATACGTAGTCCAGCAAAAATCTGAGATTTCACTAGATAGAATAACAATCAGGAAATCTAGTGAGGAACTAGAATGGCTTCCTCCAGAATTGCCCCAAAAAGTCAACCAGAAGCCTAAGGAAGGGCAGGAAAACTAACTAACCCCCTAACCCCCCCCAAAGGTGATCCAGAAAAGCTCCTGTAGCCTTAAGAAGACAACTAAGAAGACTTAGGTGGGCAGAAAGCCCCAGAGTGAGGCATTTGAAATCTCCATAAGCCAGAAGTACCCAGAGCAAAGTGGCAGTGACCAGAACAGAAGAGCAGCACTCAGAACCAGGCAGCCCAAAGTCAAGACCCCTACTAGGATAGGGAAGGGAAGGAGCACAGAATCCCTAACCTCAAGAGGCAGAAGTTTCCTAACACAGCTGACCATGACACCAAAAAGTTAGCAGAAAAAGGGAACCCAAACATAAAACAAGGCTCCAATTAAGAACAGAAGTTGAAGAGATGAAAAAAAAAAAAAAACCCAAAACACCAATCGTATCAAAAAATTATTACAGATTTAGAAATTGTCCCCAAAGATGATTTCATAACAACTAAAGCAATGACTGAAAGGAAAACAATGAATCTTCTTCAAAGAAATTCAAAGAATTTCTTCAAATTCTTAACTGAACACCTAGAACAGAAATAAAAAATGAGATAAAAGTTCTAAATGAAATATTTGTAAAGAGACTAAGAAGCTTAGATCTGACAATAATTATCCAAGTAACACACTTCCTGAAAACTAGAATATACCACACAGAAATCAATGACTTCATGAGACAGCAAGAAATATTAAAATAATATGAAATGACTGAAATAAAGGGAGAAGAAAACATAAGATATTGGACATCTAAAACAAATTACCTGGAAAATTAGTCAAGGAAAGATATAATTTAAGAATCACTGGACTCTCTGAAAACTATGATTAAAAAAAAAAACTCTAGACACTATCTTTTATGGAATCATAAAACTGCCCAGATTTATTAGGCCGAGAGGGCAAAGTACAGGTAGAGGGAATTCAGTCACTTCCTGAAAAAAACTCCTTATGGAAAAATTCATGAAGGTCACAGCTAAAATCCAAAGCTCTCACAAAAAAGAAAAAAATGCTGTAAGAATACATAAAGAAGCAATTTAAGTACCAAGGAACCACAGACAATCTCACATAAAAGTTGGCAATTTCTACTACAAATTACAAGAGTCTGTTATATAATACCTCAAAAGGCAAATAATATATAACCTTACAACCAAGAATAATTTATCCTGAAAAGCTGAGTACAATCCGATAAAGAAAAATGGGCTTTGAAATGAAAAAAGAATTTTCAAGTATGTCTGATGAAAAGACTAGAGCTTATCTTTTTGTGGTAGTAAAGAAGTAGAAATTGAGGGGATGAGCATCAATTGGGGAATAGTTGAACAAGTTATGGTATATGAATGCAATGTAATACTTTATTGTAAAATGATTTAAGGAGTTGTTTCAGAAAAATCCGTAAAGACTTATATGAACTAATGTAAAGGAAAGTAAGCAGAACAAGGAGAACATTGTATACTACAATAGCAATACCATAAGGATAATTAACTTTGCTACTCTGAGCAATATAGTGATCGATAAGGATTCTAAAGGACATATGATAAAAAATGCTATCTATCTCTGGAAAGATAACTGATGAACTCTGAGAAAAGAATGAAGCATATTTTTTCACTTTACTTTTTTTTTTTTGGTAACATGGCTAATTTGGAAATGTTTTTGCATGATTTTACATGTATAATGGATATTCTAGTGCTTGCCTTCTCGATGGTGCTAGAGGCAGGGAAACAATTTGCAAGTCAAATTTTTTTAAATTAATGTTTAAAAAAAATCAAAGGTGAGTAAGAATTTGGAAATACATAAACAAGAATCCAGTGACCCTGTAAAGAGGTGAACTTGTTTGAACAAATGGAACCAGTGACATGATGATACAATGTGAACATCCTAACAGGGAGAGGAAAAATAAGTGTGGTCCTTCCTAGCCTTAATGTCTTCAAAGGGCATTGTAGGACTGAAATTCAAAATACTGAGATCCAGGGGCTTCTCCAGACCAGATTCAGAAAACAAAAGCAGAGTGAAACACGATGGCGTACAAAGAAAGAAGGGGCATTGAGCTGGCAATTTCTCATAACTGGATTGCACAAGAAGAAGCTGTGAGTTTGTGAGTCTATACAACCTACTACAGAATTAGCCAAAACTGAAAACTGATAGTCCAATTCCTTATTTTCACAGAAGAAAAAAGCCAGAGGGATTAAAGAGACTCAGCCAATTTCCGCTCATATGAAAGAGTGTTCCAAATCACTACTGATCAGAGAAATGCAAATTAAGACAACTCTGAGATATCATTACACACCTGTCAGATTGGCTAAGATGACAGGAACAAATAACGATGAATGTTGGAGGGGCTGTGGGAAAACTGGGACACTGATGCATTGTTGGTGGAGTTGTGAAAGAATCCAGCCATTCTGGAGAGCAATCTGGAACTATGCCCAAAAAGTTATCAAACTGTGCATACCCTTTGATCCAGCATTGCTGTTATTGGGCTTATATCCCAAGGAAATACTAAAGAAGGGAAAGGGACCTGTATGTGCCAAAATGTTTGTGGCAGCCCTTTTCATAGTGGCTAGAAGCTGGAAGATGAATGGATGTCCATCAATTGGAGAATGGTTGGGTAAATTATGGTATATGAAGGTTATGGAATATTATTGTTCTGTAAGAAATGACCAACAGGATGAATACAGAGAAGCTTGGAGAGACTTAAATCAACTGATGCTGAGTGAAACGAGCAGAACCAGAAGATCAACAATGATACTGTACGAGGATGTATTCTGATGGAAGTGGAGATCTTCAACATAGAGAAGAGCTAATCCAATTCCAATTGATTAATGATGGATAGAATCAGCTACATCCAGAAAAGGAACACTGGGAAATGAGTGTAAACCGTTATTTTTACCTTCTGAATCCAATTCTTCCTGTGCAACAAGAAATTCGGTTCTACACACATATATTGTATCTAGAATATACTGTAATATATTTAACATGTATAAGACTGCCTGCCATCTGGGGGAGGGGGTTGGGGGAGGAAGGGAAAAAATCTCAACAGAAGTAAGTGCAAGGGATAATGTTGTAAAAAAAAATTACCCATGCATATGTACTGTCAAAAAAAGTTATAATTATAAAATAAAATAAAAATTAAATAAACAATAAATAAATAAATAAATAAATAAATAAATAAATAAATAAATAAATAAATAAATAAATAAAAGAGACTCAGCCAATCAGAAGCAGAAGGAAACTCCAATCTTCTGCCCCCTGATCAGTGTTCCTTCCTTACACCCCATGGCACACAGTCCTTACATTTATTTTTGTACCATTTCATTTGCTTCAATTAGAAAACTCACATTAATTCTGTCATACAGCAATCCCTGGCTTTCAGGGACTCTAAAAAGCTTCTTCACCAACTAGCACAGCCACTGCTAAGTAATACACATATTTCCCATCTACCTAAGGATGGATGTCGTATTAAAGAAAGAGATACTACTGTCAACTGAGAATGCTAGATTACTACTCCATCTAAAATTGCTTTAATTCCAAGAAGAGAAAACCAGGCGTGGTCAGTGGTATCTATGCTTCCAATACATTGGAAAAATGAGAGCTGCCAAAATTTGACTGAGGACGAGTTTGTCCTTAGGTCACTTTCATTTCCCAAGTGATAAAAGTTAATAGCCCTTGAAGGGAGCCCAAGGGAGTTCAGAGTAGGGAAAGGAGCACCCCATGAATCCATACTGCAGAATTTAAACTTGACGGCTGCAGATCCTAAACCAAAGAAGCCCAAGAATGTTCTATAAGACTGCAATAAAACTGGATGGATGAACATCCAGGTTTTGGCTCCTGGTAAGAGAAGTGTGTATTATACTCAGGAGGAAAGCAATCTATCTGCAACAGGGAAATCCCACAGATCATAATTAGATAGAAATTGTAATGGTATGAAGGAATTCCAGATTCAGCAGAGAAGAGAAAAGGGAGTAAGTAACAGAATGAAAAGTCTTAAAAAATAAATGCACTGGAAAATAAACATGACTGAGAAGCCCATTTATGTCCAGGCTATGAAAAGGATGAGGTGATGGAAGGAGGAGCATGTATTTTGGGGGAAGGGAATGGCTTAGGAAAGGCAGATTGAAGTTTCAAAGTCTCTGAATTCAAATGGCCACATCAGGTCAGAAGAAACCCCCAAGCACTTCAATCTCTCTTATGTATTTCCATCAATTAATTTATTTCCCTGAGCCAGCTATAGGCTAGGGACACTTGGCTAGGATCAAGCTAGCTACAGGAAGGCTGAATCTAAGGAGGAACCCAGGAAAAACCCCAACCCATGGGGTGGTGGCCCCTGAGCTAAGGGATGGGTTATAAGAATAAGAAATGGGGGGAGGGAGAGGGAGAGAGACTGGGAAAGCAAGGGGAAAACCAAACCCAAAAGGCTGAAGATCTAAATATCAGCTTGATGGCTCAAAGTCGCCTTTGCATCCCCTTGTCACTAGTCTCTTGACCTAGCCTTAAGCATGATTGGGTGTTGCTTCAGACAAAATGGGATCTGGGAAGACCTCAGCTTCCAAAGGCCCAGGTCTCCCACTGCATCCAGGGCCATCTCCAGTCATCCTGGTCTATATCTGGCCCCTGGACCCACATGGCTCGGGAGGGGGAGGTGAGGGTGGTGACTTTGCAAAGCCCTCCTCACTTCAATCCAACTCACTTGCAAGTCATGGTGTTCCCACAGATCGCATCTCTTTCTGCACCGGATCTACAAGTCTCCACATTAACCATCCTCACCTCTCAGCTTTCTAGTCAGACCCACTCTGGCTGAGATGAAGCAATCAATGAACACGTATGGAGAGTTACCGGGTGATCCAGTCGTCCTTCAAACTAGTTAATGTTCTAGACAGACATCAACAAGAATTCACTTCAAGGCAGATGCACTTTGGATCCCAAAAGTTGCAATAATGCAATGACTGCCCTCCCCAAGCAGACAAGCTTTATAAGTAACATCAGAAGGAGATACCTAGAACCCTAGCTAGTGTCATTTTAGGTTGGCCAAAGAAAACTGAATCCCATTAACGAGTCACAATACTAATGATATTAAAAGCTAATATTCACAGAGAATTTTTAAAGTTTGCAAAACACCTTAAAAATATTGTTTCATTTCAGCCTCACGGCAATCCTAGAGGTAGGGGTACTATCACCATCCCCATTTTACAGATGAAGAAACCGCAACAAAGAGAAGATACAACTTACCCAGAGTCACACAGCTATTCTCTGAGGCAGGATCTGAATTCAGCTTTTCCTAATTCCAGGTCCAGTTACTCAACTGCCTCAAGAGTAGAAAAACTATTGGGTATAACATGCACCAATAAATACACATGTATAATTATATACTTAGGTGGATGGATAGATAGATAAACTTAAATGTTCTGACCATCATAAACTTAAAAAAATGTCCACGTGGCTACCTGATCAAGATTCTCCTGAAATAACTAAGGAAATGGACGTATGTTATTGTCCAAACACACTTAAAATAAGATTTCTATTCAAATACCAGAAAACCAAAGCTTTAAAGATAACCTAATATGGCTGATTATAGTCATTATTTTCCCATCAACCCCTAGAGAGAAAAAAGAGAGATCAGAAAATGAACTTTTTCATCTGAAAATTCTAAATGAGATCATTTTAGGAACCTTCCTCAAGTTATATATTACTAATAGGGCTAAATTAACTACCATTTCCATAAACACTGGACCCAAACAATTCAATTCCATTCAATTCAAAAGAAAGGCCCATTTGTTCCAGTAAAAGGAGAACAGGATTTGGAAGTAGATCAGGGCTGAAATCTTAAGGGCTACCCTGCACTATCATGGGCATATGGACCCAGGGAGGTACAAGATCCACAGATTTCTAAGGTGCATGCTAGCTCTGAATTCTGCTATAGGATAAAGCCTCTCTCCATAGTTCCCACAAGCATAACTGTATTTCTATGCCCAGAAATCCCAGAAGTCGTAAAGAACCGAAAACATGCCATTCAGACTGAAATCTAGAAATTGGCTCATTCATCTTCCAAATCCCCAGGCTCTTCTTCTCCCTAAGGCTCTATTCCTCACTCTCTTAGTTAATCTCAATATCCATTGTTGCTCTATCTAAACCATCAGAATGACCAACCAATTTGTGATAAAACAGATACAGAAAATCCTTTCACTTAAAATCATGGATATAAAGCTAAAATAGATCTTGTTTAAAATGCTTCATATATATACATATATATTATTTCATATTTACATATACATATTTATATATATATATGACTATCAAAACAACTGAAATCTAGATTAATTCCTCTTGGCCTGACATACATTTCTCCATGCCACTGCTGGTGAAAGAAGCAGAATCCTTTCCTTTCCTCACCTCCCACGTTCAGCACTAATAAGCAAAAGCAAAGTTTCCCCCCTCACAGACGCTAAAGCAGGATAGAACCTTCTTCAAAACCTTCATTCTAATAATTTACTAATAACTTCACTGGGTAAAGTCCTATTTGGAGGCAAATCTTCATCCCAGAATTATCCATTTGAAAGGCTAATGATTTCACATGCACACATTCCTCTGGTGCAGATCCACACAATGACAATGAGAATGATGAAGATGCTACCGAGAACCCTTTACTGCCTACTGCAATCATTTACTGGCTTAATACTATTCCTGAGACAGGCTCTGAGACACCGTGGCCAAGAAACGGCCTCAGAACCAGGAAGTCCTGGCTTCAGTTCAACCTGTAACACACACTGCCTCGGTGACCTCCAGCCATGTCCCTAACCTTTCCTTTCTTGGAGATGATCTCTAAGGCTATAACTGCAGAGCAGGAGCAGATCTGAACTGGTGAAGGGCGTTTCTTCACTGCTAGTTTCTTAAACCAGTGCATTCAAAATTCATTAAATGTGGAAATATGTTTAATATGAATTGTACATGTATAATCTACATTACATTGACTGTCATGTTGGAAGGGGAGAAAAATTGGAAATCAAATTCTTATAAAAGTAAATGTTGAAAATGAATCATTTTTTCAATCATTAAAGAGGAAGAGACTTGTAGAAAAGTTCTCATTGTTACAATCCGGCATTGCTGATGGCTGCTGACATTTAGAACAAGCTTTGAAACTGATCCTGTGGTTGACATATTTTATTTCAATCTCTTGGTACTACAAGTAGGCACTGTTGACCCATTTTAAGGATGAGGATTCCCAGGCTCTGAGAAGTCAAAAAGAACTTTATCCATGCTCACAAATACCAGACGTGAAATGTGAACTGCATTCTTGGGGGAAATAAAACCAGTTCCAAAGCAAACTGGCAGGAGTCTTCATCACTAGGTGGGTGACCTCCCAGGCAAACTTTGATGGCATTTATCCCAAAACTAGACATGGAAACGGGGGTAGCTCTGCTGGACCACCACAGACTATCCCTTTCCAAGTTTAAAAAGCAATTCTCATTTCTTTTCATGACTCCCTCAGACCCAGTCCTACACTACATACTTAGGAGTCACTTGAGTATCCCTTCCCTTTGCCATGGAGGCGACCCTGGGTTTTGATGTCTGTGCCAGCAGGGCCCAAACCTCAAGTCCAACACGTGGGAAAGGCTTTGAGGACAGGCCCAGAAATGGACTGTGTGTCTGCTGGGCAGGCCCCCCCCCAGGAGATGGAGAACATTGCCACTTGAGCATCCGACCAATGATCCATCAACAGGACAGAGCCAGCTGTTTTCTGACTTCAGCTTCCTTCCCTGACCCAACCTGACTGTCCTCAGCCTTCCTATGGCAGCATCTTGGGCTGGAGATATCAAAGGTCCCAGCCACAGGGCTGGAGCTTCTCCGACACGGCGGGTGTCTGAGACCACCCAAGCCACCATTCCCTCACGGTGGCTAACCATCACTAACCAGATGTGGTGTTCCAATGGAGACGAGGAGGCTAATGAGGAGGCCTTTCCTCAGTGGGCATCCTAGCCATGTGAAGGCAAGGTAATTTGAGGATCAATGACTTGCAAGAGCTTCATTTCACCTCTACACAGAACCTGAATTAAGAGGTGCATGCTGGCTTTAGAGCCGAACCTACAACAATCAGTGAAATCATGGCTCTATGGATCACCAGGAACCCTCAAAGTTAGACAGTATAGTCTGAGACCTATCATACTCTACTTTTCTTAAGATCAACATCCTTTTTTTTTTTCTCCAGGCTATGATCTTGTTACTCCCAACATTCAACAAATTCTATTAAAGGAAACAGACAAAAATAGATAACTGATAAATATTTTATAATTCAAACTAGAGACCTTGGATTTTATAAACAATTGGCATGTTTAATCTAAATCAAGGGAATCAGACAAGACAGTGTTTAAACCCTAAGCAAAAGAAGTTCATTTGTTTATTTTTTACCACAAATAAGAAAACTCAATATGTAGATCCAATATTTCTGGAGCGAGTACTCCAATGATCCCTGACAAACCACAGAGAACAATGTTTGATGGAAAGACCACTTGGACTAAGTAAAGAGCTGGAAGACCTGGCTTCTCATATTGCCCCAAACACTCATTAGCTAGGTGATGCTGGGCCAATCATTTCTTCTCCTAGGATTCTGTCTCTTCAGGAACAGGTCTGCAAACAGAAGCTGGCATTTTCACAGCACTTCAAGAGCTATAAAGCACTTGACAAACATCATCTCACCATAAAGGCCTCATAAGGTCATTGAACACCTGAGTGGATCTGCACCCACCTGCACAGGTGCTCACACGAACCGTGCAAACTGCGCTTCATCCTTTACAACTATTGTCCAATCTATCCCGTAAATCTTATCAGAGGGGCCACCCACATGCCTTCCAAGACTATATGGCCATAATCTTCATCTACTTGTTATCCTTTACTCTTCCTCTCTGACCAAAATATCTCCTTTCCCAGACACTGTTTTAAAAACTGGGAATCCAAAAACAAGCTAAAGCACAAATAATAGTCCCAGTGTGCAAGGAGTTTGAGAAGAAAATGTGAAAATCAAAAGGTACCTACAAGATCCCCAAAGACTAGAGGAAGGGAAGGGAAGCTTCAAGTGGCTGGGAAGACCAGTACATCCTGCAGAAGATGTAGGGTAAGAATGGAGGATGTTCCAAGCATGGGGACAGCCCCCCCCAAACAACAACCTAGTTTTGATCACCTCTGACACAGACTCTGAGAGCCTCCTAATTGGCTTCCCCATCCCTCTCCAGTTTCTAGTCTGTCTTATCAATCCTCCACGGAGCTGCCATATTGATATTGCTAAAGCACAATCTGACCCATCATGTCATTTCCTTCCTCAAGAAGTTTTGGATAAAAAACTGACTTGGCATTTAAAGTTCTTCATGGTCTGGCTCCAATCTGGCTCTCCAGATGCCTTTCCCATGTCTGCTCCTCACATTCCAGCCAAACCAGTCTACCGGCTGCTCCTCATATGACCCGGTCTCCTCTGCACAGGTCATACCCCTTACTCCCAGGACTCCCTCCTCCTCATCCTCACCTCTTGGAATGTCCAATTGCATTTAAGGGTCACCTCAAGAATCATCTTTTGCAAGAGAGCATTCCACTGCACCCTCCCTTTCATAAGCACTTCACTCACAAAAATATCTTGCATTTACTTTATAAATGTACTCAATTAAGTCACCCCATCTCAACTAAAGGAGGGGATAAGATTCTCAATCTCCATCACTGCAAAAAGTCCTTGGAACTAGAATGACTTTGCACAAGGAATGTCAAGATAGACTAAAGTAGCAAATCCTAGGGGTTACCTACAGTGACTACTAATTAGCAGGGGAATCCTTTGAAAGATTGGGCCAAATCAACTGGAGAATGGTTGGGTAAATTATGGTATATGAAGGTTATGGAATATTACTGCTCTGTAAGAAATGACCAGCAGGACGAATACAGAGAGGTTTGGAAAGACTTACATGACCTGATGCTGAGTGAAATGAATAGAACCAGAAGATCGCTATACACTTCAATGCTGTATGAAGATGTATTCTGATGGAAGTGGATATCTTCAACATAAAGAAGATCCAACTCACTTCCAGTTGATCAATGATGGACAGAAACAACTACACCCAGAGAAGGAACACTGGGAAGTGAATGTAAATTGTTAGCACTACTGTCTATCTACCCAGGTTACTTACACCTTCGGAATCCAATACTTAACTTGCAACAAGAAAATGGTATTTACACACATATATTGTATCTAGGTTATACTGTAACACATGTAAAATGTATGGGATTACCTGTCATCGGGGGGAGGGAGTAGAGGAAGGGAGGGAATAATTTGGAAAAATGATTACAAGGGATAATGTTATAAAAAAAAAAATTACTCATGCAAAAAAAAAAAAAAAAAAAAGAAAGAAAGAAAGAAAGAAAGAAAGGTTGGGCCAAGGCGGGCATTTAAAAAGGAATCACTTAGGGGTGTTGGGGAGGACCTGAACTTTGGAACTGGTTTCTTTCTCTTCCACACTTTCCTTAGCTGGAGGAAGGACCTTCTAAGATGTAGAAGATCTGAAGATGCTGGATTACCATCTTCCCAATGACTTCCTAGTGGCAACCCTAGGCAGGTGAGGGTGATGTCTATACTAGGAGGCAGGAACTGGATGGAGAGTAACAAGAAAAATAAAGCAACTGTGCCAGGCCTAAGAGGCCCTTCTTGAGTGAGTACACCACAAATGGGCCAAAGGGATCCCCAGAAAAAAAAGTGTTCTCCAAGCTGCAGTCTACTTTTCCCTGCTCTGCACATAATTGTGGGAGACCGGATGACACACTTCCCACAGGGAGATGCTTTGAACCAACTGTTCATGCTCCAACACCTTAATAAATTACCTTTCTAAGAGCTACCTAATGCTGGATAACTAAAATGATTCTCACCTAATAATCCCAAAGGGGAGCACACCTGAGGAGTGGAGGCTTACAGGAAGAGTATAGCTCAAGCGGATGGCATTATAGAATCATTCCTGGCTCCTCAGGGGTATCCCTGGAACCCTGAGGAGGAGAAGGAGGAGGAGGAAGAGCCTTGTTCTGGGATCTAAGACTCACCTGGGAGTGGAAATTGGCATAGGGAACCTTAAAACTTATATGGGAGATAGCTGAGGTATGATATAAGGGAATATATACATATGTATGCATGTATATGTGCTATTTTTAATTTTATATGTATATGTTGTCTATCCTCCCACCGGCCCTTCTCATAAATCCTTCAGAACATGGATTGCTTTCATGTGGGTTTTACATTTCCATTACTTGGAAAACAGCAGGTATATAATAAATAGTGGCTGAATAATTCTTTGTCAGCAATGTATTGCAACTTCCTCATATCCACTCTATTTTTCTCCATTTGGGTGAGTCTTCAAAGACTGTGCTATTTAATGACTGGCAGACAGTGATTTTCAAAGGAAGAGTGGAATATTAAAATGCTGCAGCCTTCTTTGCAAGCAGAAGCTCAGGGTCATTGCATGGCTTCTCAAATTTAATCCAGTCTTCCTGCTAATCAATTCTGGGTCCAGGTTGATATATATATACTTATTAACAGACCAGCTCAGTAACCAACCAAAGCCCAATCTGGACAACAGGTACTCTATCATTCCCATTTTACAGAAGGGGAAAACAAGATTCTAACAGGATAACCACCTTGGTCCTTATGACAGAATCCAGGTCTCCTGATGCCAATGCTTTTTTTAAGCAATTACAGGGCCTCTTATGGAATGGAAAAGGCACTGGACTGGCAGGCAGAAAGCCCATGGTTCTAGTCCTGGACCACTAATAACTGTGACCTCAGGCAAAATGATTTGGCTTTCTGGATCTCAATTTAAAATAGGCATAAAAGTAGCATATGAGCAAAGGTGTGACATATGAGCAAAGGTGTGACAGTGGAAAAGCAGAGGGTATATTTTAGGAACAGTAGGGAGACAGATCTCATTCAAAAAGAGAGTTTATACTAGAGAAGCCTGGAAGACACGGCTGAACTGCTAAAGCAGAACCAGACAATGCAGGATTCTCTAAGAGGCAAGGGGTTGAAGAACTGCTCCCCCATGGGCCACGGGAAGCTACCGATGTGGGAGCTATTAAAGGGGAGCTATTGATAAGCTTCTGCAGCCAAGCCACTACATCAGGAGACAGAAGAGCAGCAGCAGGAGCGGACAACCGCAAACTAAGCCATGATATGTGCCCAAGACACTGCACCACATCTGGTGACTGCAAGGAAGCGATAAGGCTGGGTGGGGCGGCCGAGAGAATGGCTCCACTTGGGTAAAGGCTTCCATGGAAGTCAAATCCCCCACAACTATCTTGTAAATAGCAGCAACTAAACAAGCAGCAAGCCTGGGAGGCTTGGCACATTCATGAAGGGAATTCTATATTATTAGAAGCCAGATGCTCCAATAGGAAGGAAATCTACACCGGGTGCCATGATGAGCAACTGGTAAAAATAGATCCTGACTTCTAGGAGCTAAGAGGACAATATTTAATCTTGCTCAAAGTTGGCAATTTACTCCAAACGTCCCCTTTATCCCAAACTTTTATTTTAGCTTTTAAATTTCCTTATCCACATGGCATATTTTGTCAAACAGGAAAGTCAAATTGTTGCCTGTAATGTGACAGCGGTATACAGAAGAACCAAATGTCTTTTCTACATGTATTTGCATCCCCTCACCCAACTGGGCCACTCTCACACCTGAGTACATTTTGCTTTACAGAGTGTTACAATTTGTCTTCCTCTAAAACAATAACAAGATTAGCAAAGATAAAGTCCCATTCAAATTCTCTAAAATTTGATCTCATTTATGGTTATCATCTATGGGAAAAGGGGTGGGAAGGAGATTATCTGGACCTAAACAAAACGCTTGGGTCCAATACACGGTGCCATCTAGTGTCCACAGTTAGGATGTCTCCTTGAAAAGGTTCAATTTAAATCTCAGGCATCCTCAAAATAATCTTTCTCCTATCTGAGAGGTCGCTTGTCTTTGCCCCACAGACACTCTTCAAGCCTTATCCTCCACTTAACAAATTCATGCTTCAGAAAATATAGAGGACTAAAAGAATCTCTAGCAGTCAACAGCATGTCCACAAAGAAAAAGGAAATCTGAAGAATGTTTCAGCTCCAATGCAAGTTGTCACAAAACCACCATTTACACAATTAAAAGGATGGAAAGCATGCTTTCTTAGCAAGTGTCTTAAACTTATGGGTAGTCTTCACTCCAGCTTGGGGGAACCTTACAGTCCCCCCATGAGGCTACTTGCATCCTTGAGGAGAAGACCCCACTTGAGGGAAAGCCCGGGGAGCTCAGGCTCAGGCAGCATCCCATCCCAGGGCCAGTGTGACACAATCCTATGGAGGTTTGGGTTTACTGAAACCCCACATGCAACAGACACTTAACTGTTGAAATGCATCCATCACTCTTGTAACTTTGCACAATCTCAAAAGAGAGAGAACACACTCCAGGGACCGCTTACGGGTAATAGGGAACTTTTTTTTGGAAAAATAAAGTGGTTCTCTGAGCAGGCATTTGCCAGATAACACGTAACTAGGGGGGTTAAAGACAAGCACATTCAGACTGACTAGTGAGAAAAAAAGGCTCGCTTTCACCAAGAGCTTTATCACAGCGCTCTATCACTACAGCAAATGTCACCTTTCGGTCTGAGGTTCTGAGGTTTGGTTTACCCCCGAATGGGGGCGGGGTGGCCGCGGAGCCGGGGTGCAAAGGGCAGCAGCAGCACACCTCGGGCTCCGCACTTGTGGAGTCCTCGAGCTCCTCCGAGCACTTAGCATCTATTAGCTCACTGCCCTGCGACAGACCTGGGCTGAGCAGCCTGAGCATCCCCCGTCAGACTGCTCCTTCCCTAGCTTCCTCAGCGGGCTCACTAATGGCCCGAGGTGTCCAGGGACTCTCTTTCCAGAAAGGAAGGCTACGTGGATCCTCCTCCCGTCCACCCCAGCCCTAAGCGGAAAAGTTGGTCAGGGGCCAGCGCTGCCGGGGACACGCGGGGACACCCGCTGACTCGCGAGGCCAGGCGGGTCCCCGGCACTTTTTATTTAAGAAGGGAAAAAACATTCCCGGCGAACACCAGCTGGGGGGAGGTCGGTGGCTGGAGAGATGATGGAGGGATAAAAGGCAGGTGGACGGAGGACGGCCGATGGACGGACCCAAAGCGGGTGCGTACGTACAGATGTGTGTGTGCACATGGGCACACGCCGCCCCCCTGCAGTCCCCGGGCGCTGGGGCCGCCTCCCTCCCGGCCGTCCCGAGGCTCGCCCCGCGGGGGCCGACCCCCGCCCGGCCTCGCTCGGCCCCTCCCGCAGACACTGCAGCAGGCTCCCCCGGGAGCTGTCCCCCGCGCCGGCGAGTCTCGGGGAGGACAAAGTTTGCCGTCCCTCCGGACGCTCTCGGCCCGCGGGGGTCCGGGGGGGTCGCGGGCTCCGCTCTCCCGGCAGTGGCCGCCCGCAGCTCGGGGCAGCCCGCCGGGCCGGGCAGCGCCGCACTAGGCGCGCGGGGCCGCGGCGGCAGCCGGCAGGAGGAGCGCGGGGTCGGCGGCTCCGTCTGGGCGCCGTCCGAGCCCCGTCCCTTCCCCGCCCCGCTGTCCCCGGGCTGCGGGCACATCCCAGGCGCGCCGCCCCTCCTCCTGCCCTCGCTTCCTCCTTCCCTCCCTCCCCGCGCCGCCCGCCGCGGTCGCAGCCGCCTGAAGGGCACCGCGGCCCCGCCGCCGCCGCCGAGCTCCGGCCGGCCGCGAGTTGGGGGAAGTGTCCCGCTGCCCCGCGGCCGCCGGCCTGCCCTCCCACCGCCGCCGGCCGCGGCTCCAGCCCAGCCCAGCCCCGCCCCGCCCCCAGCCCCCGCTCCGGGCGCGCTTCCTCACCGTGCGGCGGTGCTGCTGGTGCCGGGGGCGGCTGACGCCCAGCCCGGGGAAGCAGCCGGCGGTGAGCGCCCCGCAGCCGCTGGCGCCCCCGCCGCCGCCCCGGGAGGAAAGGAGCAGCAGGAGCGATCTACCTGCGGCGGCCGCCATCTCTCAACTGGAAGCGGCGCCGACCTAGGCAGCGCAGCGGACGGCCGGGGCGGGGCCAGCGCCCGCCATTCACCAGCGACGGGCCAACGGGAGGGCTCGCTCGGGTCGGCGAGGCGGGGCTGCCCCAAGAGCCCAATGGAAAAGCGGCAGGGCGATCCCGGAGGCTGTCAGTCTCCACCCGAGTTACCTATAGTGGGACATGGTCAATTACGGGCAAATTCTGGGGAACCGGTAATTGGCACCCGAGCCCCCCGGAGCGGCCTCTGTGGCGGGGCATGCCCGCTTCTGCACAGCTCCTCCGGGGGGAGCCGGGCTCGGGTGACTGAGGCAGGCAGGGGAAGGCGCTCTGCAGAGCTCCGCAATGAGAGCATTCTCCAAGTTGGAGGAAAAAAGAGGCTCCGATAAAACTCATCGTTAACTAGGGGTGCAGTCGTTCTTCACCGCGTGCCCGTCGGTCATAAGGGGTGATTGTAATGTGGGAGGGGGAGAGCGGGGACTGAGCGCCAGCCGCTCCCTGGGGCTCACACGGGTACGTTGCAAAGGCTGGGTTCGGTTTTTGCAGTTCCTTTGCAGCCCTGGGCAAGAAACTCCCTGGGAGCCGTCTTCTTAATTTTCCTGGACACTGGGTGCACTGTGTGCTCAAGGGACTAAGGAAAAGCAACGTAAAAAAGCAAAAACATACAGTGATTTTAAAATTCATATATATATATATATATATGTAATTGTCATGTGACCCATATATATATATAAGCTAAAATAGTAAATAAATTGTGGATCAATTACTAATCACTTCCTCTTGCACCCAGCCGAGTACCTACTTGGAGTTCAATAAATATTATTAAGTAAATGATGTCTATCACCTCAAATGAAAAGTTCATAGTGAATAAAGATGAGTGAGAGACTGCAGAACAAATTCCTTAGGAGGGGATTTCCTGCCGTCAGCCCATTACTGTGAGCTGGAGCTTTCCTGCAGCCTAGAAAACACTCCAGAAAAAGAATGAGAACATTCCCCCGCAATTTGGAGAAAGGTTCTGGTCTCTTTGCCTCAGGGATGATATTTTCTCTTAAGACCTTCATATGCAATTGTACTATGCAGGTAAAGCCCTTATTCTTGAGATAAACTTGTGGATAAACTCTGACCAAGATCATGAATATTCAGAAAGGTAAGAAGAAGGTTAGATTCCCAAAATAAGAGCATGGTGCTGTTTATCAAGTGGTATTACATTATTGCAAAACAATGGAAGTTGAGAGCCCTGATCCGTGACCAGCATCCCACAGCTGATACCAGCTGCAGGTCTATGACAGACGTTTGGAGGTCCGTCACATTCCCAGACCAGTTCCATTTTAGGCTCTTCTCAGCCCTGACGGCTCAGCCCAACTGTAAAGTCTTAATGTAAAGACTGCTGGCTGACTTCTCGTGGGCTCCCTTACAGGTTGCTGCAGTATTTTTAAATTTCTCCTGCCCTAGCCAAGCCCAGCTACAAATGTGGAGCTATGGTCTCCACTCCCACTTCCAGCTGTTCTTTTTTTGTCAATAGTATTAGCTTTCCTCTATTTCTCCATGTATGGAAATTCATTGTCCACCCTGTCATACTGACATTTGGATCTGAACATTTGCAAGAGTGCCTTGGCCAATGGAAAAGAAAACTGAAGGGAATCTCCAAGAAGAGTTTTGTTGTTGTTGTTGAGTCACGTCCAACTCTTGGTGACCGCGTTTGGGGTTTTCTTGGCAAAGATACTACAATGTTTTGCCATTTCTTTCTCTAGCTCTTCTTATAGATGAGGAAACCGAGGCAAGCAACAAGCTGATTTGCCATTCCCTTCTCCAGCTCTTTTTACAAATGAGGAAACTGAGGCAAGGAGGATGAAATGGCTTGCCCTGGATCACAAGAGATAAGCATCTGAGGCCAGATTTGAATTTATGAAGACAAGTTTTCGTGACTCCAGGCCCAGCATTTATCCATGTGGCCACTTATCTGACCCAAGAAGATCCTATCTACCTTTAAAAAAAAAAAAAAAAAAATTATATTGTGGAGGACTTGATGAGATATAGATATGGGGTAACTAAATGAAATTAGGGTTAATTGAGGTCTAGTGGCAGGTTCGGGGTTCAGGGAGTCAAATAAAACTCCCCTGCAACCCCTTTGGATTCAGCGCAAGGATACAGAATTAAATGAGGTCTAGTGGTGGCACAAGAGTCCCCTGTAAAGGAATTTACAGGCCCCAAAACCTAGATTGATAAAAGAGGCTTATTGTGGGGTTTGGAAGTAAAGTTAAAGTCTAGTTAGTAAAAGGTGAAGGTAGAGATAAGAGGGCACCGGAAACAGGATTCCAGTGGGCAGAGAGTCCTTGGGGTGCCAGGCATGGTGCTAGCATGTTTGGAACCTCTACAGAGACAGGACTCCAGCTTGGCTCTTTTATAAGGAGAGATTTAGCCAAAGGGACCTATGAGTGGAGTCCCAAGTTCAAGTTGATTCCTGGATGGGTTTGCAGATCATTAGAATGGGCTGGGACAGTCCAAGTTAACTCAGATGGGATGGGGGTTGTGAGAGCCCAAATATCTCCTATTAGAATTCAAAAGTGTGCTTTTGACCAGGATTTGTGAATCAAAAGTCCTTGCTTCTTCAGCTATGAGGGGTTAGGAATCAGAAAGGAATAAATCAATCTGAAAGGACTAGTCTTAAAGGGACCCAACCCGCATCAAGTTGAGCCTGGAGTCGGGACGTTTGGGTTCAACACTGTTGGACACAGACTGACAATCTGATCACAAGCAAATCACTTTATCTCTCAGAAATGTTTCTTCATCCATAAAATGGAGGTTAATTAAGTAGGAAAAATGCTAGATTTGGAAAGAGAGGACCTTCAAACTCTAGCTCAGCTGCACTTACCCTTAGGACCGTGAACAAAGCACCTCTCTGGACTTCAGTTTCATTTTCTATAAAATGAGATAGTTGGATTAGATGACCATATTCTACATCTAACTAGTACAGTCTACCTCAGAAGGCTGATGAAGAAAGTACTAGATGATGTGAGTTATTGTTACAATGAAACTGCCTGGCATAGTGGAGAACACAGGATACCCACATCAAAATCTTGGCTCTGATACTTACTAATCGTGGGATGTCATTGAATCTCTGTGAACCTCAGTCACATCTGGAAAATGGGGTAACAATTGTTATAATATCTATCTCATAGAGATAGCCAGAGGGGATCATCTTGTAAGTTTTTAAGAGCTTTGTGTGATTATCAGATTATAGAACAGACAGGATACGCTAGAGGTTATGGGTATCCCCCCTCTCATAGTTACTGGCAATGTCACAATGGACAACAGCAAACTTTGAACAGTTTTCTAATAGTATAAGTTAGAGATGTTTTCTTTTGTCTCGACTGAAAGATTTTGCCCAAAGTGGAATTCACAGGTCGTGGATATCACCAAGTGAAAATGGAACCAGGAATGTACTCTCATTGGGCTGTGTATGCCGAAAGCCAATTAGCTCAGCTGGCTGGCACATTATGTTCATGAGCTAGTAACTACAATTCAATACCAGTAAGAGCCAATTAGCTAAACAACAGAGAATTCTGTATTGTGGCAGCCACAAACTGAACCCCTGCCTTCAGCTGGTTGGCCAGGCAGCATACAAAATAACAGCTATTGTTGACAAGGGGAACTAAGTGGGATACTGCCAGTGAATCCATCTCTCTCTAGAAGGAGGTATCTCAAAGTACATGACCTCCAGAGGGAACATTATCTTCCATCATGGAGTTTTCTGGGCTGGGCTCACCTCAGGTAAGCTCTCTGATGGATGAGACATGGGCAGGTCAAGCAGGAATTGACAAAAAGAGATTTACTTTAGTCCCTGGCAGGAGAAGCAGATTCAGCAAAAGTAGGTATTGGAGACACCTTGAATGGATTCAGCTAAGTGAGCTCCTCTGCCCAAGTTACCCATCGTGATCCACCAGCCAAGATCAAAATGTCCCAGAATACTCTGGCTGCTTTGTGCCCAGGTGATGAGGAAGTGGTAGCAATATCCCAAGACCCCTGAACCAATTAAAGGTTTAGAAATGTCTCTATAACTTTTAAGGAAAAATTAGCCTAACTTGCAAGGAAGGAGGCTTAGGATATTAGGATATTTGATGGGAGGCCTTCTAGAGGACCCTCTGTCACTTAAAAGACTTTGGGGCTCTTAATAGTTAATCCTGACCTCTAATATTCAGGAAACCTGATAGAAAGAAGAGGAAAAAAAATTAAAACGGAAGCATAAAAAAAAAATAAATAAATGATGTAGTAGTTTCCGGAAGGAAGGAATGACCGCTCCTGAGACAGTGCCAGAAAGAACAGAGGGGGGGCGAGGGGGGGAGATACAGCTTGGCAGTTCACAATGGATCTCTCCATGTAAAAACATTAAACACGAGCAGAATAAATACCAGTGACTCTTGTGCTATGAAGAGCAAAAATGGTGACATGCTCTGCACAGACATCAATCTTCAATACAAGTAAGGAAAAATTACTCTGGGATGCCACCCTTTTGGCATTCCCTGGCCCATCAACCAGGATCTTCCTCTCCTTGTGAGTCTCATGGGGTAATAAAAAAACTTTGCTTTATGAGTGACTTTTTAGAGGTTGCCCCCCATTTTTCTGTAGGGACTAATTAAACATTGTCACCTCTAGCATATCCTGTCAGTTTTATAATCTGATCATTACACAAAGCTCTTTAAAGCTTACAAGATGATCCCCTCTCCATACCTCTGAGATAGATGTTATAACAATTGTTACCCCATTTTCCAGATGAGACTGAGGTTCAAAGAGATTCAATGACATCCCACGATTAGTAAGTATCAGAGCCAAGATTTTGATGTGGTTATCCTGTATTCTCCCACTATACCAGGCAGAAAGCAAGCCCCCTTCCCAATAAGGATAACACTCCCTTCTTCCTCCAACAACTCTTAGGATGGAATTGTTTAATGATCATTGGGTTCTGGCAACAATGTGGAAGGGCCTCATCTATAGGTCTGTAAACAGAGGGCTCCTGCCTTTGTTCATTACCCATGCCAGTGCCCACATTCTCCCCCTGGGCTGTGTCTGGGAATGGGTCTTCATCTGCTGGGATCCATGTCTCTGTCCACTGCCTGCTGCTTTCTGCTGTTGCTGTTGCCTACTGCTAAGGCTCCCATCTCTACCTACTGCCCAGCAATGTCCTTGCCATCTCTCTCCTCTGCCAGGGTTAACTAGGACCTGAGCTCTCCTGCCATATTCTGGGACTATGTTACCGGGGGCCTGAGCACTGTTGTTGCCGCTGCTAGGGCTTTTACCCAGGACTCTACCCTGATACAAGAGGCCTGATTCCACTGTCAATGCCCTCCTACCCTCAGCAGGCACAGAAGCACTGTTACTTCCAAAACCAGACTCTGCCCTCCCACACGGGGGGAAGAAAAATGCAATAAAGTCAGAAATCGACCTGTACATGGGCTCTATATAAAGCAATGGTCATGTCTGTTGAGTTTGGGGAAATGCCTGAGTTTGGTGCTTTTCAGGGGCCAGCAGTTTGAGGTTGAAAAAGGAAACTTTTACATATTCCCCATCATCAACTAATTAAATGGGGTACCAATGGCCCATTTTCCCCTGTCCTTAACTTCAGAGTGGCCCCCTAGGAACGTCTCTGGGTTCCTGGGGACAATTTAGCATCATCTTTTCAAGCACTTCCCTCAGCAGTCAGTGCAATATGATTGTGTGACAAAATGGCAGTGATTCACTTCAACTCCAAAGTGATAAACAAAACAAAAATCTACCAGTTTCCTCAGCACAATTATTAGACAATCAATCCTAAAATTCCAGAGAATTTTCCCTTGAAAAGTTCATCACTGTTGCTGTCCCTCACGCCAATTCCTAATGACTTGCTAGGTTCATCAATAATTATAAGACTGGGATTGTTGTTTCAGCTCAATTGTCATTTCCAAAAAAGTCATTCAAAAGCAAATAGTTTATATAAATATACCTCCTTTAAAGCTGGTAAGATCCTTCTTTTAGGAAGCTTCCAAAAGGCAATTGAGTGCAGATGACCAAAAGCAATACAAAAATATCTAGTCTCATCAAGGGCTGAACTCAACTAGTAGTTCTGAAGTTGTCCTTTTTTAATGACAGGAAAATATTTCTCAATCTCCAAAAGTTCAATCTCCCCCAGGCTGCTTTGAAACTAAACTGAGTTCTGAGAAGATCCCCAGTAGGATTTTGAGAAAGTATAAATTAGGAGGCAGAAAGAACCTATTCCTAGCTACTAGAGAGCCTGAGGCATAATTTGTTGTGATTCTCTTCAAGGTACAATTATGGAGCACCCAAGACATATTCAAATAAGTCTCTCCTTGCTGAATGCAAAATGTCTTCTACTCTCTAATCACCCAAGATTGGGGGCCGCTCATTGTAGCCATCTCTAGAAACGCCACCGTGAGCATGAAGGCCAAGGGTTAGCCCCCGTCTGTCCTAACTGCCCATCTCCCATTTCAGAAAACTCACTGGGTACCAATCTTGCAAGACTGGGCTGATTGTTCTGGACTTGTACTGACTCTGGCTAAATCTCTGGTAGTTTAGGTTCGATATTGGAACAAAATGAGTCACTTGCAGGATATTCAACAGTTAACAAAAGCAGATTTCCTTAGCCCCTACCAGGAGAAAGATATTGAGCAAAGATAGATATCTTGGTGGATTCATCTGAGTGAGCTCCTCTGATCCACGTACCCACACCAGTTAAGCATCAAAATGCCCCAGGGGCACCAAGGCTTCCTTGTACTTAGGTGATGAGGAAGTGATAGCAACATTCCAACTCTTCCAAGTCTCCAGATAGATCTCCATGCCTCTTAAGAAAAAACAGCCATGGGCAGTTAGATGGTGTAGTGGATAGAGCATCAGCCCTGAAGTCAGGATGACCTGAGTGCAAATCTCACCTCAGACACTTAATACTTCCTAGCTGTGTGACCCTGGGCAAGTCATTTAACCTCAATTGCCTCAGCAAAGAAAAAGAAAAAAAAAAAAAAAAAAAAAAAAAAGAAAAAAAGAAAAACAATCTAATTTAGCTTGGAGAGAGGAATTAGGATATTATTTCTGCTACATGAAGGAAGCAATTTTAACAAAAATGCGATCCAGCCAGCTCTAAAGATGAATTGTGGGGCTGAGGCAAGAAGCATGAACTATACCCTCAAACTGACTTTCTCAGACAAATGCAATTGGGAAGATAGAGATCACATAATGCTGCATGACCAGTATTGTCCCAGTTTTTAAGTGGGGAGAGCAATACAAGAGACAAATCAAGAAGGTGCTCAACTGAGATGTGAATATTGGAGTTATGAAGCTTGCCATCAAATAGCTTTATTTTTTAACAAACGATACATGCCAACTAAGTACTAAAGTTTATTCTTTCTTTTTTGATAAAGCAAAGCATTAACACCCTCAAAATGTTAGAGCAGTGGACAAAACCCCACTTATCCCACCTTAGTTATAAGTTCAATAGCTGACATGTTACAGAATCATTAAGATGTATCAATCAAAATCTCGATAGTGCCATAATTAGTCAAGAAAATCATACCTTGGTTCTTTTTTTTTAAGTTGGAACTAATCAAAATAGATGTCCTAGAGCAAGACTCAGGGGCCAAAAACCAACTCTACAAGTATGACTCATTTAGAGTCATACTTGTAGAGTTGCCTTAACAACCCGGAAAAGCCATAATCATTGATGAATCAGAGATCTGTGTTCTTTGCTCTGGGTAATAGGGATATTCTCAGAAGTCTGGGCAAACATCTCTACTAACAAGGGACTTGAAGACTGCTCTATAGTGTTATGGATATTACTTAAATGCATAAGCAACTCCTAAAGATGCTGGCAAATGGCAGCGAATGGAGAGAAAAGGAAGGTAGACAATGATTGAGTGTGAAGTATTCCCTCAGAAAACACAGATGGATGGCCCAACACTCTGCACTGTTTTTATTTTGCTTTTTCCTTCTGTTTTCTAGATGCCATTACTCCCATGTCTTTAAATCGCTCCCAAGTCCCCTATTTGTAATCATCATTTCCTCTCACTAGTATTTGTTTCCTTAAATCTCTGGAGCAGCCAAGGCTTTTAGGTTTTATTTTCTAGGTAGCTCCTCTAAAATCCAGCTTCTTAAGCTGGAGGTCATGACTCCATATGGGGTCTTATACCTGAAGGTGGGAGTTGTGAAATTATGATTTATTATCAATCAATATTTGATACATACCTGAGGTTGTGTAAAAATTTCTCAGCCAAAAAAAGGGGTTGTGAGTGGGAAAAGTTTAAGAAGTCTTGTCCTAAGACACCATTGAGAGGAACTTGGATTTCCTTTACTTTTTAAAGGATAAATTGAGAAGATAGTCTCCCTCCACCTTTATGTTCTATTTCTATACCCCCTTTACTGTCTTTTCATAATGCATCCCAAACCACTCATCCCTCCACAACCTTTAATTTCTTTAACACTTCTTTCCTGGTCATTAATTTACCTTCTATTCCCTCAGTCCTAAAAAAAATTTAAAAAGTGTTGACAAGTGCCACCATTACGCATCAATGAAAAATTCCCTGAACACTTCTGGGTGCTGGGAGTTTCCTGACCTGGCTTCTAAAGGATGCATTTTTGGACCTGCTTTGTTTGCAAGCCTCAGTTATTCCACCCTCAGGCTGTGACACCATTAACACTAGCAGTGTGGCCAGAGCCAGAAGGACAGGGGAGAGGTGGGACTCATGGTAGGAACCAGAAAAAAAGGCTGGTTCCCAGCCTAGCTGTGCCTCTTGTTACCTGTGTGACTTAACTCGTCTGGACCTCTCTTTCTCAGGATCGTAGAGGTCTGAAGCAAAGGGGCATGTCGTCCTTTGCCTATGTGATTTATTTGAAATAAACACTGTCTTTACTATTTGCTTTCCAGGAAGGGATTAGGGTGCCTTTTGTCTTTCTATCAGAGCACCCAATCTGTGTGTAAAGAGACCACACCTCGCAGAGGCACACAAATTCAGTTCAGGGTACTAAACAGACGTAGCACTAGCCAGGCAAGAGGAACAAAGGAACTTTTCTTGGGCCAGTCCTTGGACAATACAGAGGCAGAATGGTGTAGGGCATAGAGAGCTGGCAAGAGCTGGATTCAAGTCCCTCCTGATACATGACTGAGTAGCTCTGGACAAGATAGTTCTGGAGGAAACGCTGATCCATGCTTCGGGAGAAGGAATTTCTTCACCTGGGACTTCTGTATATCAGTGAAATCACCAGTAATGAAGTAGATTGTTTATTTTAAACTCTGCTTCTTACTGTGTGATTTTGGGAGAGTCACTGAATAGTGATATAGTGAAAAGAAGTCTGGTTTTGTACATCCTGGTTTCACCACCTAGTATCACTGTGACCTCAACTCCCTGAATTTCAGTTTTCTTAGGTACAAAATGAAGCATTTAGACGAGGTGATCGCTGAATACAAATTCACGGAATCTTAGAACTGGAAGAAACCTCAGAAGCCCATAATACAACTAGTAACTCAACAGGAATCCCCTTTTCGGTATCCCTGGTGGCTATTTTTCTCCCAGGCACTCTTCCAGTGAGAGGATCATAGAATTCAGAACCAAAAAAATAAAAAAATAAAAAAAAATCAGGGGTCATGGATCATAGATAAGATAGCCTGGAGGCTGGCTAGCCTGTTTTTCAGATAAGGAAAATGAGGGCTGGGGAATATTATTGAATATTCCTCAGAGAATCACAGATTGTCCTGTATCCTACCTGATCTTCCTTGATACATTACTTGCCAGTGATCAAGACTCTCTTTTATGTCCCATAATGGGAGAAAACACAGTCTCCTTTGGAGTCACAGTGCTCCTTTTCTCATATCAAATACCTATCCATGCTAAAATCAAGGCCAGCCGATTTATTGTGTTCTGTAGCACTATCTACATCTATATCCTATATATGCAACTGTAAAAAATACTGCTATTGACATTATGATATGGATGATACTTTTCTTTCTATCTTTGACAAAGTTAGGCTAAATGCCTCACAGTCTATCCGCTGGTCAAATGATATGAACTTAGTTACTTTATTTTGGCATAATTACAAATTGCTTTCCAGAATATCAACCTCCTTATTTGAAAACAAATCAGTCAAAAGTTGTTATTAAGCACTTGCTATATGATGGACACTGTAACGTACCAGGCTACAAATACAAAAGTAAAAAGTCCTTTCCCTCTAAGAGTTTATGATTAAACTTTAGGAAGCAATATATATATGGTGTTGTTGTTAAGTAATTTTTTCAGTTATATCTAACTCTTTGTGACCCCATTTGGAGTTTTATTGCCATATACTGGAGTGGTTTGCCATTTTCTTCTCCAGCTCATGAGGCAAACAGGTTAAGTGACTTAATCAGGGTCACACAGCTAGTTAAGTATCTGAGGCTGGATTTGAACTCAGGAAGAGTCCTCTAACTCTGGACGGGTGCTCTATGTACTATGGCACCACCTGGCTGCCTACATGTAGGCATAGAATAATTGGAGGACCTTAGAGACAAGATGGCATTACTCCATATTATAAGGCTTCTGCTTCTGAAAGAACCATAATGATACATAAAATAAATGCCTTGAGTGATAGCGATTCCCACTATTTATATAATAGATAAAAAATCAATTTTGGGGAAAAAGGACCAGAAGCTAGAAGAATCAGGAAACTAGGAACCAGAATGGTTAAATGATTAGATCACACTAACTGCCTTATAAAATGGACTAGACTCTAAACTTTAAGTTTCTCTTCCTCTAAGTGATTTATGACCTTTTTGAGCCTGAAGGATTGGAATCTATTAAGAGAAATAGGGAATTACAATTGGAGCTGAGGAGGTAGCATGGAGATGATGAATTCAGATCAGGTTTAAGCCAGCAGATCAACCAGATTAATTTGATTATAATAATATTAGGAACAAGGATAATGTTATTTTACATTTATGAAGTATTTTATAAAATAAAATTTATGGTCATAATTTGGTAATTTAATCTGTGGGCACAAAGAAAGCATCCAATAATAGTTCATAAGACAGCTTCTCTCTCTTTCTGAAGCTGTCTTTAGGTAGCAGATCAATGCTTGGGATTGATGCTTATTGGACTGGCCATTTCTATTGTAGAATTCTTGTGAAAATGCTGTAAATCACGAATAATTAGGGAATAAAAAAATCCGAGGAAGTATACTTTCATGCCTATGAGATTGGCAACATTGACTAAAAAAGAAAATGACAAATGTTGGCAGGGCTGTAGGAAAATGCGAACAGGAAGCTACTGTTGATGGAAATGTGAACCGGTTAGGTCCTTCTGGAAAGCAGTTCAGAACTATGTCCAAAAAGTTATTAAACTCTGCACGTCCTTTAACTTCATGATACCATTACTAGGTTTACATAAAAGAGATCAACAAAAGAAGAAAAGAATCCATATGTACAAAAATTTTTATTTATTTATATTTTTATATTAACTCTTTTTATGGTGACAAAGAATTGGAAACTAAAATGATACCTATTAATTGGGCAGTGGTTGAACAAGTTATAGCATATGAATTTGATGCAACACTATTGTGTTCCAAGATATGATGAAGAGGATGGTTTCAGAGAAACCTGAGAAAATTTATATGAAATGATACAAATTGATTCCAATAGAGCAAGAAGAAAAATGTGTACATTAGCAAGAAATATCATAAAGACAAACAACTTTAAAAGACTCGGTAACTTTTATCTACATGATGAACCAATCACAATGACAAAGATCTCTTCAACATTCTACTTACCTCCTGATGGAGAGGTACTGTATTCAAAGTGCAAATTGAGACATGTTTTGTTTTGGACATGGCAAATATGGGAATCTGTTTTGCTTGATGTGTTTGTAAATAGAATTTTATTTTTTCCAGTTACATTCAAAGATAGTTTTCACCATTCATTTTTATAAGATTTTGAATTCCAAATTTTCTTCCTCTCTCTTTTCCATCCCCTCTCCCCAAGATGGCAAGCAATCTGATATAGGTTCTACATGAATACTCTGATTATATATATTTGTAACAAGAGTTTTCTCAGAAAGGGAGAAGTGAGAAAAGATTAGAAGCTTCATTTTTTAAAAAATTAAAAATAACATGCACAGAAGAGAATAGAAGGATATTCAGAAATAAACAGAAGTAGCACAGTTTTGAAAGTAACATGTTGGATTTATTTTTAAGTAAGTTATTCATAATAGAGATTCACAATTTTGCATAGAATCTGCTTTTCTGTATATTTTGTTTTGGGAAATGTTCTCTCTTATAGGTTGTTATTAAGTTCAGAATTTTAAAAAATTAAAAACACTTGTTTGTTGTGGAAGGAAAAATCATTTCACAGAGGAACATGGTGCCTCTGGGAATCTGTTGTTTCCTAGGTGGCCTTCCTTGTTTGTCTGGGTATTCCCTAGTGTTGTAAATGTACCTGAGGAGCTATCATGTGCTTCCTATACTATAAAATGCTTAAGGTCTTGAACATAGAAAATATTAAAGCTTTGGGACAGTGGAGAATCCATGTTATAAGGTTAACAAAAGCTGCATCCCTGATAATATATCTTCTGGGCCCTTCCTTATATTTCCGGGTAGGGTGTACCTGCATCACAAGTTGTAGGACCTTGAAAGTGCAGAAAAGTTAAAAGCCTTATATATGAGGTCCATAACCACAGATAAGCAGCAGAACATAGTTTTCTTTTCTCCAAATTCTGTATTCTCCCCACTATATCACTGTCTCTCAGATGGTCAGTAGACAGAATTATGGACCTGGGCAGAATCAAACAATGATGAGGGCTCTATAGGTAGACAGGACACTATTATGCTATTGGTGGAGCTATGAGTCAGTCCAAACATTATTTGGAATTATGCAAGAAAAGGAATTAAATCATTTATAACTTTTGACCCACTGAAATTACTATTGGTATATAACCATAAGAGATCAGTCAGAAATAAAAGTCCGTGGCAATTGTCAATGTTGTAAAATTACCCATGCATATAACTTGTAAATAAAAAGCTATAATAAATTTTTAAAAAGAAATAAAAGTCCCAAACATACTGAAAACTTGTAGGAATAATTTTTCTGGCACTGAAAAACTATAAATAGGACAATATAATGACAAATATAAAGAATTTAGAGAAAATTTACATAAACCACACAGATCAAAGTTTGCAGAAACAGAATGTATATACAAAAGATTACAATGTAATCCCCCCCAAAAGAAAAAAAAAACATTAAAATGCAGTAAAATTTGGATTTAATTGCAATGACTAGTCTTGGTCCTAATGAAAAAATTTCTTTCTTCTTGGTAGAGAGATGTGGAGTGTGAATAGGGATTGTAAAAGAAATGAATTAAAAGATTGCCAAGAAGCAACATATTTTCTATGTTTAAGACTTTTTGCTTAGAAAGAAGGATATTTCCTGATAATAAGAAGATAAGGAAAATATTTATATAGAAATAGATATTTAGGATTAGAGAAGTGGAAACTAAAGAACTGTGTTCAATGACTTTTGTTTTCTCATTAAAAGAGGAGGTGCAAAAAATATTTGTAGCAGCCCTTTTTATCACTGCAAGAAATGGAAACTGAGTAGATATCCATCAGTTGGGGAATGGCTAAATAAGTTATAGTATATGAATGTAATGGAACATTATTTTTTATAAGAAACAATCAGCAGGATTATTTCAGAGAGACTTACATAAACTGATGCTAAGTGAAGTGAATAAAAGGAAAAGAATATTGTACACAGCAACAAGAAGATTATGCAATGATCAATTCTGATGGACGTGGCTCTTTTCAACAATGAGGTAATTCAGGCCAATTCCAATAGACTTGTGATGAAGAAAGCCATCTGAATCCAGAAAAAGGCCTATGGGAACTGAATGTGGATTAGAACATAATATTTTGACTTTTTGATGTTATTGTTTCTTTGCTTTTTTTCTCATTTTTCCCCTTTTTTTAATCTGATTTTTTTTTTTTTTTTTGGCAGAATCAGTTGGGGTTAAGTGACTTGCCCAGGGTCACATAGCTAGAAAGTATTAAGTGTCTGTGGTCAGATTTGAACTCAGGTCCTCCTGACTTCAGGGCTGGTGCTCTACACACTGCACTACCTAGCTGCCCCTGATATGATTTTTCTTGTGCAAAATTATAAATGTGAAAATATGGTTAGAAGAATTGCACATGTTTCTATATGCTTGCTGTCTAGGGGAGAGGCGAAGTGGAGAGGAAGGGAGAAAAATTAAAACTATCTTTAATGTATTTTGAAACATAAAAAGCTATTATTATAAAAAATAAAATTGCCTTGCAGCAAAAAAAAAAAAAAATTAAATTAAATAGAAGGCACATTCATTCACCAAAGGTGAGATTAAAGTCCATTGGAATGCTTTGGAATAGAAATTACAGGATATGAATAGGGATTGTAAAAAAAAAAAAAAATGAATTAAAAGATTGCCAAGAAGCAATGAGGGTGAAGTTGTAGTTAGCTAAGCAGAAAAATGTCATTTAAATATGAGGTATGGGGCAGCTCCGTGACACAGGAGATAGAGCATCTGACCTTGATGTCAGAAGGAGCCTCAGATACTTAACACTGTGTGACTCTGGACAAGTCACTTAACCTCAATTGCCTAACAATAATTAAATAAATGTGAGCAACTGTAAAAAAGGCAAAAAAGAAGACTGGATTAAGAGGATTAAAGCAGAGCTTCTACTTAATGCTTGATTGAGCTGAGGTATGACAGTTAATTTCTTCAGATCTCAGTTTTCTCATCTGTTAAAACGAGGGGATTAGGTTAGATGATTTCTCATAGTTAGGCTGGACTAAATAACCACAAGTACAAGGTCTCTTCTGGTTCAAAGTAGGATAGAATTAAGACTGAATAATAACAAAGATCTCTAACAGAATATTAAGGAGACTTGGTACAAAACTGACCTTTGTTAGGGTCCATAGACCTGATTAGCATGTTTTAAAATTCATACAAAACCAGAAAAAACCATCATAGATCAGCAGGACTCCTTTGAAAACCATAGGTTGAATTTATCACATAATTTTAAAAAACAAGTTACACATAATAGAGATCCACTGCTTTATGTACAAATCTCTTTTTTTCTGATCTTTTCAGAATATGGACATAGTCAAATCAAGAGGCATTATTAATCAATCAATCAATATTTACTAATAATTTACTACATATCAAGAATTGTGCGAAGCACTGGGGATATGAACACAGCACAGAAAATGACAGTATCTGCCTTCAAGGAGCTTACATTCTAATAGAGGGAAGACTAGCTAAAAGGAAGCTGAAAAGGGGTGAATATGAAGGTATCCTACATATGCAGGTTCAGAGGTTCAGAGGGACCAGAGAGTCAGGAGTAATCTAGAGAAGGATAAAGGCATGGACACCCCCTTAAAAAGGAGGCTTTCAGAGGAACCAGCCAATTGGAGACTACCGAGGAAGAGGATATCTCCAATGTGTCAAATCCAAGAATGTAATGAGTTTCGAGGATGAAGAGGCTTTTATGGCATTTATGAGAAAGTATAGAATGGAAATGAATGCATCTGCTATTTTTAAAGTTTAGAACTATATGTGTGTATCTGTGTGTATACACACATATATTTTACGCACACAAACACACCTTTTTTAATCAAGCCAAGGCTTCTCTTCTCTCATTCAGCATTCATGACTACCATTGCTGATTTTGAAAGAACTGAATGGAGAATGACAGAAAGAATCATGTCTTCTGGAGGAATGAGGAAAGGAGAAAGTTAAGGTCTAATACTTTTTGATTTCATAAGAATTTAACCAAGAGATTTAAAAAAGAGAAAGAAAAAAAAAGCCTGAAATGTAGTAAAGACAGCTTCAAAGCACAGAGGGGGAAGTCAGAAGATTGTTCAAAGAGAATAATCATTAACAAACATTTCCCAATTAGGAACTAAGAAAAAAACCATTTTAGCTTAAAGGGAAAATGCTTGTTAAAATTTGAAAGTGGTGTCATCTAAAATCTGTCACCTGGATGAGAGTTCAAAATCATATCTGTCAAATCAGAAGGTGGGGGAGGTCGGACACTGCCTAGATTAGAAATGGAGTAATCTTCCAAATTGGCCCCACTACCACTTCTACCACTTAAACTTTTCTCTAAAATGCTTACCAGTCTTGAATCTATTATTTTGTTTTGGGGTCCAAGCCGATGATTTCATTGCAGAGATGATTCCCAACTTGTAAACTCCTTCCGAGGATACAAGTCAGTGCTTCATCTGTAACTTAACTGTTTTATAGCTTCCAGGGATCAGTGAGAGTTTAAGTAACTAGCCACATAGCTAGTATATGTTGAAGAAAATGTGTAACCCTGGATTATCCTGATTCAAAGACAGTCACTTTATTCACTTTGAGGGCTTCCAAACTTTACCCTTCATAATTTTTGCAGTGAAATATAAAGATATATCTTAGAAGAAAAATGCTTTTCTTTCCAAGCTCCCTCGGGGAACTGCTACGTTTGTAAATATAAAAATCATTCTTAGGTGTTAGCAGACTGTCTGACGTGCTGCAGTTTGCTGACCCCAGTCTTAGAACATCAGTCCCTTTAACCTTGCTACATAAACATACTTCTTCACTAAAATACAAAAACAAGGTTAAGCAGTAAATCTCAAGTACATTCCTAAAGTGAACACAGGTAGGGGAACTTGCAAATTTGTCCACAATCACAGTCAATCTCTGGCAAAGCTGGGATTCCTATTAGTGGGTGATGGCTGACAGTTCTTTAGAGTGTATAAGACAGTTCTCCATTGAAGAGCTGTTAGAAAAAGACAGCCCTTCTATTCCTTGGTGTCCTGATGTTTCAAGATGTATACATCAAATGTAAATGAGGCTTCTCAGCCCATCCAGATTCCTGGATGGAATCCAGGACCAGGTAGGATTGGTGATATCAACCACATAATTCCTGTTATCTATCTAACTAAAATATGTTTTTAAATTATCAATAATAGAAAAATGTTACGTGCCTCAGAAACAACCTTGGATTTATTTCTTAAGTCGTTGGTTGAGATCTCTGTTAATGAAGAGAATTTCCATTCTGGGAATCCCCTAGGCTGACAAATCCAAATCACACATTATCACCATCAGACTGTGACAGATTCTCCTGGAGGAGAAACTGCTAGGTCAGACTTTTGAAGTCCTTTGGAAATAATACCACTGTTATTACCTCAACTCTAGACCTGACCTAAGAGGATTAGACAAGCTAGCAGATATTCCAAGGTAGCTTTAAAGTCAGTCTCTGCTATTTTTTCTGTCAGCTTAGTGCTTAGGAGAAACACAGAGACACAAATGACTTCTTATTTCCTACCACTGGTCCTTTTGGATTTCCCCAAATAAAAGAATGGCCTTCATTAAATCAAATTTTATTGGAGGCCATTTTTGAAAATGAAATGTGTTCCCTCTAAACAAATTCCTGCTTGGTTATTATGGAAATAAGCCTTTTTAAGGACCTGAAAATGTTTTTTCACTTTTTTTTTAGATTGAATATTTTATTGTGACAGAATAGGCTGTCTCTGTAAATTCAGGTAAATCACTTCGTGGGTATTCAAGGTTCTTTCTTGGATGGGGATAGAGGAGGAAAAAGCACCAAGAAAAGGAAAAAACAACAACAACAAAAAAAAAACCTTAAATAGGACAGTCAATTATCAACTCATTCCCTATTTGGTGAAACCATTTATTAGAGCTATCCCACACCCTAGGGCAGCACAACAGCTGTTTTTAAAAGTCAAGACAAGTAGGACATTCCTGGACTATAGAATCATAGGTTTAGAGGTAGATTGGAATTTAGAGCCCAATCTCTAGCCCAACCCTATTCATTCATTCATTCAATAAGCATTTATTAAGCACCTACTACGTGCCAGGTTGTTGTCCAAAAAAGAGATCAAAACAAAGCAGGACCAATCCTCAAAGAACTCATATTTTATTATTTTATTTTTTATTTATATTATATATATATTATATATAAATAAATATATTTATTTATTATTTATATATTTTATTAAATCATAGTCTAAATTCTAGTCTATTAACTCCCTCATTTTACAGAGAAGAATATTAGCATCCAGAGAATGAAATGTTTTGCCCAATGTCACAGAGACAGGCAACTAATTGGCACCATAGTACATAGAGTTCCAGGTCTGAAGTTAGGAAGACCTGGGAGTAAATCCAGCTTTAGACCGTTACTAGCTGTATGACCCTGGGCCAGTCACTTAATCCTGTCTGCCTCCATTTCCTTATCTATAAAATGAGCTAGAAAAGGAAATGGCAAACTATTTCATTATCTTTGCAAATAAAGTCCCAAAAAAGGTCATAAAGAGTTAAACACAATTAAAAATGACTGAATAACAGGATAAGATTTGAATCTTGGGTTTGGGTTCATTGACCCTAAATTCAGAATTCTTCCCACTATATTGTTCCAGCCTTGGAAGAAAGATATTACCTTCATATATATAACAAAGCATTTAACACTAGGTCATGTTCCCCCAAAGCCAGGGCAATATCTCTATGTATAGAGAAGGTATGTGTGACTCAGGAGCAGATTCTTATTTTAAGTGATTGATAATATTAATGTAGAATCTAAGGCACCTCCCTCTCCCATGTGAAGGGTCCAGAAAAGTGACTCCAAATTCAAAATTCTCTATGGATCCAACAAAGGACAAGCTCCATGGCTCCCAACCAATGTGTTTAAATCTACTAGTGGGACACAAGACACATTAAGTTAAAAGCATTAAGTTAAAAAGCATTTAAAAATGATGTCTCAAAAGACCAATTTTCCCTCTTGAATCTGGAATATACCTTCTCACAAATACATATGCCATCAATGTAATCTGTTTGCCTGAATTTCCTCAACTCAAAAGGGAGATAATACCTTGCAGGGTGGTTGTGAGGATCAAATGAGATCATATTTGTAAAGTACTTAACACAGAGCCTGGCGCATTACATTGTTGGTGCTTCATGAATGTCTATTCCCTTCTCTTCCTTATTGTAACACCTCTTTTGGGGTCCTCCTCCCCCTATTTGTACTCCTAAATTGAGTCCTCAGATAATGGTTGCCCCCTCAGGTTCTAAAGCTTTCTGTGGGTCTGCTCTTTTTATTGAATTTAATTCAATCCCACAAACATTTATTAAGTGCCTACTATGTGCCAAGTATGGTGCTAAACACTGTTCCCAAGGACATTATAATTTTAAAAGGGAAAATAATACATAGGAAAAAAAGCTGAAAAACTGGGAGGGAATAAGGATGGAGCCTACCAGGAGGTATCCAAATAGTTCCTGAGCCCTCACCAGTGTGTTACCATTAAGTCAGCCAGGGGACATAATGAAGTCTTAGCAAAGACATTTTTAATGTATTTATTTAAAATTAATTGGAAAATAAGAAAAAATAAAATAGAAAAAGAAAGACAGAAAAAGGGAAAAAACCATTTTCATGTGCCCAGCGGAACATCAGGGAAGATTCAAAATATGTAACAATAAATTTCTATTTCAAGAAAGCATATATAATAATAGAAAACATTGCATTCATAACTGCTCATCTTTTTTTTTTGCTTCCTTGTAAATTTTCTTTTGTTCTCTGAGTTATCCTTTTTAACTTTATTCTTTTTTACCCCTTTCCTCCCTCCCAACTCCCCCAAGCAGCTACTTAAGCACAGATTCATTTTCTAAATAAAAATATAATATAATAAAAATAGTTGGATAACAAACATTTGCCCTCAAAAACTGGGGTATTCTCTCTAAATATTAATTCTCAGTTTTTCTGGAAAGAAAGGGTACAAATTTAGAGAAGAATGGTAATAGGGAACATAGCGGGAAAATAAGCTGTCAGAGAAGCTCTTCTTGTCCTACAAAGTACCCTTTTTTCTCTCCTGTAGCATCCTCCCAAAGTTTCCCCCTGGATGCATCAGTGCTGGGTAAGGGGCTCAGCTGGATTCTCAGGGCCTCCTCTTAGCATCTCAATTCTTGACTGCCAGGATTAGCTCTGTCTTCAATCAATTCAAGCTAATGTTCTTTTCTACTCCTAGAGAACTCTCCAAAACTGCTTCCTTTTTCTTGTACCTGCTTCTCTAGGTCTAGGTTTGCTTGGAAATTGTGCTTCTGCTCCCTCAATTCTGCCTCAAATTCTCTTACACTGATTCTCCCACTGCTGGCTGGGTTATCTCCACTAACTCCAGAGCAGGAAAGGATTAGGCAAAAGGAAAAATCTCTCCATCCCTCCACAAAAGAGCTGACTTCTTCGCAGACTGCCAAAGGCTCTCCTTTCAACTCTTGTCAGCAGTCCAAACTGCCAGACTTTGAGCTTATCTATTTAAAGACTTGCTAGGGTATGGACAACTTTTTTGTTTTTCCAATGAAGTTGCTCCTTTCAGACTCAATCTGAGAGAGGCATTCATACTTTGTAAAGGGATAATGGGATGTTAAGTATAATCACCAATACATTAAAACATCCTCATTGGTGATTATAATTATACCTTACTGAGTTAGGGGATAAGGAACTAGCATCTCTCCCCTCCCTTACACTAAGATTGATCTCTTTACTTACCACAACCCCTCTCCTCCCTGTCCCCCAAATAAGTTAATGTTTCTTGATTAGAGATTACAGATATAGAAGCGATTGCCTTCCTAATGTGGTTGATTTGAAAAGGATCAAATGATATCTCTATGACCCCAAACATCTCTTTCCTTGGTCCTTTCAAAGTACTTGAAACTCCTATCTTGGTCACTTCCAGATTAAGGTCTTAACCCCAGCTAAAATGCAAATATTATCTAATTATGGTAAACCATAATTATTCATTAACACTTAATTTGGAATTAGTCAAGCTAATTTTACCTTCTGCCTAACAGAGCCCCAGTGATTATGTCACAGAATTTTGTAATTAGAAAATGATAGAGCCTGCAGGGACTTTAGACATCCTCTAATCAAAGTTCTTAGCCTAGGGTTCAGGAAACTTGTCTTTAAGAAAAAAAATTCAAAATGGCCTTTTAACATTTTGATTTCTTTTTAATCCTGTGGATTTTATTTATGCATTTACATACATTTCCAAAAGACTTCTACAAATTTCCCAGGATGCTAAAGGGCCCCATGACAAAAGAATTCTTGCTCTAGTCCAACTTCTTCATTTTCTAGATAAGAAAAGTGAGATCCAGAAAGGGGAAGTAACTTGCCCACCAAGGCAAATCCATTTTGATGGCAAGATTAAAAGAATAAGTGGAGGGAAGCAAAATAGACTGAGTGTAGGTGGAGAATAGAAGTTCCTAAGAAATTCTACAGTAAGATACCCTTAAATGAGAGTGGGAAAAAGAACAGAATGAAGGCTCAGGGTACCAACTGGAGGGTCAAAGCCATATTAGACTAGAGCAAGGTGACTGGAGATTTATTACAGGGCACCAATATTTACAGGGTGCTGAAAGCAAAACAACTGAGTTTAGAACTGCATTTGCAAGACCAGCTATGGCTAACATCCATGGCTCCTTTTCAGTCCAGCCAGTTTTGCTCCATCTGCCCACTAATAATCTACACAGAAGCTTCCTAGAAATGACCTCTTAGAAGTCTAGTGGTTCTTTCCATTTAAAATTGAATCTGTCTTAAAACATTAATTTGAAGGATTCCTTATTGCTGCCTGTGCTGGATTCACCATACCTGACACATGGTAAGTGGTACTTACCCTAGAAACCAAAATTGCCGGTTACTGAGATGAATGGAGTATTGAGCAGGTAGGAAGGAAGCAAAAGCAAGCAAAAAAAAAAGAGAGAATTTTCACAATTATTTCATAATTTTGTGGAGAGCCATAAGGTATTTAGTTGCTTCCTCCTCTCCCTGGCCCCTATCTCCTCTTCAACAAAACAAAACCCCAATATCACATGGTGCATGTGAAGTGACACAAGACTAGTGGTCAACCTTGTTCATTCCTTCTCTACATGGTCCATAGCTTCTGTGATTGACTCACTAAAATGCTCATTTTTCCTTGTAAGTAGGCAGTGTGAGAGGTAAGCATAGGAAATCTTTTTTATATAATCATAGAAAAATGGTTAATTTTTAGTACTTAAAAAATATTTTCTTAATCTTTTGTTTTTTGAGTTTTCACTAGAATTTCTGAGTATTCCTCTACTTCCTTTATAATAGTATTTTTATTTTATTTTTTGAATATCAATTTATTATTACTTTTTGATTTTATTGTTTGCAAAAATATACACTTTTTTATATCTAGGGAGAACTTAAATAAATATTTAAACATTTAGGAAGGAAACCAATGTGCCAATTCAGTATTTGCCTTCATACAGTGACTACTAGTCATGGCAGAAGTTATAGAATAAATTTATTACATAGTCGTATAATAGTATTTTTTTTAATTCAGCAAAACTGCTCAATCTGTGGAAAAAGTTTGAAAATCTAAGCCTGTGGACTTTCCCATCCCTGCAATGGGTTGGTGTAGGGAAATGTCCTGTCAAGTCTTCCTTCTAGTCAGGCTTGTTCTTTGTAACTTTACAATGCTCACTTTTTATTGCTTTGTGGTTGTTTTCTCCATTTACACTGTTGTAGCTGTATATTGTTTCCTTATCTCTGCTTGCTTTACTCTGGACCTTAGTTTCCTCAGCTCTAAAATAAAAATAATACCCATAGCATCTACCTTACAAGGTTGTCATCAGACTTAAGTGAGATCATAGATGTAAAGTGCTTTCAAGCTTTGAAGTACTATGTGAACAATGGATATTAATATTAGTTAGGTAGCCAGAAAATGGAATGGATAGAGTGCCAGGAGTAGGAAGACTTTTCCTGGCCTCAGACCTTACTAGCTGTATGATCCTGAGCAAGTCATTTAACCCTGCTTGCCTCAGTTTCCTCATCTGTAAAATGAGCTGGTGTTCATTCCACTCATCTTTACCAAGAAAATCCCAAGTAGGTCATGAGTGAAATTCTTCAACTAAAGAAATAGATTAATATTAATCCCTCTCACTTTGTATATTCTTGGTGACAATTCTGGGCTTTTTTCAACAAACAAATAAAAATAAATGTCTTTTGTTAGACTTCATTCAGCAATACATCGAGAATATGGGCTCATGGCATCCTGCCCTGACAGGGAGGAGAAGTAACTGCTTTTCGCCTTTCCATTCATTCTTATTTTCAGTTTTCCAGGGCATAGCTTTGTGCCTCATGCCATAATTACTAATGCAAAGGCAAATGCTTCTTGTAAAACAGCATTTAAAAATGATTTGTCTTTGTGCACTTATGTTTTAGGGGATCCACCCTGACTTCTGGGATGTTATCTCTGGTCCCTTCCTTTTAAAAAGAAAAAAATCGCTGTTTTGAATTTATAGGTACTTTGATTGGTGAGGAAATGAAGCTCTATCTTTTAACTTTGATTCTAAATTTTCACTGGGGATCTTAAACACCATAATTAGTTGGGGGTGAGGTGAGGGGAATGTGTGTGTATGTGAAGAAGGCTTTAACAGTTATTCATAGCACACATATGAAACCTACAATTACATGCTCCAGATGTTAGTCAATCAATCAGTAAACATTTATGTCACCTACTGTGAGCCAGGCACTATGTTAAGCACAATAAGAGGCAAAAAACAGTCTCTGTCCTCAAGGAGCTTCCAATCTAATGGGGAAGACAACACACAAACAAATATATACAAAGCAAGCTGTAGAAAAGGCTAAATAGGGAGTAATTAACAACAGGTAGGCAGTGGAATTAAGGGGGGCCAGGGAAGGAAGGTGAATCCAGAAAGGTCAGCAGTCTGAGCAGAGGAGGCTTTGGGGGCAGTCAGTCAGAGAGAACACCCAGAGCAGAGAAATGGAGTGTCTTGTTCATGGAACAGCCCAGTGTTGCTAAATTAAAGATTATATGTCAGGGAGTAAGGTGTAAAAGGCTGGAAGAGGGAGAGGGAGCTTGGGTTGTGAATGCTAAATGGAGCATTTTGTGTTTGCTTTTGGAGGCAATAGAAAGCCACTTGAGCTTGTTGAGTAGGGGAGGTGATATGATCTGGCCTGCACTTTAGAAAAATCACTTTAATTGCATATGTTTAATTTATATTGGATTACTTGCTGTCCAGGGAAGGAGGGAAGTGGGGAGGGAGAGAAAAAATTTGGAACACAAAGTTTTGCAAAGATGGATGTTTAAAGCTATTTTTGCATGTATTTTGAAAAAAATTATTATTAAAAAGAAAAAGGAAAATCACGTTAGTGGCTAAATGGAGAAAGAACTCTAGTGGAAAAAGCCTGGAAGCAAGCAGAGCCACTAGCAGCTATTGCAGTAAGTAAGGTGATGATGGCCTGCTCTAGGATGGTGGTATTGCCAGAAAATAGGCCAGGGGGACTATTTGGAGAGATGCTGCAAAGGTGAAATTGGTAGGCTTTGGCAATAGCTTGGATTTGGGAAGCATGGGGTAAGAGAGAGAGTGTGGGGTCCAGGATGATTCCCAGATTGAGAGCCTGAGAAACTGGGAAGATGTTGCTGCCGTCTGTAGTCTATAGTCTATAAGGGAGGTGGGAAAGGTGGGGGGAAATAATCAATTCTACTATAGACATACTGAGTTTAAGATGTCTACTGGACATTCAGTTCAAGAGGTCTGAAATGTAACTGGAGATACAAGATCAAAGATCAGCAGAGAGAATGGGACAGGAAAGACAGATTTGAGAAACATCAATGTAAAGATGTAATTAAATCCATGAGGGCTGATGAAATCACCAATGAAGTAGTGTAGAGGGAGAAGAGAACAGGATGTAGGACAGAAGCCCATGGGACACCTACAGTAAGTTATCTAGAAGAGGAACCAACAAAGAAGATGGAGAAGGAACAGTCAGAGAGGAAGGAGAATCAGGAGAGAAGGATGCTCTGGAAACCTAGAGAAACACACAGTCTCTCTGACTACAGAGATCAAGGAAAATGAGGATGGAGAAAAGGTCATTGGATTCGGTGACTAAGAGATCATTGGTGCAAGGTGGAGTTAGAGGAACCACATCATTGAGCCAATAACAGCAATGTTGTAACAATGATCAATGGTGAAAGATGGGTTACTCTGACCGACACAAAGATCCAAGACAATTCCACATGCCTCATAATAAAAAAATGCTATTCACCCTCACAGAGAGAACTGGTAAACTCTGAGTGCAAATTGAAGGATGATTTTCTTAATTTTTTCTTTCTTGCTTTTTAAAAAATATGGTTAATTTACTTTGTATGATTTCATATATACAATCCATATCTCATTGCTTAACTTCTCAATGTGAAGGGGAGCGTGGGAGGGAGGGAGAAAATTTGGAACTCAAAATTTAAAAATAAAAGATTGTTTAAAATAAATAATATACATTTAAAAAGACATTAGTAGTAACTTTGGAGAGAGCAGTTTTAATGGAATGATGAGGTCAGAAACCAGATTATAATCATTTAAGAAGAGAATAATAGGAGAGAAAGTGGAATCAGACTCTTCAAGGACTAGCTACAAATGGTAGAAGAGAAATAGGATGATAGCAGGGATGGAAGGATCAAGTGACAGTTTTTCAGGACGAGAAGACATGGGCATGTTTGTAGGCAGTAGGAAATGAACTCACAGACGAGGAGAGGTTGAAATTAAATAAGAGCAGAGTCAAAAGTACAGCATAGAGGCAGCAAAGCTGAATTTTCCCCACATTCTTCTTTAAATAACTTTTAAATAATTTATCAAATTGAATTATGGAGAGCTCCTCCTGAGACAACCCAAGAAAATCAGAAGAAAGACCCTATGTTAGCTCTGCAGAAACAGCAAGCAGGGAGCCCTGGGGCTAGCTGGGCTCAGAGGCAGCCTCAGCCAAACCACAGGAACTTTCACCTTCCTGACAGTTTGGGGAGTCAGAAGATTGAGGGAACCCAGGCTCAGTTGTGCTGCTGAGATACCCTGGGCACGAAAGAACCAGCATATCCAGGCAATGCAGAAGCATAGGAGCAGGGAAGCTGCTGGCTGACACTTGCAGGAGGTGGGGAGCTCTTGGTTGGGATTCCAGGCCAGAGGGGAGAACTAAAGTGAAGCCCTCCACCCCAGGATTAGAGCTAAATTACACTAAGTTCTCATTTAAAAAAAAAAAGCAAAGTACAAAAAAACCCCAAATAACAATGGAATAGGGAAGACCAAGGTTCATTTTCAGAGGAGGATATTGAAATTTAAAAAAACAAAAAACAAAACAAAAAAAAAACCTCTCCTACTCCAAAGAGTAATGCTAAATGGCTACCTGCTCAGAAAAAAATATATAGAAGAATTTTTAAAATTTAAAATTAATTGGACTTTAAAAATCAAATGAGATTTAGGAAAAAACTAAAAAGAAGAAAAAGAAAAGAACATCTAAGAGAAACAAGATTTTGAAAAGAAAGTGAACCAACTAGAAAAAGAGATTCAAAGACTTAAAGAAGAAAATCCTTCTTTGAAAATTAGAATTGGGCAAAGAGAAGCAGTGAAGCTATAAGGGACAAAGAAATAACAAAATAAAATATAAATAATGAAAATTAGAAGATAATGTGAAACATAAGAAAAACAACAGATCTGATGAACAGATCAAGAAGAGAAAATATAAGAATAATCAGATTACCTAAAAGCTGTGACCAAAATTGACACAATAGTATAAGAAATAATCAAAGAAAATTGTACCGGAATGATAGAACAAGAGGGGAAAGAAGAAATCAATCACTACTTCAAAGAAATCCCACAAGGAAAACACATAAGAACATTATTGCTATAAGTTATGAAACCCCTAGATTAAAGAGAAATTTTTACAAGAAACAAAATAATTTCAAATATGCTGGAGCTACCATTAGAATTGTGCAGGATTTATTAGCAGCTACAATAAAAGGCTACAAGTCCTGGAATATTATATATCAACTATCAAAAGAATTAGAGCTATGATCAAAAATGTCATAACCATATGCTTAAAATTAAACATAATATTAAATGAAAAAATGGAAATTCAATGAACTTGAAAATTATAAAGATTTTTTTCTCAAACAAACCTGAACTCAATAGAAAATTTAACATATAAGAGCCATCATCAAAGATTAATTTCAAGGCATGCAACAAGTATAAACTGTTCATATTTTATACATGGGCATGTAAACCACATGTCTAAGACTGACATCAGTAATTGAATAGTCCAAAAGAAAAATTAAGGCAGGGCTAAGTATAAACTGATTCTAAAAAGCAAAACCATCTTGGAAAAGATAAAATAGTACTAATGTTATATAAATGAGGTGCAGAAGAAGAACTGACACAGAGGTATTAGATAGGGAGAGAAGATCTGGTAGATCTAAAAACTTATTCACATTGAGATTGGTTAAATAGGGAACAATATATAAATATACTATAAAAAATATAGCACCCTCCAAAATCTATAAAGAAGATAAGGGGGGAGAGAATAAGATAAGATGGGGGTTAGAAGGATGTGAGGGATGTATATGTATATATTATGCATGTAGATGTATGTATATGTATTTATAGATATATGTATTGTATAGGAGTGTGTATACATATATATATATGTATACACACATAACTGTATATATAAAGGCTTAACTAATAGCCTGCTTGGGGGAGGTAAGGATTTGAAAGGGGAAAAAAAGATTAAAATAAAAAGTGTACAGCAGAGAATAAAATAATAATCTACAATGAAACAAAGAAAAGATGGACAGTCTTAAATATCATGTCTTCTATTTATTTATA
This sequence comes from Sminthopsis crassicaudata, assembly GCF_048593235.1. Taxonomy (NCBI): domain Eukaryota; kingdom Metazoa; phylum Chordata; class Mammalia; order Dasyuromorphia; family Dasyuridae; genus Sminthopsis; species Sminthopsis crassicaudata. Next base: position 657,115,059 of record NC_133618.1, read on the forward strand.
TGCTTTCTGGAAATGGAAATTTATTATTACATATTTTGACTCCTCCCTGATGTTCTCCTGGGCACATGACAATTTCTTTCTTTTTCTGTCTTTTTTGATTTTGTATTTGATTTCAAATTTAAAAATATTTAAAAAGAAAACAAATCCTTAAAAATTAGAACTAGACAAGTGGAAGCTAACAACTCCATGAGACATAAAGAAACAATAAAACAAAGTCAAAAGAATGAAAAATAAGAAAATATGAAATAATCTCATTATTTATGAAATTGAAAATTTTCAAATATATAATAAAATTATCATGTAAATTTCTTTTTTTCCCTTCCTCTCCCTCCAAGAAGGCACAAATAAAGTATATATACACATAGACACACACACACTGTGTATGTGTGTGTTTATGTATTGTTCTATACATATTTGTACTTATTAGTTCTTTTTCTGGATGCAGATACTTTCTTTCTTCATATGTCTTGACATCATATTTCAAGAAAATATCAAGGAAAACTTCCCTGATATCTTAGAAACAGAAATTAAAATAGAAATGGAGAATCTACTAAAAAATCTCCTGAAAGAGATCTTAAAATGAAAACTCCCAGCAATATTATAGTCAAATTACAGAGCTTCCTGGTGAAAGAGAAAATATTTCAAGCAGTCAGAAAGAAACAATTCAAATAGCATGGAGCCACAGTCAGCATTCCAAAAGATTTAGCAGCTTCCACACTAGAGGAATGAAGTGCTTGTAACTTAATATTCTAGAAGGCAAAGAGCTAGGGTTACAACCAAGAATAACCTACCCATAAAAACTGAGTATAATCCTTCAAGGGAAAAATATCTATATTTAATGAAATAGAGGACTTTCAAACATTCCTGATGAAAATACCAGAGCTAAATAGAAAATTTGATTTTTCAAATACAATACTCAAAAGAAGTATAAAAAAATAAACATGAAAGAGAAATCATAAGAGACTCTATAAGGTTAAATTGCTTACATTCCTACATGGTAAGATGATACCTATACTGCTAAGAACTTTATCCTTATTAGGATAGTTCAGAGTCTATATAGACAGAAGGCATGGAAATGAGTTGATTATATTGAAGTGATTTTTAGAAAATGAAGTAATAAGAAAAGGGGATTCATTGAGAGATGTGGGAGAAAATTTTCTCATATAAAGGAGGCATGCAAGGAAGAGCTTTTATAGTGGAGGGAAAAATGGGACTGGAGGTGGAGAGTAACAAGTTAGAATTAGTTCTAAGAGGATACACACACACACACACACACACACACACACACACACACAGACACAGTTGGATATAGAAATACATCTTATTCAATAGGGAAACAGAAGGAGAAGAGGATAAGAGAAAAGGGGGAGGGGATTAAATGGAAGGCAGATCAAGGGAAGCAGTGGTCAGAAGCAAAATGCTTTTGAAGACATATAGGGTAAAGAGAGAGAAAGATAAACAAAAGAAAAAAAGGATTAGGAGAAATACACAGCTAGTAATCATAACTATAGAAGTGAATGGAATGATCTCACCCATGAAATAGTAGAATGGATTAAAATTCAGAATCAAACAGTTTACAAGAAACATTCTTGAAACACAAGGACAAACACAAACTTAAAATAAGGGGCTGAAACTGAATTTATTATGTTTGTTGATGTAAAAAAGGCAAGGATAGTAATCATGGTCTCAGACAAAACAAAACAAAACAAAAAAATAGACCTAATTAAAAGAGATAATCAGGGAAGCTACATTTTGCTAAAAAAAAAAATACATACTGAAGTAATATTAGTATTAAATATAAATGCACCAAATGGCAGAGCATCCAAATTCTTAAAGGCACAAACAAAATCAATGCAGCAAAAAAATAGACAAAAAGTAAAAACTGGAAAAAAAATTTATAGCAAATTTCTCTGATAAAGGATTCACTTTTCAAATATAATGAGAACTGAATCAAATTTATAAATATGAGTCATTCTTCAATTGACAAGAGGTCAAAGAATTATAGGAAGTTTTCAGAGAAAAACAAAAAAGCTATCAATATTTATGTGAAAAAAGCTCCAAATGGTTAATAACAAGAGAAATACAAATTAAAATACTGCTGAGATATTACCTCATACCTATCAGGTTGATTAAATTGTCAGAATAGGGAAATGACAGATGTTGGAGGTAATATAGAAAAATTGGACTGTATTGATGGAATTGTAAACTGAGCCAGCCATCCTGGAAAAGCATTTTGAACAAGATCCAAAGAACTCTAAAACTGTGCATACCCTCTGATCTAGCAATATTCCTAATGGATCTGTAACCCAAAGATAACAAAGAAAAAAGGAAAAGGACTTAGATTAACAAAAATATTTATAGTAGCCCTTTTTAGCAAGAAATCAGAGTTTGAGGAGATGCCCAGCAAGTAGAAAATGACTAAATAAGTTATAATATATGATTGTGATAGAACAATATGGTGCTATAAGAAATGATGTGGAAGATGATAGCTTCAGAAAAACTTGGGAAGACTTATATGAATGAAATGAGCAGAACTAAGAGATCATTAGACACAGCATCATTATAATGATGATCAACTATGAAAGGCTTCTCTGAATAAAACAATGATTCATGACAATTACAAGGATTCATGAAGAAAATACTATCTATTTCTAGAGAGCAAACTGATAAACTCTGCTAAGTGAAGTATAAATTTCTCACTTTATTTTTGTTGCTTTTTTCACATGGCTACTATGAAAATGTTTTGCATGATACAACTGATTACATAAATAATTGATATTTTGTTTGCCTTCTCAATGAATGGGGGAGGATCTGGAGGAAGAGAATTTGGCACTCAAATTTTTTTTTTCTAATTCAGTTGGGGTTAAGTGACTTGCCTAGAGTTACACAGATAGAAAGTCTTAAGTGTCTGAGGACAGATTTGAACTCAGATCCTCCTGACTTCAGGGCTCATGTTCTATCTACTGCACCACCTAGCTGCCCCTGGAACTCAAATTTTTTTAAAATGGATCTTCAAAATAAATAAATTATAATTTGAAAAAATTCACTAAAATTATTTTGGATGTTCTAGTAACCAATAAAGTTTCAGTGATTGTTGCTGTGTATTTCTTTCTGTATCCACACGGTTTTAATTTTTTCTGCTAAGTTGCTATATTTTGAGAACTTTTCAATTTCAATTTGGAGTTTATAAGAACTAAGTATTGCAATTTCTATTTTAGAACTTTTTTAAGAAAAAGAAAATAATGAAGACAATGGGAATATCAGGTTGAGGAAGTAATCTGTTGGAGGAGACAGGATAGAATGGGATCACTTGAGCAGTTAGCCTTAGTAATGAGTAAAACCACTTCATCATGTGAGATAGGAAAAAGTGACAGAATGCACCTGAATGATAGGAAATAAGGAAGAAGAGAAGGAGTTCATGACAAATGACCTTAATTTTTTTCTTTAGGATTTCAATTTTTTTCTGTCAATATTCTTAACTGAGAGAGTGTGGGGAGAAGCCAGGGGAGGTTTAAGAAGGAATGAAAAAGTTTAGAAAAGTATAGTGGAAAGTGGGATAGTAAATTGATAAGGGAGGTGCAGCAGGATTGCCTAGCAGCTGTGAGGACTCAATTGAGGTTATGTAACATGAATTTGTAGTGGTCCCAGTCGGAAAGGTTGAATGGTTTTCCTCATCTTTGTTCTGTAGCCTCATTATAGGAGTGAAAGCAATCAATAGTGAGAATATTTTAAATATTTTAAACCTGAGGCTTGGCAGAGCACCATTAGAGATATGATAAGGGAGCTAAGAAAGAAGGACCATTCTGGGTTCACCAAGTAGCCAAAATGGAGAAGAGGAGAAAAAAGCCAAGTCAGGGGGAATGGCCCAAAAGGGAATGAAGGGTCAAGGAATAAGAGGTCTTAGCATGCAGAGTGAAGTTTTATAAAAGGAAGACTGGGGGAGATTATGAATGAATAAGGAGATTTCAGAATTCTTGAACACAGAGACCATTCATTTGTAGGTGACAAGAACAAGGATATGAACATCTTTGTGTGTGGCTGAGATCAGATAGAGGAATGGTTCATGGGAGGTGAGCAGTTTGAGAAAATAAGTGAGGAAAAATCTATCTGTATGATGACGTCTTCTAGTATGAAGGCAAGAGTTGGGGAGAAGGAAAAAATTGTAAGCAAGGTGTAGACCTCGTTGACAAGGGAACCTTGAGACATAGCAATCTGCATAAGAAAAAATAAAAACTAGAGGTTGTATTAAAAATGTATCTTCTGATCTCTCTAACCTTCCCCCACTTCTAGTGAATATAGTAAGTTTATAAGTAGCCAATATAAAGGGGCAATAGCAGGAAATAAGATTGCAAAAGGGAATCTAGAAGTTACATACAAACTACCCAAAAGATCAAAGGAGCATAATTTACAAATCATATCAATATTAATCAAAATTCAAAAGTCATCAACTGCTAAAACCTTTCAAGGTTTTAGATCCTATAATATGTAACAAATCTCAGGTAGATTCCAAATTAGAACAAGGAAGTTGCTGATAATTTTGAGGTGATATGGATATGTTAATTTTAAAGTTTACCAACAACTTTGAGATGATTTGAATCTGTTAATGAACTAGCTCCAAGATGACATAGATAAGGGGCTAGATTTTTAAAAATCCCTATAAAACTAAGACCTCAGACTCTTTTTTTCTTCCCATCCCCCCTGTCCACACCACTCCCCCCCAACCCTCAGACATTCCTAGCACACTTCTAATTCCATTGGGACCATGCTATGGAGGACTCCCAACAAGGGAGGGAGGAAAGCAGGGAGGAAGGAGGGAGGGAGGGAAGAGGGAAAAGAGAGAGGGAGGGAGAAAGGAAGGGAGAAAGGGAGGTAGGAGTAGAGGAAAGGGAGGGAAGAAGGAAGGGAGGGAGGGAGGGAGGGAGGGAGAGAGAAAGGAAGGGAGGGAAGAAAGAAAGAAGAACCAATTATTTCACCAAGTATGCATTATAATACCCAATCAGAGGTCAGAAATTCAATTTAATTCAATTCAATATTTACTAAGCCCCTACAATGTGCCAGGCATTGTGCTATGTGCTCCATACAACAAGAAAAAGAGATCCCTGCCTGCAAGGAGCTTATAATCTAAAGGGAAAAGACAAGATAGAAAAAGAAATCGAAAAGGGTAAGTGGGGAGATCAGAAGGAGGTACCCAGGATGGTATGTCTATTGAACTGATACCAAGTAGAGCTTGGACTTGGAAAATGGACTTACCTGGAAAATTCTCAAAGTTCTGAGAATACTATAAAGGAAAACTTTTTGGGAGTTTACTGCTCCATCCTCCTTCCCTCCAATCAAAGTGGAGAAGGAACAGAGAGATTTGAAAAGCTGTTTGAGCATCAAAAACTAAGTCAATCAGATGAGATTTCAGGTGATCAGTGTATCCTAAGAAAGACACGATGTTCCATGGAGTTGAAACAAAGCAAAGCTCCTGATAGAAAATGAAAAGCTATCTGGAAAGGCTCACTAGAAAGGATACACTATCTTAAAATGTTGAGGGGAAAGCATTTTTCAAGTTTATAGATTCCCTTCTAGAATCCAACCTGAACAAAAGAAGAAACATTAATAATAAGCTAATCAAGGAAATGTCAGCCTTGGTGGGTATCAAAAAGCCTAGAAGCTACTTCTTACCATCTACCTGAAGTCTTATAGCCTGAACATTTCAACTGCACCTTTTTCTTAAGTAACTTTTTTATTAATTTTATAATTATAACATTTTTGACAGTACATATGCATAGGTAATTTTTTTTTACAACATTATCCCTTGTACTCCCTCCTGTTCCGAATTTTTCCCCTCCTTCCCTCCACCCCCTCCCCTAGATGGCAGGCATTCCCATACATATTAAATATTTTATAGTATATCCTAGGTACAATATATATGTACAGAACCAAATGTTGTTGTTGTTTTTGTTGCAAAGGAAGAATTGGATTCAGAAGGTAAAAATAATCTGGGAAGAAAAACAAAAAAAATGCTCTCAGTTTACACTCATTTCCCAGTGTTCCTTTTCTGGGTATAGCTGATTCTGTCCATCATTGATCAATTGGAATTAGATTAGCTCTTCTCTATGTTGAAGATATCAATTTCCATCAGAATACATCCTCATACAGCATCATTGTTGAAGTGTATAATGATCTCCTAGTTCTGCTTGTTTCATTCAGCATCAGATGATTTAAGTCTCTCCAAGCCTCACTGTATTCCTCCTGTTGGTCATTTCTTACAGAACAATAATATTCCATAACATTCATATACCATAATTTACCCAACCTTTCTCCAATTGATGGGCATCCATTCATTTTCCAGTTTCTAGCCACTACAAAAAGGGCTGCCACAAACATTTTGGCACATACAGGTCCCTTTCCCTTCTTTAGTATTTCCTTGGGATATAAGCCCAATACTCAAAGCTGGGTCAAAGGGTATGCACAGTTTGATAACTTTTTGGGCATAATTCCAGATTGCTCTCCAGAATGGTTGGATTCTTTCACAATTCCACCAACAATGCATCAGTGTCCCAGTTTTCCCACAGCCCCTCCAACATTCATCATTATTTGTTCCTGTCATCTCAGCCAATCTGACAGGTGTGTAATGATATCTCAGAGTTGTCTTAATTTGCATTTCTCTGATCAGTAATGATTCGGAACACTCTTTCATGAGTGGAAATAGTTTTAATTTCATCATCTGAAAATTGTATGTTCATATCCTTTGACCATTTATCAATTCGAGAATAGCTTGATTTCTTATAAATTAAAATCAATTCTCTGTATATTTTGGAGATGAGGCCTTTATCAGAACCTTTAACTGTAAAAATGTTTTCCCAATTTGTTACTTCCCTTCTAATCTTGTTTGCATTAGTTTTGTTTGTGCAGAAACTTTTTAATTTGATGTAATCAAACTCTTCTATTTTGTGATCAATAATGATCTCTAGTACTCCTTTGGACACAAATTCCTTCCTCCTCCACAAGTCTGAGAGGTAAACTATCCTATGTTCCTCTAATTTATTTGTGATCTCGTTCTTTATGCCTAAAACATGGACCCATTTTGATCTTATCTTAGTATGTGATGTTAAATGTAGGTCCATGCCTAGTTTCTGCCATACTAATTTCCAGTTTTCCCAGCAGCTTTTGTCAAATAATGAATTCTTATCCCAAAAGTTGGGATCTTTGGGTTTGTCAAACACTAGATTGCTATTTTTATTCACTATCTTGTCCTGTGAACCTAACCTATGCCACTGATCAACTAGTCTATTTCTTAGCCAATACCAAATGGTTTTAGTGACTATTGCTATATAATATAGTTCTATATCAGGTACAGCTAGACCACCTTCATTTGATTTTTTTTCATTACTTCCCTTGAAATTCTCCACTTTTTGTTGTTCCAACTGTTGTTATTTTTTCTAGGTCATTAAAATAGTTTCTTGGGAGTCTGATTGGTATAGCACTAAATAAATAGATTAGGGAGTATTGTCATCTTAATTATATTCGCTTGGCCTATCCAAGAGCACTCAATGTCTTTCCAATCATGTAAATCTGACTTTATTTTTGTGGCAAGTGTTATGTAATTTTGCTCATATAATTCCTGACTTTCCTTTGGTAGATATATTCCCAAATATTTTATACTATCAACAGTTATTTTGAATGGAATTTCTCTTTGTATCTCTTGCTGTTGGATTGTGTTGGTAATGTATAAAAATGCTGAGGATTTATGTAGATTTATTTTGTATCCTGCAACTTTGCTAAAGTTCTGAATTATTTCTAATAGCTTTTTAGCAGAATCTTTGGGGTTCTCTAAGTATACCATCATGTTATCTGCAAAGAGTGATAGTTTGATTTCCTCATTTCCTACTCTAATTCCTTGAATCTCTTTCTCAGCTCTCATTGCTGAGGCTAGCGTTTCTAGTACTATATTGAATAGTAATGGTGATAGTGGGCAACCTTGTTTCACTCCTGATCTTACAGGGAAAGGTTCCAGTTTATCGCCATTACATATGATGTTTACTGACAGTTTTAAATATATACTCCTTATTATTTTAAGGAATAGTCCATTTATTCCTATACTCTCAAGTGTTTTTAGTAGGAATGGATGTTGGATTTTATCAAATGCTTTTTCTGCATCTATTGAGATGATGATATGGTTTTTATTAATTTGATTATTAATATGGTCAATTATACTAATATTTTTCCTAATATTAAACCAGCCCTGCATTCCTGGTATAAATCCTACTTGATCATAGTGTATTATCCTGGGGATGATTTTCTGAAGTCTTTTTGCTAATATCTTCTTTAAGATTTTAGCCTTAATATTCATTAAGGAGATTGGTCTATAGTTTTCTTTCTCAGTTTTCAATCTACCTGGTTTAGGTATCAGTACCATGTCCGTGTCATAAAAGGAATTTGGTAGGACTCCTTCAATCCCTATTTTTTCAAATAGTTTATATAGCATTGGAGTTAGTTGTTCTTTAAATGTTTGGTAGAATTCACATGTAAATCCATCTGGTCCTGGGGATTTTTTTTTTTAGGGAGTTGGTTAATAGCTTGCTCTATTTCTTTTTCTGAAATGGGACTATTTAGACTATTTACTTCTTCCTCTGTTAATCTAGGCAAGCTATATTTTTGAAGGTATTTTTCCACTTCATTTAAGTAATCGAATTTATTGGCATAAAGTTGAGCAAAGTAGCTCCTAACTATTGATCTAATTTCCTCTTCATTAGTGGTGAGTTCTCCCTTTTCATTTTCAAGACTAACAATTTGCTTTTCCTCTTTCCTTTTTTAAATCAGATTTACTAAAGGTTTGTTTATTTTGTTGGTTTTTTCATAGAACCAACTCTTAGTTTTATTAATTAATTCAATAGTTTTTTTACTTTTTTACTTTTAATTTTATTAATCTCACCTTTTATTTTTAGAATTTCAAGTTCATGTTTGTCTGGGGGGTTTAATTTGTTCCTTTTCTAGCAATTTTAGTTGTAAGCCCAATTCGTTGACCCTCTCTTTCTCTATTTTATGTAAGTAGACCTCTAGAGATATAAAACTTCCCCTTATTACTGCTTTGGTTGTATCCCACACATTTTGGTATGATGTCTCATTATTGTCATTTTCTTGGGTGAAATTATTAATTATGTCGATGATTTGCTGTTTTACCCAATCATTCTTTAGTATAAGATTATTTAGTTTCCAATTATGTTTTGGTCTATTTTCCCATGGCTTTTTATTAAATGTAATTTTAATTGCATTGTGGCCTGAAAAGGATGCATTTACTATTTCTGCCTTACTGCATTTGATTTTGAGGTTTTTATGTCCTAGTATATGATCAATTTTTGTATAGGTTCCATGAACTGCTGAGAAGAAAGTATACTCCTTTCTGTCTCCATTTAGCTTTCACCAAAGATCTATCATATCAAACTTTTCTAGTATTCTATTTACCTCTTTGACTTCTTTCTTATTTATTTTGTGGTTTGACTTATCTAATTCTGAGAGTGCAAGGTTGAGATCTCCCACTATTATAGTTTTGCTGTCTATTTCTTCTTGCAGCTCTCTTAATTTCTTTTTTAAGAATTTAGATGCTGCACCACTTGGTGCGTATATGTTTAATATTGATACTGCTTCATTATCTATGCCACCCTTTGGCAGGATATAATGCCCTTCCTTATCTCTTTTAATTAGATCAATTTTTGTTTTTGCTTGATCTGAGATGAGGATGGCTACCCCTGCTTTTTTGGCTTCAGCTGAAGCATAGTAGATTCTCCTCCACCCTTTTACTTTTATTTTGAATGTATCACCCTGTTTCAGGTGTGTTTCCTGTAAACAACATATAGTAAGATTCTGGCTTTTAATCCAGTCTGCTAACTGCTTCCTCTTTATGAGGGAGTTTACCCCATTCACATTTATGGTTAGAATGACTAATTCTATATTGCTTGCCATCCTGTTAACCCCTGATTATGCTTTTCTCCTTTTTTTCTCTCTTACCCCCTTACCCAGTATTAAACTTGTGAACACCACTTGCTTTTCTCAGCCCTCCCTTTTTAGTATCCCCCCCACCTTAAAGTTCCTCTTCCTATTTTGCCCCTTTTCCTCACAATTTCTGTATTGCCTTCCCCTTAGCTTACTCCTTCCCTCTCACTTTTCAATGAAGTGGAAGAAGTTTCACCATAAATCGAATGTGTCTATTGATACACACTATGTTCATCTCCCTCCTTTCTTTCTCTCAGATATAATAGGTTACCTTTGCCTCTTCATGAGATGTAGTACCACCACTTTACCCTTCTTTATGATATAATTTCCTTTCCACCTCTAGTTTCTAGGACAAATTATACATGTGTTCTTTACATGTCTTTATGGCAGAAATATAGTTCTCAAGATTTCTTTTTACCTTTTTAGAAATCTCTTGAGTTCTGTATTTGAAGATCAAACATTTTGTGTAGGTCTGGTTTTTTCATCAAGAATAGATGGAATTCATTTATTTTGTTAAATGTCCATTTTCTTCCCTGGAAAACGATGCTCATTTTTGCTGGGTAAGTTATTCTTGGCTGCATACCAAGCTCCTTAGCCTTTCGGAATATCATATTCCAGGCCCTTTGTTATTTTAATGTGGATGCTGCTAGATCTTGGGTTATCCTTATTATGGCTCCTCCATATCTGAATTGCTTTTTTTCTAGCAGCTTCCAGTATTTTTTCCTTTGTCTGATGGTTCTTGAACCTGGCCAGTATATTTCTTGATGTTTTGATTTTAGGGTCCCTTTCAGTAGATGATGGATGAATTTTTTCAATGTCTATTTTACCCTCTCTTTCCAAAACGTCTGGACAGTTCTCTTTGATAATTTGCTGGAAAATAGTGTCCAGGTTGTTTTTTTCTCACATTTTTCAGGGAGTCCAATTATTCTCAAATTGTCTCTCCTGGATCTGTTTTCCAGGTCTGTTGTCTTTCCAATAAGGTACTTGACATTCTTTTCAATTGTTTCGTTTTCCTGGTTTTGCTTGACTACTTCTTGGTTTCTCCTTTCTCCTTGATTCATTCATTTCTACTTGTTCGAGTCTAATTTTCAATGATGTATTTTCTTCACTCACTTTTTTTATATCTTTTTGTAATTGTCCAATTGAGTTTTTAAGTGAATTTTTTTCTTCTATGGAATTTTTTTCCATTTCATCCATTTTACTTTTTAGAGAGCTGTTTTCTTTTTCCAGCTCACTAATCCTGTTTTCCTTGGAGTTGTTTACCTTTTCCAATTCACTAATTTTGTTTCTCAATGATTTGTTTTCTTTATCCACTCTGTCTTTAAATGCGTGGAATGACTTCTCCAGGCTCTCTTGCCAAGCTTCCCTTTCCTTTTCCCATTTCTCTTCTAGCTCTCTTGTGAGAGTCTTTTTGATTTCCTCTATGAGATTCTTTTGTATTGAGGAGCAGATCATATCCCCCTGAGGGGATTCCTCTGGAGACAATCTGCTTTTAGTCTCCTCAGTATTTGAAGTCTGCTCTCTCTCCACACAGAAGCTGTTAGTGGTTAGAGCCCTTTTGAATTTTTGTTCATTTTGTCAGAGCAGGAATTGAAGAAAACAAATTGAAAAGAGAAACAATTGGTCTGTTTTTTGGCTGGATGGTGTTACAGGTGATGGTTGTGCTGCATTTGCACTCTGAGGCTATAAAAACACACTGAGTCACATTGGGTGGGGGTGGCTGGGTCCCAAGGGACACTAGCTTTCTGGGATTTTATTCTTCACCTCCAGTGTTTACACCCTCTCTGCTGCTCCTGGCTTGCTGCCAAGAAGGAACATCCACATTGGGGTAAAAGTCTTTTTGCAGAAACAGAAGAGATAGCACCCCTCCCTCTGGTCTGAGCTGTGTGAGCTGTCTGTCTCGCTCTGGCTGCCTGCCCTCAGTCTGTGTCCAGTCTGTTTGACCCCTCCCCCGAGCAAACGCAGACCTTCTCTGGCGAATTTCAAAGATGTCATCTGTTGGTGATTGTTTGTGGGTTTCTTTTCTGGTCAAGCATTAACTCTGAGGCTTGTCATGAAGTAAGTTCTGAGAGAATACATGGAGGTCAAGCAGCTGTGTGCCTCCTCTCTGCCATCTTGGCCAGAAGTCAACTGCACCTTTTTGAATACAAAAGAAACCCTAGTCCAGAATCAAAGGCTCAGGGGATTAGACAAAGGTCATCTCTAATCTATACCTACAATTTCATCAGGAATGATGGTGTAGGCTTTATATCATAATTGCTTATATTCAGGGGAGAACCACGTCTACCTGACAATTTTGATTTTGGAACCCTTCATATAAAGAAGATGCAGTTATTCACAATTGTTATTTCTTGGCTGAAAAATAAACTGAAAAAAGCCCACCAGTAGCCAGAAGATATTCAGCAGAAACAGAAGTTGATAGGATATCAGATTTTGCCAGGATCCTCAGCAAGGAAAGCCAGTCCTGCTGATAAACTTTTATATTCAAGGTTTGTATCAGCTAGTTGGCTAAAACAAAGTGACTGAGCAATCTTATCTGTTTGTAAACATATTACTTATCTGTTTACAAAATGGTCTTAGAAAAAATCTATCAAGACAATTGGCCACAAGTGACCATATTGCTCTGAGGAGACTTAGCCTGATTTTCTAATGAGCAGGTGGTGAGACATTCTAGACACTCATCTCAGCGAATACAAAGTAAAAGAGACCATTCACTATCTATATAAAAACTACCAAACTCAGAGAGAAGCACTGAAATTGATGATTCCAATGAACAAGACAGTGTGTGTTATTGAAAAGCAGGAGGACTAAAGCCAGAGGAAATTTGCCCAGAATGTCACTACAGAAACTCCCAGAACATAGACAAACTTTCCAGAGTACAAACACACCAAGAACCAAGCTGCCCCTGTTGACAGCCGAGGTGGAAATGAAGAAGTCTATAAAGATGATGATGGTCCTCCTCTCCTATCAAATATAGTATTCTTTACCTTATTTTGTGTCAAAGAACCCTTCTGGGAATCTGATGAAAATGACACAGGCACCTTCTTAATGTTTATAAACACAATGAAGATATAAGCTTACACAGGAAAGCAAAAGTTAGTGTCAATAAAGATGCAAATTTTTCCCAATCAAGTTCAAGGACATCCTGAAATCTATCCATGGAGCCCTTGGTAGGGAGCAGAGTAGCTGTCGACTCCAGTTTAAGAATTCCCTGATCAATAAAGGAGGAAAAGGGACCCACATGTGCAAAAATGTTTGCATGTACCTTTTGCCTTGCACCTCACATTTTGAACTAGGAACTGCTACCCTGATCCTATCAGTCAGACCTGTGTTTTGGGAAGATGATTTTGATAGCAGAGTGAAGGATTCCAATGAATGGGGAAAGATGAGATAGACAGACCCATTAGCAGGCTGTTAGAATAGTCCCATCTTGATGGGATGTGGATTTATACTTGGTTGACTAAGTCTTTTCTTCAGCATTAACACAAAGACACATAATCCGGATGATCTAGAACACAAAAGACACGTAATCTGGGACAGTTAATCTGAGTGACCTAGAACACAAAGACAGGCAATCTGGGTGAAGACATTCGATCCAGGATAGTTAATCTGCATAGTCTAAAACACAAAGACACATAATCTGGGCAATCTAGAACACAAATACACATAATCTTGGTGTTCTAGAACACAAACCCATGTAATCTGGGTGATCTAGAACACAAATGCACATAATCCAGGACAGTTATTTTTTGTTATGCTGTCTAGATTTGTCACAGCTTTCCTTACAAGGAGCAAGAATCATGTTTTTCTTCAGTTTTGATATTGTTTAATTTTTAGATGAAAATTCATTACCAGCAAGGCATGTAAACTGGGCATGTGATCTAGAACAGCACATCTGACCGTGCGCCTTTGTGTTCTATATTGCCCCTGTTCTTGTGTTCTAGACCACCCAGAGCCCTGGATAGCCAATGTAACACCAATCACACACAGACAGATCCAATGTATTTGGAAAAACAATAAGGTGAGAAATATCTAGAGGATGAACTAGAGAACCAGTGAATGGGGCATTTGCTCTTTAAGCATCAAAGTGTATTATAAGGCAATAATTTAAAACTGGAAATTAAAAAAATTTAAAAGAGAGATCAATGAAATAGAAGAGAGGATTCAGAAATATCTAAAGGACAGTAAAGATCTGTGTTTGGAAAAACCCATCACTAAAAAGCTCTATTTGCTGAGAACTGTTCACAAAAGCATACGCTGGTAGGGAGTAATAAAACACATAAGGAGGGAAGATAAACTGTGGGAATCACCTAATCTAGAAATAATTCTTAGCAGCTGATATATTGTATATTGAAGTGACAAGTGCTGCCTTGTGCACAAAAGCTTTGGTACTTCCCTCTGCTACTTCCTCACCTGTGTGATCTTAGACAAGTTATTTGTCTTGTCCTGATCATCTCCACGATGTAATGCTTACATTCTTCCTCCTCCTCCAATCATCTCCTTCCTTATTCTAAATATGTTCCTTGGTCATCCTTCCCTTATCAGTCAAGTTGCCAGTTATTGGAAAGTAAGCTCCTTTAGGGCAGGAACTTTCCAGCTTGCTGTTATTTACATTTTAAGACTTAGCACACGACAATACCTTAATACATGATTTTTCCTTCATTCATTCACTTACCTCTTCACTTTTTTCATCAGTAAATGAGGTTGGACTAGAGGTTGGGATTCCTTCCAGCTCTTAGGCTGTGATCTTCCTCCACAAAGGGTAATCCTTGCCTCCCTCTAAGGGTCAATGGCTGACTTAGCCTCCCACCTACAGATTTCACCTAATCATCTGCCAAGGAAAGAAATTTGTTGAGAGATGACTTGGAATATTTCCAATCCCAAGGCAGGCAAACCCCAGACTGCTTTGTTTGGCATTCCCTTTATTCCACTCTCCCACCCCCACATCCAATTATTATCTGCTTTATGTGAGTGACAGTTCCTCAGAGTTTGCATGTTCCAGCCTAGGTCTGGGGAGCAGTGTCACTACCAGGAATCCCTGAGAGAGGGTTTGCCTTTATCAGCCTGTGGGTGGCAAGAGGAAACAGGGTAGATTTACCAGTACCAGGCTAGATGGATTTAACCAGCTCTGTGAGTCTGGAGGGTTCAGACCCTGGTTGTTTGGATTGTGAATGTAAGTTTTCAGGGTCTCAGCTTCCTCATCTGGAAAATAAGGGATGAGCAAGTCATATAACATCATAAACTACAAAGGAATAGAGTTAAGGCCACCTAAGGGCAATGGAGTAGATATGGTGGGCATGAGTAGGACTGTAAATGGAAGATAACTTCAGTGCTGTAGCATAAAGCAAGAAAGGCTTCCTGCAAAAGGTGAGATTTGTTCTGAGTCTTTTTTTATTAAAGTTTTTTATTTTCAAATATATACATGGATAATTTTTGACATTCACCCCTACAAAACCCTATGTTCTAATTTTTTTCTCCCTTCTCCCACCCCCTCCCCCAGTTGGCAAGTGATCCAATTAAGCATATGTTATTCCTCTGTACATATTTCCACAAATTTGATCTGAGTCTTAAAGGAGACCAGAGAGGCAAGGAAGCAGAGGTGAGCAGAAAGAGCATTTAAGGCATGTGAAACAGCCAGTAAAAAGATAAGAGGTGGGGAATGGAGAATTGTGTGAAAGGTCCCTGAATCCTACAGTACAAGAAATAAAGTGTAAGCAGACCAAAAAGTTAGAAAGAAGTCAGGCTGTGAATGATTTTTAGAACCAAGGGATTTTATATTTGATCTTGAAGGTAATAGGGAGCTATTGGAGTTTATTGCATAGTGGAATGACAAGATCATTCCTTCAATTTGGCAGGTTAATGTAATATGGTCTGGTGTAAGGAGAGACTTGAGGTAGGAAGACAAATGAAAAGGATGCTCTGATTGAGATGTTCAGGTATGAGATTGGCAGTGATGTCAGCGGAAAGAAGACAACATGTAAGAGACAGGTTAGAAAGGTAAAAATGACAAAACTTGGACACAGTTAGTTAGATAGGATGAGTATGAGTAAAGAATTGAGGGTTACACTGAAGTTGTTAGCCTGGGGACTGAGAGGGAAGTGGTGCCATTGTTTGCTATATAAGATGGTTTTCTGGGAGGGCATCCTAGAAGAAATTAAAGTGATGTTATTTATTTTTTTAAATTTCATTTAATTTTTTGCAGAGGCAATTGGGGCTAAGTGACTTGCCCAGGTCACACAGCCAGGAAGTGTTAAGTGTCTCAAGTCAGATTTGAACTCAGGTCCTCCTGACTTCAGGGTTGGTGCTGAGCCACCTAGCTGCCCCAAAGTGATGTTTAAGAAAAAAAGATGACATCAATAAAAACTTCTTTTTATAGAAAAGAAAATTCATACTTTCTCTGCAGACAGAAAAGCACTTGCTTTGACTAAAAAAGGCCTTTTTCTCCCCAGTTTATGATGAGTAAGACCTAACCAAGATTTGTTTATGTCAACTAGGCAGGAGCTTAATTAGAGGACGAGGAATCATTCAAAAGTTTCAATAGCTACTTGCCTTTGGAAAAGACAAAATAAGAATAATATATTCAATTATGCAAAATTAAGAATGGGATGAACTAAGAGCCAGTTGGCAGAAACTCTAATGGCATCAAACTGTGCCTCTTTGATAAAGTTCTGTAATTTAGCACTGTGACCTAATGGCATAATCGTCGGAGTGGGAGTGAGAAGACTTGGACTGTATTTCCAGTTCTATCCCTGGCTCATTACCACTGACATTGCATCGCCATGACCATCTCCTATTATTATCACTTGGAATCTGGGCTATATAAAGAAGGCAGGCCGACTGATATAAACAAACAGCTCCCTAGGCTCACAAACAGAATGGGGTGGGTCTGACTCTGCTACTGACATCCCTTGGATCTGGGCAAGGAGTCTCAAATCCTAGGGCCTTCAACTGTGAAGTGGGCTCCACCTAGTTTCCTTTTAATTAGCTGACAGCTTTGTAGTAAACAGAGGGCAGGTGATACCTCCACTTTACAAAGAGTTCATTTAAAAAATGCTCATTCTGTGTAATGGATTGTTTTTATCACAGAAGAGGCAAAGATCTCTGACTCAAGGAAATTATGTTGTAATAGAGGCAAGAGAACACAGATCACAGTGGATAGAGAGATGGACTTAGGATGGCTTCAAATCCCACCTCTGATGCTTAGCTGTGTGATCATGTACAAGTTACTTTACTATGTCTATTTTCTATTTTCTGTAAAAATAAAGATTAGTAATGTTTACTTCATACAGTTGTTGGGAGGTTCAAATAAATAATTTATGCGAAGTGCTTTGTGGATTTTATTACTAAAAAAAAAAAAAAAAACAACAGACCTGTGAATACAAGAATGTGGAAACAAGAAGGTGCAGACTGGCAGCTCCTTTGCAAGTTATAATCCTAGGAAGTTACTCGGTATATTTGGAGTATGAGTGACTTATATTACCAGAGGCAGGTTTTCTTGACTCCGAAGTACTATGCCATATTACCTCATTATTAATATGTGATAAGAATGGTCACAAGAGTGATAGGAAATGTTTTAAGATCAGATGAGAAAATGCAAAGGGAAACACTGTTATTGTTATAATCATAATCACTACTGTCATTTGGAGGCACATGGCAGCCTCAGATGTGTGTCAAAGCAGAATTACTTAGGGAAGGGAAAGCATTTTTTTCGGATCATTTGTTTTAGAACCATTGACAGATGTAAAATTGGCTTCAGGAACATGTTTAAAGAAAGCAAAAAGATCCCACATTATTTGTAACTTTTGGCAGTTAACAATTCAGGTTGTCACTTCCAGGCATCTCAGCTCACAAGAGACAGCTGTTTCTAAGGGTTGTCAAGGCAGCAAATGGCAGATACAAATAAGGATGAGGACAAGGTCAAGGCTATGGACAGTGGAAGAGCCAAGAAGCCTTGAGCTCCAGTGAGACTTTGTTGGCCATCATGGGTATAACAAATAGGGCACTAATTAATAGCTCATCTCACTCAGATACTGGAGGACTGATGAGATGACAACCAATGAGATGACAATAAGGCTTTTGGGTGCCATCAGAAATGAGGATTTTACCCATATAAGAGCAATGTCACAGGTTTTTCTCTCTGCCCTGAAATTGCATATTACCTGGGTTGTTCATTCCTTGTTCCAGTGTATTCTCTACCAACAGATCAGGCAGGAGCCATTAATAAACCTGTAAATTATTTCATGGAAAAGAAATGCAAAATAAATACAAGGAAGAATCAAGCAACTAAATCTTTCTCAACATCTCATACACATAATAACGTCTTTATAGCTCTTTAAGGTTTGAAAAACACTTTCTTCATAACAAGGTACATAATACTAACATTATTTTCCCTATTTTTGGTAAGAAAATTAAGTCTCTGAGAAGTTATTTTCTTGCCTAATCACAAATAATAAGTGTCTAAAGTAGTTTGAACACAGGTCCTCATATCTAAAATAATATTGACTGTGCTGTTTCTCTACCATTAGACAACGGTTACAATTGCAATACAATCAGGGGTATACAGTAAAGTTTTAACAACCAGATCCCCAGAAAAGTGTACACATGACATACTTTATAATTTAATCTGCATTATTATCATTCTCGTTCTCACTTTCTGAAATCTAAACAATTAATAGAATAGTAATCCTGGTCATTAGAACAATAACTGAGCATTTGCTGGTTTTCAAGGTATAAAGACTCACATTGAAAATTTAACAGCTGGTTCACCAGTTCAAATTAGCTCTAGCACCCTCCTGGGTACAATTTTCCACAAGACCACCACAAACTGGTAGGGAATATCTCCTCAGAAAATCTTCCATTCTGAGGGCAAGGGTTTCCATCATTTGTTTGGGGCGTGGCTGGAACTCTCCTCCTTCTGTACCGGCCAGCATTGCCCCATTTCCTGCAGCCCCATGGCTTGATTGCAGCCCTGATGCTTCTGGCTCTGCTCACCTCCAGCCTCATCAAGACTGGGAAGCCTGCCATCCTAGTGCTAGAGTTGTCACCTGCCAAAGTTCTGTCCTCTTGCTACTCTGTGTCCTCCTCTGATGCTGGGCCACAGCTCGTCACCCTGGGCATCTGCCACTTGCTGACATTACACTCTACTCTTGGCTCCCACCATCACTGCTGCTGGGAAGTCTTAGCTCTTTTTAGACCACTTGGGCTACAGACGTCGACTTAGTCAAATGTCTTCAACTCTTATTAAACAGCCCTCCAACAAAAGGTCCACCTCAGGTAGCCTTGCCTCCCAAAGAGACATCTTTCACTCCTTGTGGAATTAGGAAATTACATCTTTGTCTTGAGGGGAGGCAGCTGGTTATTTCATGCATCATCAGCACCTCCCTCTCAGAGGCTGGAGAAAAATACACACACCTTCTTCCATTTGTTCTTTTAACATGCAGTGGTTCAGCCATACAAAGCAGTCTTGGTTAGAAAACAGCAGAATAACTATAGAGGAAGCAGCAAAAACCTTTGTTAGCATTCCAGAAATCACCGTAAAATCTCCCTTTCAACAATAGTAGGAGTTCTTAGGCAAATGAAAAAAAATCTCATTTTGATTATCTTTTTTTTCCTCTTAGACAAGATGATCACAAAATGACAAGTTTTCTGCTATTGTTTTTCATTAAATCAATTATCATTAAATCATTAAATATCATTAAAAACCAGAATCTTAGACTTAAAAGAGACTTGGCAAGCCAAATTGTCCCACTGCCTTTAAAATTAAAACTGGGACCTTGGTGACAACAGGACTGTTCTGACCCATAAAAGCTAGGGATAGGAAGACAGTTAATAAGGCTGATAAAACTGGGTGTCAGAAGTCAAAGATTAGGGGCTCAGTCCAACAAATCAATATATTTATCAAATGGTTGCCAAGTACAAGGCGTTGTGCTAAATGCTGGGAACATAAAGACAGAAATGAATTGCTGGAAAGATAATGTAAAAAAAAAAAATTAGATGGTGCCAGTCTGAGGATTTTGTTTTGTCCTGTGGCAGTAGTGAGCCTCTGAAGATTTATATTAGTGAGATGACAAGGTCCCTTTTGTGTCTGTGAATGTCACTTTGACAACTCTATGGATTGGAGAGAAAAGAGGCTGGAAGCAAGGAGACCCTTTAAGAGGCTATTAGAAGGAGAACTGAGTAGAAGCAGCATGAATGAGGAAAAAGGTGAGAATTTTGTGGTAGTAGAATACATTTTTCTGTCACTATCCTAGGAGCTTAAAATCAATTTGCAAATCAACTTGTTTGCCTTATACAAATGATCTTCTGGGAAGTGTGTGCTTTATTTTCCTATAATAGAAAAATAACAATGGCATACACAACTGGAACACAAGCAGTTGATAGATTTCCTTTCTGCTTTGATTATGATATGGTCTATATTCATTGTGACTTTTAAAAAATTAGATCTTGGAACTAAGCTGGTACAATGGATAGAGCACCAGCCCTAAAGTCAGGAGGATGTGAGTTCAAATGTGGGCTCAGACACTTAATACTTTCTAACTGTGTGATCCTGGGCAAGTCACTTAATCCCAATTGCCTCGGGGAAAAAAAGATCTTATTGTCTTTTTCTTACTTCAGAGCAAAGCTTCCCAAGGCTCTGGTCTATATTCAGTGAGTATAGCTCCTGTATTACAAAGTAGAAAATTACACATTAGATAATTTGGTTCGAACTTCTTTATTTTGATACTTAGGTGGATTTTGTTAGAATGGATGAAAATATATACGTCTCTCCTCCATGGATGCAAACTGCAACCTATGCAGCTTTGTTATCCTCTGTGATGTGTCCATTTCCTTCAACATCTTCTGGATCTTTGGGAAATGTTTTGTGGATCACAGTCATAAACATAAAATTATTAATAATTGATCTAATTATTTTACTATTTAAATAATTTAAAATAAAATAAATCAGATAAATTAATCAAAAATTGTAAAATATTCAAGAGAAAAAAATTGTATGAAATGAAGCAAAAATATTTAATAGGACCTAAAACCAGTGGAAAGAGATCTTAATTTGTAGGCAAAGCACCTGGATTCAAGTTCTGGCTTTGCTACTTACTACCTGTTTAATCTAGAACAAGTCACTACACCTATCTTGCCTTAATGTTCTTATCTGTAAAATGAGGAAATCAGACTAAATGACTTCTAAGGTTGCTTCTAGCTCAAAATCTACTACCTTCTGATTATTAAAACATATTTGAAAGGCTGTACATGTGATAGATATTAGATAGATGTACACACAGATGTGTGTATATCTATAAATATCTATTAAGAGAACCTAAAATTAAGTGAATTTATCATTAGAGAAATTGGTTTTAGGTCAATCAGATGGCTTCTAAGAAGGATTTAATTCCAAGGGCATAAAAAAGAAACTTAGGTTATCCTAAGGAAATATACTAAGGAATACATATTAAGGAAATGGGATGTTAAAGCCAGAATGCACAAGCAATGAATTTGACTATTTGCTGACTGCTGAGCTCAGTAGGTAACCCTGACCCCAAAAAGGTTTCCCCTGTCTATAGCCAGAACCAATCTGGTATCCACAGCAGAGCTGAGTCTCTCTACAAGTAGCCAAGCTACAAATGGTAGGAGAACAATGAGGCTGCCCATTACACCAAAAACCCAACACAGCCCATCTATGACTTAGTAGGTGAGGCTCAGAACAAAGGTCAGACTCAGGTTAGTCACCTGGGCTTACCAACAATCTATTGCTATTGCTTAGGTCTCCAGAGTGTCTAAGTATTTTTCCTGGATTTTTGACTGGTGGAAAGGAAGGCAAAGGTAGATTGAAGACCAAAGTATTCTCTATTTTTTCCCCCTTAGCATCTTGTATATTTCAACTATAGCTGGCACTTTAATGAATTAGTTTGATAGTAAAAGTGAAGTATGTAATAAAATTCCATAAGTAAATGTTCTAAAACTGTTCCATTACCTTAAGTTTTTTCATGAGTCCCTGACATAAAATGAACATGAAAAAGGTATCTTTACAATTCTGCTTAAAAAAAAATATCCATCTAATACTTGGACCTTATTGCACTAAGTGGGAGTGAGGGCCATCATCAGTGTGTTTGAGCTCTGGATATGAATGAAACCTAGGGAAATACAGTGACTGCCTTTGAGTCTGTATAAACAGATCAAAGACCTGTTTAACTTCCTTCAGGGCTCAAGTATCCCAATCAGATTGACCAAAGTAGGGATATGCTCTACATGTTTAGCAACTGGTTCTCCAAAAAATCATGGAATACTTTTAAGTTTAATGTGCATTACTAACATATTTTCAGTCACTTTCTTCAATCAAGACAATCAGAAAAACAATAAATGTATACGTGCTTCAGAGTTAGGCTATTGAATCTAGAAATCTGGAGATGATGTATCAGGAGCATTCAGTCTCAGTTATTTTTAGTCCTTTCCAACTGGATTCAATCTCCCATTATTGGTGAAACTCTATCACTTCTATGACCTTGAACCAGCCATCCCTTCTCCCTGAGCCTCCGTTTGTTCATCTGTAAAATGAGGGTAACTCCGAAGATCCCCTGAAGCTCTAACTCTATAAATCTGAGAAATCATATGCATGCCTAGAAAGGAGGCAGCCCAGTGAAAGAACAAGATGGTTTGAGCCACATTGCATAGATGTTCTAAGGTTTAATGATGAGAATATAGACAATAATTGCTCTTGATTAAAAAGTTTGGGATGATCAAGTTTGATCTGTGTCAACAGATAACCTACATCAATGAAATCATGAACTCATTGAAATCAAAGTAATTAGAAAACTCAAGGTAGAATTAATTTTTTTTATTAATCCACTGCAGTTTTTTTACTTAAAAAAACAACTGAATTACCTTTCTATGCAACCTTCTCTTTTTGAATCCCAGTTTTTCTTTTGTCATTGTTCCTTTAAACAAAATATAAAATTGCCAAGTTTTCAACTAATAAAGGAGTTCCATTTCTAGAATATTGCTGTATCAATTCTCTACAAATGGTGTTTGCAATGAATTTGGGTGTGTTCCCAAAATCAGTTAGCCACACCCTCATAATCAGAGACTTAGTAAGTCACTCAGGGAGTGGTGCTATTGGGAAAAAAAAAAAAAAAAAATTATTTGCTCAGGGGCATTCACCAAACCACTGTTTTTGAGTCAGTCTGGGAAGTGTCTAAGAGATTCATTCCATGAAACCCCAGGGAAATGACACACTTCTCTCCATCCCTGACTTTAATAAACTGTTGAACCTAAAGTGTCATGGCCCCAAAATTACTATGTCATATGTTTTTATTGGCTCAAATAGGACTTCCACTCAGTCACCCATAGGCCTTAGGGCCAAACATTCTGAAGATCTTAGAATTATGTTTGTTCCAAATACTTACACTGGAAGCTTTGGATCGATGACTATAGTGGGGGAGGATTGATGTGGAAATAGAAGAAATAAAGGACCAGCCAAACCCAAACATGATAAAAACAGGCAAGGGGAATCATAGGATATTTACTGATACTGAGGAATTTACTTCAATTCAAAATTCATTAAGTTCCTACTTCACATCATGCACTAAGTGCCAAATCCTTTAAGTGATAAAACACTACATAGTGGAAAACAGCCAGGAAATTCATCATCCTCCAGTGGCCCAAGCAATGGGTTATCTTCTTGGAATCTCTACAAGTTCTGGGAGCGTGATCCCTGGAATATCCCTGGAAAGGCCAATTTTTTTGGCCTTTTCTGTGGGAAAATGAAATAAGATATTGTCTCTGCCTCAAAGAACCATTAACTTATTAGAGTTAGTCTTAAATAAAGTCAACAGAACAGTGCCCTCCCCACTTCTCACCTAAATCAAGAAAGCAAAATTAGTAGTTCTAATCTTAATCTAGGAAATCTTTAAACTTTGTTGGGAAATTTAACTTTTTGCCAAGTCCAGAAGTAGAAAGAAGCTGAGAACCTTAACCCCCATCCAAACAAAACAAAACAAAACAAAAATGTATTACTCCCACATGGATCATTCATATTTCAGATTCTGAGCATCTTTCTCTGAATGACACTTAAAACTCCTCAGAGTTTATAGATCTGTTTAACTGGATGCTAAGAATGAGAAAATCTTTCCTGGAATGGAAGTCCTGCTCTAGGGCCAACTGCTCCCACCATAGGCATATGCAGCAGAACTGATTCCTTACTTCAACCTTTAATTCAACCATTTGGATTTAGTGAATGAAAGAAAAGCAAGACTTTCATTTTTTTTTTTCTTAGCTAAATCCTTGGGAATCTGTTAAGGAAGTATTTTATATTAGTCCATATGACCTTGTTGATATGTCTGACTTACATATAGAATGAAAAGAAATTGAAAAGATGAAATCTGGATGTTTTTTCAGAATTATAGGAAAAATTCTGATCATGACCTAAATATTATTAAATGTAAAAATCTTATGAGGGCAAGGAAGCTTTTGTCCTTCTTGCCCCTCCTGTTTTCATCTGGATGTTTTCTTTTTTTTTATCCTTTAATTTCTTCATTCCTTTTGTTCTCATCTTTATTATTCCTCTCTTCCTTTCTTCTACTTATTTCAATCTGCCTCCTTTGTTACAATTTAATGGAACTAAGATTTGTTTTGTTTTATTTTTTGCTCACAGATGGGAACATGTTTTCTCATCCTTGTACCTTAGGTATCATACATTCATTTGCTTAATTTGTTTAGAAGCTGCTGAAAATGTTTACTATGATTTGTTGAAAACCTCACAAATTTCTTCAAGTTCCTTTAGAGATTTTACAGAAAAATCCATTGCATTAAGCATACTTGTGAGTTATGACTCTACTTTTGAATAATTCTGCTTTAATAATTTACTTTTATTTCTTTTGGTTATCTCTAAATGAAGACACAATATATGTAAGATCAATAGGAGAATAATGTTGGAAAAGTCCCAGCACAAATTGGGAAGTAGAAATCTCATCAAAAGTCCAATGCTTAAGCACAGTACCCGGGACATGTAGATATTTAATAAATGTTTATTAATTGATTGAAGTGTTTGTACTAGGAGAAAGTGAAGGAGAGTTGTAGGAGGACAGGACAATATAGCAGATTTGCTATGTGTGCAGACATGGATATATCAGAAACAGCTGCAGACCGAGAGTCAGAAATTGAAATCTGGTTGGGATTTAGTTGCTGGTGAATGAAATAAAAGCAAATAGTCAGCTTGGCTCTCATAATATATTTACTTTGCAAGGGATGTAGTAGAATACTATTTGTGCAGGAAACCAAGCAGCTATGACTCAACAGATCCACAGGTAAGGGAGAGGAGGGCATGGCCTTGGTGTGGGCTATTTATTGCTGGAGAGTCATTTATTCGGACACACCCAAGCTCTTTTAAAAGAAGCCAGAGCTTTGGACTCATTTCTAACCTTGTCCACAGCAGGGTGACGACAATGAGAAAGTCACTCCCAGGTTGGATTTTTAATCATGGCACAGCTGTACTCCCAAACCTTTATCACAGGTAACTCAATAATTAGCGCTCTTATTTTACAATTTAATAAGTTAAAGTAAATGGGGAAAAGGGAATCAACCCTATGCTTTGTTAGTACTTTTTCTCTCAGAAAAACAAATACCCAAATTTTAAACTAAAAATGACTTTTTTTTTTTAAAGGAGAGACTAAAACAAGCAACAAAGTGCATGTACATCATGACAAAGTTTTCATTTCAACAAGCAGAGGCTGTTACAGTTCCTTAATAAGGAGATAGTTTAGAATTATAAAGCCTGGAGAAGACCTCAGGAAGTGCTGACTTCAATCCACACACGAACAAAAATCCCTACTGCAACATGGTAACAGCAGCCTTTTCTTGAGAGGGATCCCAACAACTGTTGAGATATTCCATTCCAATTTTAGACAGCCCCAGCTAGTGGAGACTTTTTCTCCTAATATGGAGCCAACATTTGCCTCTCTGGAGCTTTTATTCAGGATTCCAAGTCCTGCCTTCCAAGGGGGTGCCTCTCCATTCTGTCCAGTCTGTCAATGTCCTTCATGAAATGCAGTATCCCAAATGTGTGGAAAACAGTATGTTCTACATGTGAGCTGGCTGGGGTACATTACCACATAGAGCCCTAACACTTCCTTCATTCTACTCACAGTGCCTCTTTATGTAAAGGAGAACTATTTGCTTTTCTGGTTGCCACATGATACTGCTGACTCATAATGAACTTTCAGCACACTAAACACTCAAAAATTATTTTAGACACTGCTGTCTAACACCTTGGACCTGGGAAGTTGATTTTTTGACCCCAAATGTAAGATTTACATTATTCTCATTAAATTACATCTTCAATCAGGCAACAAGTATTTATTAAGCTATAACAATGTCAGAAGGGACACAAAGAAAGGCAAAGTAATAACAGTAACAACAATAATAATCCCTAATGAGGGTGGACCACAACATAGCATTTCCACTCTTTCTGTTGTTGTTTGCTTGCATTTTTGTTCTTTCTTTTCAGGTTTTTTTTTACCTTCTTTCTAAATCCGATTTTTCTTGTGTAGCAAGACAACTGTATAAATATGTATATATGTATTTCATTTAACATATACTTTAACATGTTTAACATGTATGGGACTGCCTGCCATCTAGGGGAGGGGGTGGAGGGAAGGAGGGGAAAAGTTGGAACAGAAGGGTCAATGGCAAGGGTCAATGTTGAAAAATTACCCATGTATATGCTTTGTATATAAAAAGCTACAATTTAAAAATAATAATAATAATCCCTGCCCTCCAAGAGATCATGTTATATTGGATCTTACCCCAAACTCCAGCTTACTTAATTATTTTTCCACCAGCTGATTGGGAGCTGAGCCCCCAGAATCCATCGAGTTTAACCTGCTGCAATTACAGATAAGGAAACCAAAACCCACAGACTTGCTCAACTTCACAGGATGGTGACAGAAGTGAGGTTGAAGCAGACCTTTGATACTCAGTCTGGTGTTTTTCTGCTGAACCTCCTGTTTCTCATGACAATTTTTCAAAGTCTTGAAGATGATTTCCATGTCTCCCTGCCTTGAACCTCCTCTTCTCTACAGTAAATATCCACTATATCATCATCACTAATCAGTCATCACATGGCATGAACTTGAAGTGCTCACAATTCCAGGGATTCTGTTCCACATTGTCTGTGGGGTGAGAAGAAAGCAGGAATATTCTTGACCAGCTATGCTCACTGTGCATAAATCATGGTATAAACCACCCATTTCTACAATGTAATTTTCCACCCCCTTTCCATCTTCTCTCCTTCCAGTGAGTGAAAGTAAATATATGGAAGTCTAACTGCATACCATGTAATTAGTGGTGCAGCAGCATTGACAACAATGCTAAGAGTTCTGTTCTAACTTTTCTGAACTTACTTTGATCTGTAAATAAAGGGAAGCTGGGTTGAATACAACCCACTTCACAGGTCTGTTGTGAGAATAAATCATGTGTAAATGAATGGACAATACTTTATTACCATAAGTGCCATATAAACTTGAGCTAATTTTACCATAAAGCTTCTGGGGTACCAATCCCCACAAAGTAAATTCTAGCAATCTAACCCGATCTTTTGATTTTTTTTCTAGTTCTGCCTTCTGGGGCCAAAAAGGATAAATCTCATCATTTTTCTCCATGACATCCTTTTGGATACTATACATGAAGACAGTGATCATATTTATCATTAAGCATTTATTTCTTTAGGCAAAATATTCCCAGTTTGGTCAACAGATAATATGGAACGATCTCAAGAAGAACCAATATGAACCAGGTAGTTTTAACCCCTGGAGACAGAAAAATTGAAGCTGATAAGATTGTGATGCTAATTTGTTTTTTGGTCCCATCCCATGCTTTTATTGATGCAGAGAATCAAAATTCTTTGGAAGTTGTCTAGTACATTTAGGAACTAAGGGACTCATCTTCTGACAAATTTTTGAATTTTGAATTTGACTTTGAAATTTTTTTGTAAATGTGTCAAAGGAAGGACTAAATGAAGTTTCCAAATCATATCACTTTATGTATAAAAAAAAGCAGATATGTTTCTCTTGTCCGCACCTCAACCTCATGTTGTGTAAAATTCCATTGTTTCAGATGTAAGAACTGGGCCTGGCAAGGCCTTCCTCCAGACTTGTTCATTATCATGTAGCTGAAGTAATTGCTGACACAGAATTAAAGCTAATGAACCAGTGCAGGCTCATCTCACCAAAGAACTGAGATAGAATTCTTAGCTTAAGTGCAATAGGGTTCCCCAACTCAAGACCAAAAAAAGAAACAAGCCAAAATTTCGCAGTTTCAGCCTCATAAAGAGCAACATAAAGAAAAAGACAGAAGGAGGAAAGAAGGAGCTGAGCAATGACAGCCTTCCTGCCAAAAGAAACCCAGAGCTAACGTTGCAGAAAACAAGCCCTACCCACAGCATCTGGCTCCATAGAATCAGGTATGTAAGAGAGTCATTGCCATATGAATGTAATTATTATGAAACATAAATTGTTCCAAGCAAATGGGAAAACCATAGCATAAAAGAAAAAAAGAATTATAGAATCATGGAGCCTCAGCTTTGGTTGACTTCAGTGCAAAATTTATTGCAACCTAGCTCTATACAATAATTTCTGCAACATCCATAAAAAATGGTGACCTAGCTTTTCCTTGAAAGAATTTTAGACTGAAGGAGCACAGTCCCTCAAGGCAGCCCATTTCCTTTTGGAATATTCCCAACCAAAACCCCCTTTAGAATGTAAACTATTAGCAGTAATGTATTGAACCAGCTACACCCAGGGAAAGAACTCTGGGAGATGACTATGAACCACTACATAAAAAATCCCTCTATTTTTTGTCCACCTGCATTTTTTATTTCCTTCACAGGCTAATTGTACATTATTTCAAAGTCCGATTCTTTTTGTACAGCAAAATAACTGTATGGACATGTATACATATATTGTATTTAACATGTACTGGTCAACCTGACATCTGGGAGAAGGGGTGGGGAGAAGGAGGGGAAAAGTTGGAACAAAAGGATTTGCAACTGTCAGTGCTGAAAAATTACCCATGCATATATCTTGTAAATAAAAAACTATATATTAAAAAAAGAATGTAAACTATTCTAGAATAAGCATTGTCTTTTTTCTCCCCTGTATTCCTGTATGGAGCATTTATGACTGCCCCATAGAGCGCAGCAAATGCTCTATCTACCTATCTGCAAACTACTTAATTTTTGCAAAGTTTTTCCAAATATTCATCTCAGTAACTTCTACCATTGATCTTCTGGGGCAAAGCAGAACAACTCTAATCCTTTTTTCTCCATGACATTCTTTCAGATGTACATGAAGACAGTGTTCATATTCCCCATTAAGCCTTTACTTCAGGCAAAACATTCTCATTTCCTTCAATAGATCATACTATATCATGGTCTCAAGAAGAACCAGTATGAATCAGGTAGTTTTAAACCCTGGAGACAGAAAGGCTTTTGTTAAGGTAGTGACGCCAATTTATGTTTTGGCCTTATCCCTTGTTTTTATTGGTGCAGATAATCAAAGGTCTTTGAGAGTTGTCATTGAATTATTAAGTGATTTGCCCTTTGATATGCTGTATATGTCAAAAGCAAAATTTAGTTCTTCCTGAGCCCAAAGCCAATCCTCAATCCCAATGCCACAGTACCTCTCACTCCTATTTCCCATAGTAATAGTAATATATATTCAATAGTAATATCCTCATGCTCGAATAGGTCTGAATAAGTTAATACACCTTTCTCACATGCTCTTCTGAAGCTTTACAACCAGGGATATTTTAAAATCTCTTTGCTGAGGTTTGTGGTTTTTTGCTATTGTTCTGAATCTCTTGCAGAGTACCTTTCACTGCTACAATATAAAGCTGAACATAGACTTTGCTGGATAGATGAAAATAGGAAGCAGGTTATATCTGTTAAGTACAAAATGTAAATAGTAGAGTCTATAACCAAAGAGGGAGATACAAACAGGAAGCAGAAAGCAAAGTCTAACCAAAAAATTCCTTTACTATACTACTGATTTAACTTATAAATTAGAATACTGCCTTTTAAATTTTCTTCTCTTTGAAAGAACAATTATGGGTCTTTTGTTACTTGTTCTGACTGCCTAGGAAAAAGTCCAGTTTATCCAACTTCCTCTAGATATCACATGGATAATTCAGATTTCATACAATCTTTGGATAGTAGATTAATCACTTATATTGGGGGTTGGTGGTGTTATATGAGTTGTACCAGCAGGTCCCTTCTGTACTGCAGGTTGGGGGCAACTACAATAGTAACATGACATTAAAATAATCAGATTAAAATATACACAAAACATAAAAATAAATGTTCTTCTGGCAAGGCAAACTACTTCTTGCTACCCAAAATGGTATGAGCTCACTCTAGTAGGTGTGGATCACGAGTAGCTAAAGACAGATTTTGGCTCATGGCACAGAATTGCATATGCTTTTGCCGGCCCACATACATAAAATGTGGGTAACTATTAAACCTCTAAGTTTCCCAACTTTTTCTATTTTAAATTAATTATTGCATCCTTGATTTAAAACATCTCCATGATATTTACTATCCATTCATTTCTTGGAAATTAAAAAAAGAAATGAACAAGAAAAAGCAGAAAAAAAAAAAATTTCCAGGAATGAGCTATACAGACCTAGCTTGTAATCCTCTTTAAGAATGTATCTGAAGGACTTCCAGCCAAGACGGCAGCGTGGAGGCAGACAGCTGCTTGAGCTCTGCATTTTCTCTCAGTACTTACTTCATGACAAGCCTCAGACTTAATGCTTGACCAGAAAAGAAACCCACAAATAATCACCAATAGACGACATCCTTGAAATTCGCCAGAGAAGGTCTGTGTTTGCTCTGGAGAGGGTTGAACAGACTGGGCGCAGACTGAGGGCAGGCAACAAGAGTGAGGCAGGCAGCTCACCCAGCTCAGACCTGATGGGGGAGGGGTGCGATCTCTTCAGTTTCTGCAAAAAGACTTTTAGCCCAGTGTGGATGTTCCTTCTTGGAAGCAACCCAGGAGCAGCAGAGAAGGTGTAATCACCAGAGGTGAAGAATAAAACCCCGGAAAGCTAGAGTGTCTTGGGACCCGGCCACCCCCACCCCAATCCGGAGTGACTCAGTGCATTCTCAGAGCCTCAGAGCACAGACGCAGCTCAGCCATAGCTGTCCTGTTAGTGCCTTGCTGCTGTCTCCCGCAGTCTGTAGAGAAAGCCCAGAAACACCATCCAGTCCCATCCCCCCCAGAAACAGACCAATTGTTTCTCTTGTCAATTTGTTTTCTTTGATTCTCGCTCTGACAAAATGAACAAAAAATTTAAAAGGGCTCTAATCATTGACAGCTTCTGTATGGAGAGACAGTAGACTTCAAACCCTGAGGAGACTAAAAGCAGATTGTTTCCAGAGGAATCCCCTAAGGGGAATATGATCTGCTCCTCAATACAAAAGAATCTCATAGAGGAAATCAAAAAGGCTCTCACAAGAGAGCTAGAAGAGAAATGGGAAAAGGAAAGGGAAGCTTGGCAAGAGAGCCTGGAAAAGTCATTCCACACATTTAAAGACAGAGTAGATAAAGAAAACAAATCATTGAGAAATAAAATTAGCGAGCTGGAAAAAAGAAAACAGCTCTCTAAGAAATGAAATGGATGAAATGGAAAAAAATTCCATAGAAGAAAAAAAAAACTCACTAAAAACTCAATAGGACAATTACAAAAAGATATAAAAAAAAGTGAGTGAAGAAAATATATCATTGAAAATTAGACTTGAACAAGTAGAAATGAATGAATCAAGAAGAAACCAAGAAGTAGTCAAGTAAAACCAGAGAAATGAAACAATTGAAAAGAATGTCAAGTACCTTATTAGAAAGACAACAGACCTGGAAAACAGATCCAGGAGAGACAATTTGAGAATAATCGGACTCCCTGAAAAATGTGAGGAAAAAAAGAGCTTGGACACTATTTTACAGGAAATTATCAAAGCGAACTGCCCAGACGTTTTGGAAACAGAGGGTAAAATAGACATTGAAAAAATTCATTGATCACCTACTGAAAGGGACCCTAAAATCAAAATGCCAAGAAATATACTGGCCAAGTTCAAGAATGGACAGACAAAGGAAAAAATATGGGAAGCTGCTAGAAAAAAGCAATTCAGATATGGAGAAGCCACAATAAGGATAACCCAGGATCTAGCAGCATCCACATTAAAAGAACAAAGGACCTGGAATATGATATTCCGAAAAGCTAAGGAGCTTGGTATGCAGCCAAGAATAACTTACCCAGCAAAAATGAGCATTATTTTCCAGGGAAGAAAATGGACATTTAACGAAATAAATGAATTCCATTTTTCTTGATGAAAAAACCAGACCTACACAACATGTTTGATCTTCAAATACAGAACTCAAGAGATTTCTAAAAAGGTAAAAAGAAATCTTGAGAACTATATTTCTGCCATAAAGACATATAAAGAACACATGTATAATTTGTCCTAGAAACTAGAGGTGGAAAGGAAATTATATCATAAAGAAGGGTAAAGTGGTGGTACTACATCTCATGAAGAGGCAAAGGTAACCTATTATATCTGAGAGAAAGAAAGGAGGGAGATGAACATAGTGTGTATCAATAGATATATTCGATTTATGGTGAAACTTCTTCCACTTCATTGAAAAGTGAAAGGGAAGGAGTAAGCTAAGGGGAAGGCAATACAGAAATTGTGAGGAAAAGGGGCAAAATAGGAAGAGGAACTTTAAGGTGGGGGAAGGATACTAAAAAGGGAGGGCTGTGAAAAGCAAGTGGTGTTCACAAGTTTAATACTGGGTAGGGGGGTAAGAGGGAAGGAAAGGAGAAAAAGATAAGCAGGGGTTAACAGGATGGCAAGCAATATATATTCTAACCATAAATGTGAATGGGGTAAACTCCCTTATAAAGAGGAAGCAGTTAGCAGACTGGATTAAAAGCCAGAATCCTACTATATGTTGTTTACAGGAAACACACCTGAAACAGGGTAATACATTCAAAATAAAAGTAAAAGGGTGGAGCAGAATCTACTATGCTTCAGCTGAAGCCAAAAAAGCAGAGGTAGCCATCCTCATCTCAGATCAAGCAAAAACAAAAATTGATCTAATTAAAAGAGATAAGGAAGGGCATTATATCCTGCTAAAGGGTAGCATAGATAATGAAGCAGTATCAATATTAAACATATATGTACCAAGTGGTGCAGCATCTAAATTCTTAAAAGAGAAATTAAGAGAGCTGCAAAAAGAAATGGACAGAAACACTATAATAGTGGGAGATCTCAACCTTGCACTCTCAGAATTAGATAAATCAAACCACAAAATAAATAAGAAAGAAGTCAAAAAGGTAAATAGAATACTAGAAAAGTTTGATATGATAGATCTTTGGTGAAAGCTAAATGGAGACAGAAAGGAGTATACTTTCTTCTCAGCAGTTCATGGAACCTATACAAAAATTGATCATATAGTAGGACATGAAAACCTCAAAATCAAATGCAGTAAGGCAGAAATAGTAAATGCATCCTTTTCAGACCACAATGCAATTAAAATTACATTTAATAAAAAGCCATGGGAAAATAGACCAAAACATAATTGGAAACCAAATAATCTTATACTAAAGAATGATTGGGTAAAACAGCAAATCATCGACATGATAACGTCACCCAAGAAAATGACGATAATGAGAAAAAATACCAAAATGTGTGGGATACAGCCAAAGCAGTAATAAGGGGAAGTTTTATATCTCTAGAGGCCTACTTGCATAAAATAGAGAAAGAGAGGGTCAACGAATTGGGCTTACAACTAAAATTGCTAGAAAAGGAACAAATTAAAAACCCCCAGACAAACATGAAACTTGAAATTCTAAAAATAAAAGGTGAGATTAATAAAATTGAAATTAAAAAAACTATTGAATTAATTAATAAAACTAAGAGTTGGTTCTATGAAAAAACCAACAAAATAGACAAACCCTTAGTAAATCTGATTAAAAAAAGGAAAGAGGAAAAGCAAATTGTTAGTCTTGAAAATGAAAAGGGAGAACTCACCACTAATGAAGAGGAAATTAGAACAATAGTTAGGAGCTACTTTGCTCAACTTTATGCCAATAAATTCAATTACTTAAATGAAATGGAAGAATACCTTCAAAAATATAGCTTGCCCAGATTAACAGAGGAAGAAGTAAGTAGTCTAAATAGTCCCATTTGAGAAAAAGAAATAGAACAAGCTATTAACCAACTCCCTAAGAAAAAATCCCCAGGACCAGATGGATTTACATGTGAATTCTACCAAACATTTAAAGAACAACTAACTCCAATGCTATATAAACTATTTGAAAAAATAGGGATTGAAGGAGTCCTACTAAATTCCTTTTATGACAGAGACATGGTACTGATACCTAAACCAGGTAGGCTGAAAATTGAGAAAGAAAATTATAGACCAATCTCCCTGATGAATATTGATGCTAAAATCTTCAATAAAATATTAGCAAAAAGACTACAGAAAATCATACCCACGATAATACACTATGACCAAGTGGAATTTATACTAGGAATGCAGAGCTGGTTCAAATTAGGAAAACTATTAGCATAATTGACTATATCAATAACCAAATTAACAAAAGCCATATGATCATCTCAATAGGATGCATAAAAAGCATTTGATAAAATCCAACATCCATTCCTACTAAAAACACTTGAGAGTGTAGGAATAAATTGACTATTCCTTAAAATAATAAGGAGCATATATTTAAAACCGTCAGTAAACATCATATATAATGGTGATTAACTGGAACCTTTCCCTGTAAGATCAGGAGTGAAACAAGGTTGCCCACTATCACCATTACTATTCAGTATAGTACTAGAAACGCTAGCCTCGGCAATAAGAGCTGAGAAAGAAATTCAAGGAATTAGAGTAGGTAATGAGGAAATCAAACTATCACTCTTTGCAGATGACATGATGGTATACTTAGAGAACCCCAAAGACTCTGCTAAAAAGCTATTAGAAATAATTCAGAACTTTAGCAAAGTTGCAGGATACAAAATAAATCTACATAAATCCTCAGCATTTTTATACATTACCAACACAATCCAACAGCAAGAGATACAAAGAGAAATTCCATTCAAAATAACTGTTGATAGTATAAAATATTTGGGAATATATCTACCAAAGGAAAGTCAGGAATTATATGAGCAAAATTACATAACACTTGCCACAAAAATAAAGTCAGATTTAAATGATTGGAAAGACATTGAGTGCTCTTGGATAGGCTGAGCGAATATAATTAAGATGACAATACTCCCTAATCTATTTATTTAGTGCTATACCAATCAGACTCCCAAGAAACTATTTTAATGACCTAGAAAAAAATAACAACAAAATTCATATGGAAGAACAAACAGTTAAGAATTTCAAGGGAAGTAATGAAAAAAAAAAAATCAAATGAAGGTGGTCTAACCTGTACCTGATCTAGAACTATATTATATAGCAACAGTCACTAAAACCATTTGATATTGGCTAAGAAATAGATTAGTTGATCAGTGGAATAGGTTAGGTTCACAGGGCAAGATAGTGAATAAAAATAGCAATCTAGTGTTTGACAAACCCAAACATCCCAACTTTTGGGATAAGAATTCATTATTTGACAAAAACTGCTGGGAAAACTGGAAATTAGTATGGCAGAAACTAGGCATGGACCCACATTTAATACCACTAACTAAGATAAGCTCAAAATGGGTCCAAGATTTAGTCATAAAGAAAGAAATCATAGATAAATTAGAGGAACATAGGATAGTTTACCTCTCAGACATGTGGAGGAGAAAGGAATTTGTGTCCAAAGGAGAACTAGAGATCACTATTGATCACAAAATAGAAAATTTTGATTACATCAAATTAAAAAGCTTTTGCACACAAAAAAAAAACTAATGCAAACAAGATTAGAAGGGAAGTAACAAATTGGGAAAACATTTTTACAGTTAAAGGTTCTGATAAAGGCCTCATCTCCAAAATATACAGAGAATTGACTTTAATTTATAAGAAATCAAGCCATTCTCCAATTGATAAATGGTCAAAGGATATGAACAGACAATTTTCAGAGGATGAAATTAAAACTATTTCCACTCAAATCTTCAACATAAAGAAGAGCCAACTCACTTCCAGTTGATCAATGATGGACAGAGGTAGCTACACCCAGAGAAGAAACACTGGGA
This sequence comes from Sminthopsis crassicaudata, assembly GCF_048593235.1. NCBI lineage: Eukaryota > Metazoa > Chordata > Mammalia > Dasyuromorphia > Dasyuridae > Sminthopsis > Sminthopsis crassicaudata. The sequence goes on from NC_133618.1 coordinate 657,151,264, forward strand.
AGTGAATGTAAATTGTTAGCGCTAATATCTGTCTGCCCAGGTTACATGTACCTTCGGAATCTAATGCTTATTGTGCAACAAGAAAATGGTATTTACACACATGTATTGTATCTAGGTTATATTGTAACACATGTAAAATGTATGGGATTGCTGTCATCGGGGGGAGGGAGCAGGGGGGGGGATAATTTGGAAAAATGAATACAAGGGATAAGATTATAAAAAATATATATAATAAAAATTATTAATAAAAAAAAAACTATTTCCACTCATATGAAAGAGTGTTCCAAACCACTATTGATCAGAGAAATGCAAATTAAGACAACTCTAAGATACCACTACCCACCTGTCAGATTGGCTAAGATGACAGGAACAAATAATGATGAATGTTGGAGGGGCTGTGGAAAAACTGGGACACTGATGCATTGTTGGTGGAGTTGCGAAAGAATCCAACCATTCTGGAGAGCAATCTGGAATTATGCCCAAAAAGTTATCAAAATGTGCATACTCTTTGACCTAGCAGTGCTACTATTGGGCTTATATCCCAAGGAAATACTAAAGAAGGGAAAGGGACCTGAATGTGCCAAAATGTTTGTGGCAGCCCTTTTTGTAGTGGCCAGAAACTGGAAAATGAATGGATGTCCATATTGGAGAATGGTTCAGTAAATTATAGTATATGAATGTTATGGAATATTATTGTTCTGTAAGAAATGACCAACAGGAGGAATACAGAGAGGCTTGGAGAGACTTTCATCAACTAATGCTGAGTGAAATGAACAGAACCAGGAAATCATTATACACTTCAACAATGATATTGTATGAGGATGTATACTGATAGAAGTGGATATCTTCAACATAGAGAAGAGCTAATCCAATTCCAGTTGATCAATGATAGACAGAATCAGTTACACCCAGAAAAGGAACACTGGGAAATGAATGTAAACTGTGAGCATTTTTTTTTGTTTTTCTTCCCAGATTATTTTTACCTTCTGAATACAATTCTTCCTTTGCAACAACAACAACAACAACAAAATTCAGTTCTGCACATATATATTGTACCTAGGATATAATATAAGATATTTAATATATATGGGAATGCCTCCTATCTAGGGGAGGGGGTGGAAGGAAGGAGGGGAAAAATTCGGAACAGAAGGGAGTACAAGGGATAATGTTGTAAAAAAAAAAAAAAAGAATTACCTATGCATATATACTGTCCAAAAAATGTTATAATTATAAAATTAATTTAAAAAATAGTTTCTATAAAATTAGAATCAATTGGCATCACATAGCTTTTTAATTCATCTAGTCCTTTGAAAACTCATTTATAGATTGTTAAATTATTTTTTCTAAGATAGGGTTATTTAAGTATTCTGTTTCCTATTCTGTTCATTTGAGCAATTCATTCTCACTTTTTATAAATTCTTTTTTGTTTCTCTTTAACTCTTCTAAGAATTTTTATTAGGCATATGCCCAATCTTTGAGGCTTTGCTTGTAAATGTTTCCAAGTAATTGTCTTTTTCTAGGTTTGTGTCATGAGTTTTCCTATCATTGTAAATTTTTATAGTTGGGTTCTTAAAAAAAACAAAACAAACAAACAAACAAAACTTTAAAAAAAAAAAAAAAAGAATATATCTGAAAAGGCCTGAGAAGTATACACCAATGGCTAAGGAGAAAATCGGCTACATGGCAGGATACACGCTCTGGTCATAGACAATGTCAGGATGCCCTGGGATAGGTCTTTACTCATCATTAATGCTGGAATTTTTTGAGTTTTGATTCAGTCTTGTGATACCAAGAATATGATACCAAAGTATAACAAAGGAAACCTTGTGATGGAATAGACTGTAGAGCAAGGGGATACTAGATTATTGATTCCAGCTCCTACCAGAGCTTTGGTCTTATTTTCTCTTCTTTGAGTATGAAGATAGCCATCCAAAGTACTTGTTTTGGAATCCATGTCCTGACTTAGCTAGTGAGTGCTTTTCCACTTATGATACATGCTCTCTAGCAGCTCTCAAGAATGGAGTAATCTACAAAGAAAGTCCTGTACTCACAAGCAGAAATAATAAGCGACATAAACACATACTACCAAGATATAAGAAGGAGGCTTTGAGAATCTAAGAGTTTCTAGTGAAAAGATGCTAATTCTGCCAGCTTCTCCTCCTTTCCCTTCCAATGTCACTATTACCTTTTCCTCTCAGTTCAGGAATTGTACAAGAGAATCTTGAGGAGGTTGACCCAAGTCATACAAATATGTATACAATGTGGGCATCTGAATGAATACATAAATATGTAGATTCTAACTCTGTAGACCTTAAGAGTTTATGCACTCTCTCTCCACAAATATTCTTAAGTTTTACTTTGATCAATTCTTTATCATTTTCATTTCCTACTACAGATAAATGTCATATCTTTTTTTTATTAAAACTTTTCATTTATAAGGCATATTTATGGGTAATTTTTCCAACATTGGCCCTTTTAAAACCTTTTGTTCCAAATTTTTCCCCTTCTTCCCTCCACCCCCTCCCCCACCTGGCAGGTAGTCCAATATATGTTAAGTATGTTGAAACACATGTTAAATTCAATATATGCATACATATTTACACAGTTATTTTGCTGCACAAAAAAATCAGATCAAGAGAGAAGAAAAAGAAAAACTGAGAAAGAAAACAAAATGCAAGCAAACAACAACAGAAAGAGTGAAAATGCTATGGTGTGGCCCACACTCAGTTCCCATAGTCCTCTCTCTGGATATAGATGGCTCTCTTCATCACAATTGGAACTGGTTTGAATTCTCTCATTATTATAGAGATCCATATCCATCAGAATTGATCATTGTATAGTCTTGTTATTGCTATATATAATGATCTCCTGATCCTGCTCATTTCACTCAGCATCAATTCATGTAAGTCTCTCCAGGTCTCGCTGAAATCATCCTGCTAGTCATGTCATACAGAACCATAATATTCCATAACATTCATATACCATAATTTACCCACCCATTCTCCAATTGATGGACATCCATTCAGTTTCCAGTTTCTGGCCATTACAAAAAGGGCTGCCACAAATAGTTTTGCACATACAGGTCCCTTTCACTCCTTTAAGATCTTTGGGATATAAGTCCACTAGTAATACTGCTGGGTCAAAAGGTAGGCACAGTCTGACAACTTTTTGAGCATAATTCCAAATACTCTCCAGATCCATTCATAGTTGGATCCATTCATAGTTCCACCAACAATGTATCAGTGTCCCAATTTTCCCACATCCCCTCCAACATTCATCATTATCTTTTCCTGTCATCTTAGCCAATCTGACAGGTATGTAGTGGTATCTCAGAGTCGTCTTAATTTGCATTTCTCTGATCAATAATGATTTGGAGCACCTTTTCATGTAGTTATAAATAGTTTCAATTTCTTCATCTGAAAATTGCCTGTTCATATTCTTTGACCATTTATCAACTGGAGAATGACTTGATTTCTTATAAATCTGAGTCAATTCTCTACATATTTTAGAAATGAGGCCTTTATCAGATCCTTTGGATGTAAAAATGTTTTTCCAGTATATTGCTTTCCTTCTAATATTATTTGCATTACTTTTGTTTGTACAAAAACTTTTTAACTTAATGTAATCAAAGTTTTCTATTTTGTGATCAATAATGATCTCTAGTTCTTCTTTGGTCACAAATTCCTTTCTCCTTGGTTATTATATACTTCAACAACAATACTGTATTATGATCAATTCTGATGGATGTGACCCTCTCCAACAATGAGAAGAACCAAATCAGTTCCAATAAAGCAGTAGTGAACTGAACCAGCTACACCCAGCGAAAGAACTCTGGGAGATGACTGTGAACCACTACATAGAATTTCCAATCCCTCTAATTTTGTCCGCCTGCATTTTGGATTTCCTTCACAGGCTAATTGTACACTATTTCAAAGACTTATTCTTTTTGTTCAGCAAAACAACTGTTTGGTCAGGTATACATATATTATATTTAATTTATACTCTAACATATTTAAAATGTATTGGTGGACCTGCCATCTGGGGGGGAGGGGGAAAGGAGGGAAAAATTGGAACAAATGGTTTGGCAATTGTCAATGTTGTAAAATTACCCATGCAAATATCTGGTAAATAAAAACTATTAAAAAAAAAAGTAATATGCAATCAAAAAAAATTCTTTTCTCCTCTACAAATCTGAGAAGTAAGCTATCCTATGTTTTTCTAATTTGTTTATAATATCATTATTTATGTGTAGATAATGAGTTCATTTTGACCTTATGTTGGTATACAGTGTTAGGTGTGGGTTTATGCCTAGATTTGCCATACTAGTTTGCAATTTTCCCAGCAATTTTTGTCAAATTGTGAATTATTAATCCCAAAAGCTGGGGCCTTTGGGTTTGTCAAATATGAGATTGCTATAGTCATTGACTATTCTGTTCTGTGAACCTAACCTATTTCACTGATCAACTTCTCTATTTCTTAGCCAGTACCAAATGGTTTTGATGAGTACTGCTTACTAATACAATTTTAGATCTGGTACAACTAGGCCACCTTCATTTGCTTTTCTCTTCATTAATTCCTTTGAAATTCTTGACCTTTTGTTCTTCTATATGAATTTTGTTATTTTTCTAGGTCAGTAAAATAGTTTCTTGGAAGTCTGATTGGTATAGCACTAAATAAATAGATTAGTTCATCTTTATTATATTGGTTTGACCTATGCACGAGCATTTGATATTTTTCTAATTATTTAGATCTGACTTTATTTGTGTGGAAAGTGTTGTGCAGTTTTGCTTATATAGTTCCTGACTTTCCCTTGGTAGACAGAATCCCAAATATTTTATACTATCAAAAATTATTTTAAATGGAATTTTCCTTTGTTATCTCTTGTTGTTGGAGTTTGTTAGTGATATATAAGAATGCTGATGATTTATGTGGATTTATTTTGTATCTTGCAACCTTGCTAAAGTTGTGGATTATTTCTAATAGTTTTTTGTAAAGGGCCGCAGGTAGTGGGGGAACTCTGGGTAAGGTATAAGACCCTTCAGTCCAGAGGTTGAAACCTTCTGACAATGTCTGGTTTGGCTCCCCATCTCCCTGTGTTCGATTTGAAATAAGGGATACTTACAGTAAAGAGATGCATTTACATATCAGTACCAGGGTACTTATAGTTAGCATTTGCTCAGTGTGATGTGATGATATAATGGCTCTCTAGTTGGCACATACTTAGTGTGCTATAATGATGTAATCATATCAATATATTTAAGGGTTGAGAGGACTTGAAATGAGAACTCCATCTCTGACCCCTCTCCTTTTCCCTCTTGCCTCCAATTTATTTCATTCCCAATCCACAAGGAATAGCTGTATAAGTAAAGGCTGCTTTGCACCTCCTTCAAGTGTTATGATTCACAGCTGTGGAAGCTCTTGGAAAATTGACCTTCCCCTTCACATAGGCATGATCCTTAACAGTTTTTTAGTTGATTTTCTAGGGTTCTCTAAGTATACCATAATGTCATCTGCAAAAAGTGATAATTTGGTTTCCTCCTTACCTACTCTAATTCCTTCAATCTCTTTTTCTTCTCTTATTGTGAAATCTAGCACTTCTAATACAATATTTAATAGTAATGGTGATAGTGGGCAGCCTTTTTTCACCTCTGATCTTAATGGGAATGGTTCCAGTTTATTCCCATTACATATGATGCTTGCTGATGGTTTTAAATAGTTGCTACTGATTGTTTTAAGGAAAAGTCCATTTATTCCTATACTTTCTAGTGTTTTTAATAGGAATAGGTGTTGGATTTTATCAAATGCTTTTTCTGCATCTATTGAGATAATCATATGATTTTTGTTAATCTGGTTATTGACATAGTCAATTATGCTAATAGTTTTCCTAATATTGAACCAGCCCTGCATTCCTAGTATAAATCCCACTTGGTCATGGTGTATTATCCTGGACAAGATTTTTTGTAATCTTTTTGCTAATATTTTATTAAGCTTTTTGCATCAATATTCATTAGAGAAATTGGTTTATAATTTTCTTTCTCTGTTTTCAGCCTACCTGGTTTAGGTATCAGTACCATGTCTGTGTCATAAAAGGAATTTGGTAGGAGTCCTTCATTCCCTATTTTTTCAAATAGTTTATATAGTATCGGAGTTAATTGTTCTTTAAAGGTTTGGTAGAATTCACATGTAAATCCACCTGGTCCTGGGGATTTTTTTTTTTTTTTTTTTTTTTTTTTAGGAATTGATTAATAGTTTGTTCTATTTCTTTGTCTAAAATGGGACTATTTAAGTAATTTACTTCTACCCCTGTTAATCTGGGCAAACTTTTTTTTTAAGTATTTCACTTAGGTTTTCAAACTTATTGGCATAAAATTGGGCAAAGTAACTTCTAATAATTGCTCTAATTTCCTCTTCATTGGTGGATAATTCTCCCTTTTTATTTTTGAGACTAACAATTTGATTTTCCTCTTTCCTTTTTCTAATCAAATTAACTAGAGGTTTATCTATTTTGTGTTGTTTTTTTTTGTCATAAAACCAACTCTTAATTTTATTTATTAATTCAATAGATTTTTTAGTTTCAATTTTATTGATCTCTAGGCTTTTATTTTTAGAATTTTAATTTTTGTATTTAATTGAAGGTTTTTAATTTGTTCTTTTTCCAGCTTTTTTAGTTGCAAGCCCAATTCATTGATCTTCTCTTTCTCTATTTTATACAAGTTCACACTTCACATTAATTGTGAATGTGTTAAAAGTGTTCACAGTTAAAACTACTAATTCTGTATTTCCTGCCATCACATTAACCCCAAATTATACTTTTCTCTTTCCCTTTCCCCTTTTCCTCCTCCCCAGTATTTCACTTATGAGCACTACTTGCCTCAAGCAGTCCTCCCCTTTTAGAGACCCTCTCCCTTTTTTATACCTTTTCCTTACTATTTCTATTTTCCTTTCTATTTAGCCTACTCCTTTCCTTTTCTACTTTCCCCTCACACATTTCTATAAGGTGAGAGAAGTTTCTTGACAAAACCAAATTTATCTAATATTTTTTCTTTTAGCCAAATCGATGAGAGTAAAATTCATACAATATTGGTCACTCCCCTTCTTTCCCTCAATTGTAATAGGTTTTCTTTGCTTCTTCCTGAGATGTAATTTCCCTCATTTTACTCCACTTTCTCCTTTTTTTCTGTTACAATCCCCTTTCCACCTTTAGTTTCTTTTTTATATTATAACAGTAAAATCAGATTACACATGTATTCTCTATGTATACCCATAATAGAAATAGTTCTCAAGAGTTTTTTTTCTTTTTATGTTTCTCTTGTCTTCTATATTTGGAGATCAAAATTTTTGTTTAGCTCTGATCTTTTTATAAAAAATAAATGGAATTCACTAGTTTCATTAAATGTCCATCTTCTTCCCTGAAAGAGAAAGTGCAATTTTGCATGGTAATTTATTCTTGGCAACATTCCAAGTTCCTGTGCCTTTCAGAATTTCAGATTCCAGGCCCTTCAGTCCTTTAAAGTGGAAGCTGCTAGGTCCTGAGTAATTCTTATTGTGGCTCCTCGATATTTCAGTTGTTTCTTTCTGGCTGCTTGTAATATTTTTTCTTTGGTCCAATAGTTCTGAAATTTAGCCACAATATTCCTTGGGGTTTTAAGTTTGGCATCTCTTTCAAGAGGTATTTGGTGAATTCTTTCAATGGTCATTTTACCTTCTGATTCTATGATATCCAGGCAGTTCTCTTTAATGATTTCCTGAAAAATAGTATATAGACTCTTTTTTTCATCATGGATTTCAGGGAATCCAATAATCCTTAGATTGTCTCTCCTAGATCTTTTTTTCTAGATCGGTTGTTTTTCCAATTAAGTATTTTAAATTTTTTTCTATTTTTTTATTTATTTGGTTTTGCTTGACTGATTCTTGTTGTCTCACTAAGTCATTCATTTCCACTTGTTCAGTTCTGAATTTTAATGAGTTATTTTCTTTATTTACTTTTTAACTTCTCTTTGTATTTGTCCAATTGAATTTTTAAATGAGTTGTTTTATTCTATGGAATTTTTTTTCCATTTCACAAATTCAGTTTTAAGGAGTTATTTCCATTTTCTGTTTCACAAATTCTGTTTTTCTGGGAATTGTTTTCTTTTTCCATTTTATCAAATCTTTCTTTTCATGAGTTATATGCCTTTTCCAAACCCTCTTGAAGAGTTTTCCTTTCCTTTCTCCATTTTTCTCCTATTCTCTTTTTAAGATCCTTTTTAATTTCTTCTAGGAGAGCCTTCTCTGGGAATTAGGTTGCATCACCTTTTGGGGCTTCATCTAGAGATGATCTGCCTTTAGTCTCCTCAGGGTTTGAAGTCTGTTCTCTTTCACCCTGGAAGCTGTCTATCATCAGAATGCTCTTTACTTTTTTTCTCATTTAAAAAAAAAATTAAGACCTGCTTTTAGGACAAGGGTTTTTTTTCAAGCTTCCTCTACAAGCAGCAGCTTCCTCTATGAGCAGCTGTGGCTGCGCTGGGTCAGTGCTGACTCACTCCAGGTGGTGTGACCAGGTCCTGTGAGATTCTGGCGCTTAGGAGTTCACTATTTACCTTTTGTGTTTGTGATGGATGTTTTCTAACTTCTCTGCTGATCTACTGGCTTTCAACCAGGGCAGAGTAGCAGGGAAGAGATTAAAAATAACTATTATTCTTTTATAAATGAGGTAGGGGACTGCAGCTACAGGATGTTACATACATTACCAGATACCCTCACTGTTTGTATATATACTGAATTACAGTCAGTATATCAAGCTTTGATTAACTGTTTTTCTATGTATTCTATCTTCAATATAATATTTGCTTATATGGAAATCATGTTTTCTTTTAGTGTTATTGCTTTTTGCTTCTCTTCTTCCAGACATTCTTCTTCTTCACTTGTGTATTTACATTCCCAATCAGTTATCTGTTCTCTCTCTGTGTGTCTCTCTGTCTGTCTCTCTGTGTCTGTCTGTCTCTGTCTCTCTCTCTCTTTCTTTCTCTCCCTCTTCCCCCATTTTCCCTCTCTGTGAGATATACTATCATGAATTTGAATTTTTCCATTTTGCCAATTATTTCTGCTACATAGGTCATAATTCTGATCTCATAATTCTCATTTATCTTTTAAACCATTTAAGAATAGCATTTTGTAGTTCCACGTTCTCTTTAAAATCCATAGGGTCCTATGTGTCATGAGGCATTAGATCATTTTCCTTTGTTTTGTAGCATTTATTCAAAAATGCCTGAATTCTAAATATATATATATATGCATATATATATATTCAAAAGTCATATTTCCTTTTGTTATTAATGTCTTCTCTCTTGGCTTATCTGCTTATGCTCAAAGTCTTTGAGTTTTCTCCTTCCTGAAATCTCTGGTAATTTCAGGCTTTTTCTCCCTTATTTTCTCTTATTGCTTACTTCTGATTCCTTTCCTTTGAGTGATGATTTCCCCAGGAGCTGGATTTTAAAGTGACTCAACTTCCTCCCACTTTGGACAATTCATTGCTCATTATTAGTATAGGTCTCTGCCCTAAGTATCTGTTTTTGGGTGGAGGGAACAGAACTGCCCCGGATAGATACTAGGTTTTTTCCCTCTGGCTATAATAATATGTCACATAACCCCTCATACATGGTGTTCTGAACTGTTCCCTCTATTTCTCAGTTCTTTGATCCAGAAGTAAATAGTACTATTAAACTGCTGCCATCTTAACCTAAACAAAATTCTGCTGACTGGAATTTAAATCTATTACAATGGAAGGAGGTGAGTTTAAAAAATAGAGTTTGACTCTAAGACAGGCCCAGATATATGACTTGTCCCATGCCCTCTGTATTTCAACTGACCTGAAGAGCTCTCTTATAATAGAAAATATTGCTCCAGTACTGAATATCATAGCCTTATCAAATTTCTGCAACTGGATCTCTTTCATGGACCTTGGATCTCCATATTCCCTGAAAAGGAGTATGGGTGAAAGTCCACGGATCAAGTCAACAAGGGAAGCCTTGTTGCTGGGAATGTAGTCAGAGTAGGAAGAGCTGAGTGAGTAGGATTTAGGCATTAATGTAAGGAGTTTTTATCTTTTTTTTGGTATTTAATGAACATAGAAGCAGCTAAAATTGCTTTATCTCTGGCCCATAATTTCTTTTTTAAAATACAAATTTCCTTTTATATTTATTTATTTATTTTTTGCTGGGGTAATTGGAATTGAGTGAATTGTCCAGAGTCACATAGCTAGTAAGTGTTAAGTGTCTGAGGTCACATTTGAACTCAAGTCCTCCTGACTTCAGGGCTGGTGCTCTATTCATTGTACCATCTAGCTTCTGGCCCATAATTTCTACTTATAGAAATGATTGAGAAATCATATGGATTAGGAAAAATGTGTAGTCTGCCATATTGTTGGTCAGATGACATGGAAATGATGCTTAGCTTGTTTTTGTTTTTGCTGTAAGGAAGGAATAATTTGAGGTTCAGGGTAGAAGGGAAGGCATATTTACCATAACCAGAAATGACAATGACATCAAAACAAAAAGTATTAATAAAACTTTTTTTTTAAATTCCAAATACAAACAGGAGTATCTGGAATTTTTCACCAATTTGCAGGAAATTCCTCTTCTATTTTAGTTCCATGCAAAATGTCTTTCATGAGAAATCTCTTCCCAAATTCCAATCATAGCCTATACATTAATAGATGATTTTTAAGTATTTTTGTGACTGAAAAATTGTTTTTCCTATGATCAAACTGCTGATGAGCTTTTCCAAAATGAAGTCAATGACCTCAAATGACCAAAATAAGTATCACTAGGTCAGCATTTGGAACCTTTTCAGACTGGATATTAACAATTGTATTTATTTAATACTTTTTAAGGTTTGCAAAGGGATTTACAAATATCTCATTTTCTTCTTGCCACCATCCTAAATCTGCTAGACTTTGTACTCTACAAAAACACACTGTCTCCTCCCTGCCAAGCTGAGGCCATCAGAGGAGGCTATATCAGTAGAAGCTGTGAACCTAAACCAATGTCCAAACATGAGTAACTGCTGTTCTTATCTTCAGAAGAGGAGAGTGACAGAGGGCTAAAAGGGCAGGGGAGGATCAACTGAATGAAATGGAGATGAATATAGCTGAAGACAGCAATAATCTCCCTAGGAAAGATAAGCCTGGAGAAGATCTTTAGTAGGGACATTATTGCTCTCTTCAAATACTTTAAAGGTTGACAGGCAAAGGAGGATTAGACCTGTTCTGCTTGGCTCTTACAGGGGGGTAGATTCAGATTTCATATAAAGAAAAACTTTCTAATAATTAGGAAATTAAATAATTCCCCAGAACTGCTATTCAAAACAAAAAGAACTGCCTTGGAAAGTAGTTTGTTCATCTCCCTGGAGGTATTCAAGTAAAGACTGCAAGATTGCTTGTCAATAATATTGTAGAAGGATTCTAACAAGATCATTGAGTCCAGCCCTTAATTTTCCAGATGAGGATACTGGGGCCAAAGAAGTTGAACAGCTTACCTAAGTTCATACACATGTAAGAATCTGAGGTGAAATAAAATAGGAAATGTTTCATTTATGCTTTTTTAAAAACATTGTCCCTTCTCAATAACTAGTTCACAACCATAGAGTCTTTCTTTGTAAGAGAGTAAAGTAAATCAGCACATTATCTAAAATGTATACCTCATTTCACATTTATGGTCTATTATCTCTCTGCCAAGAAGAGGAAGAGGAGTGCTTCAGGTTACTCCTCCAAAGTCACCATTGGTCACTGGGATGATCAGTGTTCTGATGATGTTTTTTTACATTACAGTGTTTGTTGAAAGTTCTATTGATTTCATTCTGCATCAAATCATATATAGGTCTTCCCAAATTTCCCTGAATTCATGACAAATTTCATGTTTGTCTTTTTTTTTTCCCTGAGGCAATTAGGATTAAGTGACTTGCCCAGGATCACACAGTTAGGAAGTGTTAAGTATCTGAGGTCACATTTGAAGTCAGGTCTTCCTGACAAAAAAAATTGTCATTTTTTAAAAGCAAAATCATATTCTATTATATATACTGCAATTAGTGCAGCCATTCCACACTTGATAAAGCTCTCATTTTGTTTCTAGATCTTTGTTATCACAAAAAGTAATGCTATAAATATTTTTATATATGTTTTTTCTCCTATTAGCTCCAATAACTTGGGTAAAGGCTCAATACAATTTAATGGTTTTTCTAGGATAATTCCAAATTATTTTCCATAATAGTTAACCCCATCAACACTTCATTAGCATACCTATTTTCTATAGTCCTTCCAATATTTATCACTTCTATTTTCTCGACTTCAGAGACATTGTATTCTCCTAGTTTTCTTCCTACCATTCTAGTGTTTCATTAGTCTTCTTTGCTAGCTCTTTCAGCATTTCTCATCTCTTAAGGTTGAATACTCACAAAATTTTTCCTCTCTCTTTTTCTCTCCTTTTACTCCTTAGTACTCCCATCTGATCCTCTGGATTCAAATATCACCAAATTATTTCTAAATCTCTGCTGGAAATTTCCACCTGGATGGTTTGCCTGCACTTCAAATTCATGCCTGTAATTCAATTTACCAAAGGTCAGGTTTTAACATCCCCTCCAACTTTCTTCTTCTCTTATATAATTTAAATTACATCCTTATTTCTGTTGATACCACCATTTTCTCAATCAACTATCCTTAAAAATGTAATGTCATTTTTGATGCTTGCCTTTCTTTCCCTTACTCCCCACAACAGTCAATGACTAATTTCCATTGATTTTATCCCCACAATATCTCTCATATCCATTTCTTTCTCTTCCCTCACAAACCACTATAAAGTTTCTCATCTTGTTGATTGATTAAGGTAAACTTACATGTCAAGGTATAAATTTATACCAGTTATATTTTCCACATCATATATTACAGAATCAAATTACTGTTGTAATACCTCTTCTCCAATGCATGCTTCACTCACAACTGTCTGAATATTCTTCCTAACCCAGAAGTCTGATTATGTTATCCCACTGCCTCCTGTTGACTTTAGAATAATATAAACTTCATTATTTGACATTTATAGTGCTTCACAATCTGACTCTAACCAACATTTTCCTAGCCTTATTTTCTACATTATTTTCCTTCCTGCTAAATTATTCCAACTCTCCCCGCAAATTCCTCCCCCCCCCAAAAAAAAAATCTGTCAGCTCTTTCCTCAGCACATTTTTGTAGTCTGTCCCCTGGTTTGGCACTCCTTCCTCATCTCTGCCTTTCAGAATCTTTTTAGACTCAGCTCAGAGAGCCCCTTCTTTGATATCACCAGCTGATGTTCTTCTCCTTCCTCCAATATTCATAGAGCTCTCTAAAACTCTCCTTGTTCCTCACCACTTCCTTTCTTGTATTTTGTTTGTCAGTATTTTAAAGTGTGAGCCCTCAGCTCCCCGTATTTCTTCTTCGGTAGAAAGTCCCTTGAGGGCAAGGGTTATTTCATTTGTTTCTCCACATGCCCAGTGCTTTTCACAATACCAAATACACAGTAGAACTTGAACAAGTGTTGAATTGATGAGCGTGTGTTGATTCAGTAACTTAGAAAACAAAAGGCCAAATTTTTTCCAAGACCATCTAGGGAAGCAAGTACCCTGAGTTTCTGGTTGACTTTTTCCATTGTCATTTTTTTCAGAAAGCCTGTTGATTTTGAGAAGCCCAAAATACAACCTCTCTGGCTTTGAGCTGACATCAATTTTCAATCAGTGCTAGAGGTAATATCCTTGTTAGGACCTGATAAAAAGTGTCTTTGGTATCTGTCTGACTTAATCCACTAAACAGAATAGCTTTTATCTGATCTTTTTCTTGCTCAGCATGACAATCATGGGAATATGTTTAGAAGAATTGTACATGTTTAATCTATATTGGATTGTTTGCTATTTTAAGGAGAAAGGAAGGAAGGAGATAGGGAGAAAAAATTTGGAATACAAGGTTTTGCAAAGGTGAATGTTGAAAACTACCTTTGTATGTATTTGGAAAAATGCAATGCTATAAAAAAGAAGAAGAAAAGACCTTAAAATAATAAGAAATGATAAAGTTATCTTTTTATCCAAATATGATCACCAAGTACAACAGACTCCACTGATGAGGAGCTGTTTCATTTTTATCTTTTTATCCCCCAAACCTAGCACATAATAAGCTCTTAATAAAATGATTGTTGGGCAGTTAGGTGGCTAGAGCACTGAACCTTGAGTCAGGAAAACCTTAGTTCAAATAGACCTCAGACACATACTAGCTGTGTGACTCTGGGCAAGTCACTTAACCTCAAATGCTTCCTATAAAATAGTAATTAAACTAAAATAAAATGAAGTACTTGTTAATTAATTAATATAAACCTGCCTTCATATTCCCAGCTCTTAATGTGTGACACATTGTAGATGCTCAATAAATGATTCTGATTGATTGATCTATTTAATATTGTGATAGCCTAGTTCATGATTATATTGCTACAGCAAGATAGTGTTAGTATGTGTGTTTATATGTGTGTGTTATGTGCATAAGAATCAAGCACATGTGATCATACAGTTTGCCCACATTTTCAATCAATCAAATCCACGCAATAAATTTTTCTGGAACAACATAAGTGCACATGTGGTAAGGACAAATGAAATGAGTGAGATTCTATGGAAAGGGGCACCGTGGCCAAGGACCAAAGATATGCACAAGCAGGTATAGCCAAAATAGCTTGATTTCTCCTAGGAATCGTACAAGAGAAGTAAACTGCATTGCCAAGGTCACTGACAGGGAAGGAAACATAACACTCTCCTAGACTTTCTGTAAAGTGTCCAAATTTATAAATAAAGGTGTCAGTGCCATAGAACTACTTGCTGTCACAAATTGAGAATTTTTCTAAAATTGACCTAAATAAGTGGGATATCTTAGATTATAGAAAACTCACATTTACTTTAAGTTATTGAATGAATCACTGCATTTTTTAGTCTCTTTGCTGTCTCTTTGCTGTAGCCTGTGCAGTGGTGACACTCCATAAAGTAGCAGACGGGCAAAAAGAGGCTTAGAGTAACTGAGAAGTCTAATACCCATCAGTGAGTTAGGGAGTATCTACTCCATGAAGGTGAAGACTTCCCTGAGCAGAATGGGTCAATGGGAACAATTTGTTCCAATCGTTGTGAAGGCAGGTGAAGAAGATATATGGAGTGCTTAGAGCTTGGTCAGTCATCCAATGTATTATGGGTATTACTGGTCAGCTTGACTCTTGCTTACCCATTGGACTTTGATGATCCTGGAAGAGATGGTGAGGCTGATAACTATGTTCTCAAATCTAATTCATGTATAAGTCAAGATATCACCCCATGATGCCTTTGGTCCTCTGAAAATGAAGGATGAGGGGCAGCTAGATGACCCTGGAGCACTAGTCTAGAGTCAGGAGGATCTGCTTTCCCACCCCCCCAAAAAAAGAAAGAAAAAAAAAAGAAAAAAACTAAGGCTAAAAGGCTCTATACAGACAGAAAACAAGGAGGAGGAGCCAGCAGAAGAACAGGGAAGGAGCTGGTGACAATTTCTGGAGTGACAGATAAGGAGGAGGCACAAGTGTGGTTGGGTAAGTGTGCAGAAGTCAGATGGACTCTTCAGGCAGTGAATGATTTAAGAGTAGAAGGGAGATAGGGTAGTGAAAAGAAGGGCAGAGAGAACCCTGTGTCTGTTCAGCTGGTCTCCCCGAGCTGGTGGAGCACATTGTCACATTCCTTGCAGTTCCGGACTTTGTCATCCTACTTGCAGTAAGTTTGTGATGCTAAAGGTGTGTGGAGGAAAATCTGTTGTGAGCTCAGCTTCAAGGACAGGGTGCAGGTGCCTGGCCCTGGAAAAGAGCTACCTTCTTAACTGTATGCCCCACCCCCAGGCCCAAACAACTTCCTCTCTACCACAGGTCCTAAACTCTTTTTTTTTCTTTTCTTTTTTCTTTTTGAATAATAGTTTTTTATTTTCAAAATATATGCAAAAACAGTTTTCAACATTCAGCCTTGCATGTTGCAGCATGCACCCTTGAACCTTGTGTTCAGATTTTTCTCCCTCCTTGACCCCCTCATCCCTATAGACAGCAAATAATCCAATATTATGTTAAACATGTGCAATTATTCTAAACACATTTTTGTATTTATCTTGCTGCACAAGGAAAATCAGATAAAAAGGAAAAAAATGAGAAAAAAGCAAGCAAACAACACAAAGAAGGTGAAAATGTTATGTTGTGATCCACATTCAGTCCCCATTGTCCTCTTTCTGGGTGCAGATGGTTCTCTCAATCCCAAATCTATTGGAATTGGCTTGAATTATCTCATTGTTGCAAAGAGCCACGTCCATCACAGTTGATCATCACATAATCTTGTTGTTGCTGTGTACAATTTTCTCTTGGTTCTACTCATTTAGTATCAGTTCATATATGTCTGTCCAGGTCTTTCTGAAAACATCCTGCTGATAGTTCTAAGATCTTTTTCTTATTTTATTCATTTTATGTCCTAAGGTCTTAGGAGATTACTTGGAAGGGAATTACTAAACTTTAGCTGTATGCTTTCCCCATCCTATCCTATTCCTTTTCCCTAGAAATGTTATTAGATTCAGAAAATCCTGGAGATATCCCTTTAATAACTCCCCCCAAAAATTCCCTAGT
Organism: Sminthopsis crassicaudata; assembly: GCF_048593235.1. Taxonomy (NCBI): domain Eukaryota; kingdom Metazoa; phylum Chordata; class Mammalia; order Dasyuromorphia; family Dasyuridae; genus Sminthopsis; species Sminthopsis crassicaudata. The sequence goes on from NC_133618.1 coordinate 657,167,919, forward strand.
CTAAATATTCATGGATACTCCACTAACCCAGTGCAATGAATAACCTGTTTTTTTCTCTTCCCTCCCAAAAAAACAGCCTGTAGTCCAGAGACCTAACATTCTCTCAGAGAAACCTAAAGATCCCTAATACTAAACTCCTGGCAAATAGAATTTCCCAACTTTTCTCCAAGATTTTCCCCAAAGCTCTTTAAATATTCTTTGACCACCTATAGCTTCACCCTCTTCTCTATGAGGGAATCTAGGAGGGACCTGGATTTCTAACCAGCTAAAGAGCAGAAGAGATTAAAGGGGATATATTGGATAAGTGGGATGAGTGAGTGAAGAGTTAAGCATGGCACTCATGTTGTAAAAGAATGTTGGTACCCTTGACAATGACAGGGAAGTTAGGAAGAGAAGAAAACTGCGGGGAGGCAGATGGGGTCTGCTTTAGACATGTTGAATCTGAGCGAGATATATTTGTGTGTTTACATATATATATACATACATATATGTACATATGTATCATATATGTATGTGTATATATATGATGTCTCCAGGTGGTGATGCAAACTGGAGGCCAGGAGAGAGGTTAGGTATAGAGAGATGATAATAGAAACCATAGAGAGCTTTCACAGATGAGCACCAAGTAACAGGACAGAGACTTGGGAGATACTCAAAGTTAGTGGGTATAGCCTGGATAAAGGTCTAAAAAAGAAGATTGCGAAGAAATGGTCCAACAGGCAGAATCGGAAAGAAATATGACACAAAAGCCTAGAGAGAAGTACCCAGGAGAACAATAGCAAAGGCTGCAGAGAAGTCAGGATGAGGATTGAGACATAGATCAGGCTTTGCAATTAAGAAATCACTTATAACTTTGGAGAGAGCAGTTTCAGTTGAATGAGATAGGAAGTCGGATTGCAGAGTTTAGAAGTGGAGAAAGGAGGAAAGGGAGGTATCAATTGCAGATGGCTGTCTCAGGGAGTTTAGCAACAAAGGAGAACAGGGGGTCTAAAATGATAACTAACAGGATGGTTGGTTCAAGTAAGAATTTTTTGTTGTTAAAGATGGGGAAACAAGGCATGTTTCTATTGGGGAAGACATCTAAGGGATATGAGGAAGAGGGGAGAACAGGGATTTGCTGTGAATGGCTTCAGTGTTTTCAGTGAAAGATGAGGTAAAATCTTCAGAGGAGAGGTGATAGGAGAGGTTGCTATGGGAGGCTTGAGTAGGAAATCTTTTTCATCTCTTTAGTCCTCTTTGATGGTCTTCTGCCCACCAAAGGGCAGAGCAGGAAGAGGAAAGCATAACATCCCTTTCTGTCCAAAGCACATAGTTTTGAATCAAAATGACAAGGACAAGTGACAATCAATGCCATTACTCTGTGAGAGCAAGAAGTTGTTTTTTCCCCTCTATAATGTAATTCATATAAATGAATATGGAAGGATCTCTGATTTCCCTGTGTGGGAGTTCCCTTCTCTCTCTCCATTCAGCAGCAACTTGATTTAGTTGTTACAGGCTTGGTTGCTGCTTGGGACTTAGAGTGGTTTTGGGACTTACCTAAGATCATTCAGTTAGGAACTGTCAGGCAGATCTTTTTACTTTATTCACTGATCAAGATCAGTAATAAAGAATTAATATCCATTTCCAGAGAATTTCAGCTGGAGAAATGCATCGAAATGACACTAATAATGCAATGTTTTGAGTTTGGGATTATTTTGAACAAAATCCCATATGTCCTCTTTCTGCTCCTCTCCAGGTGAATGTCTTAAGTGAAAATGGCTTTGTAGGTATTTTGCTCATAAATAAATGAAGTTTTATTGTTTGAGGATTGTTCACTATGGTGACATTTTGATATTCATTTTGAAATATAAACATTGTTTGGCATCTGTAGGAGACTGGAATTCTCTGAAATAGAATATTGTAATTCCAAATTGTAATTATTTACAAAACCTGACACCCCCCCACTCTTGCTTAGATAAAATTCTGAATGCCTAAGATTTTAATTTACAACAAACCTAAGTACTCCAAACTTAAAAATAATTACTACTTTGTATATTATTTCTCATTTAACCAGCAATGAAAGTATTTTCTAGAGATTAATTATTTCCCATTCATTTCTCTTATCTCCCTCAAAAAGATCTACTCTGCAACATACAATATAGAAGTAATAAGTGGCAATATGAGATTTTAAGCTAGTTGGTAGCAAGATTAATATTTCAAACTTTTTGGGAGGGAGGCAAGTAGATGGATTTTTAAAAATTAAATCCCCATTTGAATCAGATATTTTATTGTAGTATATAAAAAAGTAACAATTGGAACAACTTTTTAGATAAACACTTTGAATCAATATTGTAAGAATTTATATTACTTGGAAACTTATAGGATTGTTTAACTAGTATCTTTTAAAGTTGCTTATAAGATGAAGTGATCAGGAAATGAAACCAAATATCAAATGAGATAGTATAGGGCATGTACTTTGAGAACTTTAAAGCACCATATAAATCCTAGCTGTCACCATCATCACCATCACCACTGTTCTTATAAGGAATGGCTGGACCTTGGACCCTTCCATTTACAAGTGTCTGGTATATCATTATATACCATGATATATAATGACAAAAAGGACTCTACTTACACAGCACATTATCCAGAATTTAATGATTCTGGTTCTTTCTCTTATTAAAATAAATTTATTTGGGTCAGGTCCCCGAGGCCAAATCCATGGTGGTAATTAAGGACAATTCATAGGGCCCAGGGAAAAGAGGGCCTGGTTGCAATCCTGATTTTAGGGAGTAAAACGAAGTCTTGCTGGATTGCACTAAAGATCTGAGGGGCAGAAGCAGAAAACAGTTTGCAGCCACAGTGCTTAAGCTGGGATAGGCAGCATTCTGATTGAAAGCATTACACGGGGGACTGACAGGGGCCAGTGAGATGCCCATTTTTTGTTTTTCTCTTATGGAGCCTCTCCACCTAAGGCAATGCTATTTTATGGCAACTATAACCTCTCCTTGCTCTACAGTGTCAGCAACATAGCCAATGGCAATGTTAATAGTGTCCTCTTCCTTGTCTTATAACATTAAAATTTCCAAGGGACCTATTTAGGAGATTTAAAAGGGACTGTGAAGATTTGGGTCAATATTTTCCTACTCATTTTCACATAAATGAGATTTTAGTTTTCATAGAGAGCTTGGTTTTGTAACCTACAGATTAAAGCTTTCTCAAAACCCAAAAATGCTATAAACCCTGTGGTGATAACATATTTTATTAACTTAATAGTAGATATTTTCTTCACTAATGAATTATGATAATTAACTCTCACCCATCTTATAAAAAATCTTAATTGAAATTTAAATGCATTAAATAGTACCTTATCCTTGTTACTGTGGATAGGAGTCCTCCAATAAGATTATTCATTTGTAAATATTATAACAACAAAACCTCATGAAATTTCATTAACATGATTCTCATTAATGTATTTTTTCATATATTGTTAGTTTTCTATATTCCTTCTTTGAATTTTTCTTTCAGACCAAAATACTTTTCTATCAGATGTATATTGGTCAAGAATGGCAAAAATATTTAGAAAGGGAATATTTTCTTCAACATAACAGAATGATTTCTCAAATTTAATCCCATTTGCAAAAATGCTTTTTAAAAAAATGGAAGTAGTAAGTTATATTAGCATGATGATGAATCTTACGTCCTACAGGCATGCACTTTAAATTTACTATGTTTAGGGAAAAACAGCCCACAACCCTGCCCTACTTTCAAGATCCAATTTTCTTATGCCTCTAACTCTCCTATTCCCTCACTCATATTAAATCTGTTCTTCATTTTCATCAGGATCTCAGTCTTCTTGAGCATCTTGTCATTTTTTCCCCATCCATCTTCTCCATTCTGGCTTTATTTGACTCCCTGTCTAGCTTTGATCTTGTGGTTTGCTAATTTAAATTATTCACTAAGCTGCCGAATTTCTTACTTACTAAATCTTCCTGACCTTAGAAACTTCCACTGCTCCATTTCCTTTGTTGAATGTCACCAGGAAAAAAAAAAAAAAAAAAAAAAAAAAAAAACTAAGCTGTTTTTCCCTGTTATAAATGTATAATAGATAATCTCAGTTTGCCCTTGGCTACTGCTCATAGATCTTAATACTTTTATTGAATTTCTATCTTATTCCCTACAGAAACTTTTCCCTCTAACCCCTTATAGAAGATTTGACTTGGCCTTTTGCTTTACTAAAAAGAGAGAAGTCATCTGCTGGGAGCTCTTTTAACTCTTATTCTTAAACTCTCAAAATGCAGCATTCTATTTCCCTCTCCTTCCCTCTGTGTCACAGGTATCCTTACTTGCTAAGATTCATCTGGTGCCCTTGATTCTCCTCTAGCCTAGAAATTTATTCCAGCATTCATCCTCTTTTGTTTCTTCATTCTTCATATTTTCCATTCCTGGCTCCTTTTCATCTTTATTCATTTTGCATTATTTTTTATTAATCTTAGAAAAAAAATCTTTCCTTACATTAATGTATTATTGGTGGAGTTGTGAAATGATCCAACCATTCTGGAGAGCAATTTGGAACTATGCACAAAGAGCTATCAAACTGTGCATACCTTTTTATCCAGAATCTAACTACTGGATCTATATTCATAAAAAAAAGAGCAAAGGATCCACATGTGCAAAAAATGTTTGTAGCAGCTCTTTTTGTAGTGGCAAAAAATTGGAAATTGAGTGGATGCCCATCAGTTTGGGAATGGTTGAATAAGTTATGGTATATGAAGGTAATGGAATATTATTGTCCTATAAGAAATGATGAGCAGGATGATTTCAGAAAAGCCTGGAAAAATTTATATGAGCGGATGCTGAGTGAAAGGAACATAACCAAAAGAGCTTTGTACACAGCAATAACAAGATTATGTGATAATCAACTGTGATGGACTTGGCTCTTTTCAACAATAAGATGATTCAAGGCAATTCCAATAGACTTGTGATAGAAAATGTCATCCACATCCAGAGATAGGACTGCAAAGACTGTAAATTAAAACATAGTATGTCTTGTGGTTATTATTTATTTGATTGTATTTTTCTTTCTCATGATTCTTTCCCTTTTGGTCTGATTTTTCTTGTACAATATGACAAATATGGAAGTATATTTAAAAGAATTGCATGTGTCTAACCTATATCAGATTACTTGCTCTCCTGGGGAGTTGAAGGTAAGAGAGGGAGAACAGTTTAGAACACAAGGTTTTACAAAAATTAATGTTGAAAGCTATCTTAACATGTATTTGGGGGGGAAATTTCCCCTTATTTTTCTAGCATTCCATCTCTCCCCCTCCTTGCCAGACTTATTTAAAAAGTTGTCTATACCTTGATTTTTCTACCTTTCTTCCACTGTTTTTCCAATTATTTTAAATTTGGCTTCTGCCATCATCATTAAATCCTTCTGAAATGACTCTCTCAATGAGCAGCAATTATTTCCTAATTGTAAATCTATGTCCTCATCTTATTTTGCTTATGAAGTATCTGTCACTGACTTCTTCCCTCTTGTCTTCAGGACATTCTCTTGATCCCTTGTCTGTCTATCTACTTGCTGCTTTCCCTCTCTTTTGCAGACTTCTTGTTCTCTTTCTAATGCCTTCAGGCTGATGATCCTCAACTTTATGCTCCTGATCCTCTTCTCTTGCTATTTTGCAAGTATTATTTATTTTCAAAGGATTCCTACATATATTTTCCTCATCTTTAGATTGTATCTTGAGCTCCAGATGCTTTTCCAATTGTCAGAAAGACACTGCTACATGAATATCCCACCAATATTTCAAATTCAACACAACTAAAACTAGGCTTATTGACTTTCTCTTTGGAGCTGTTTCTCCTGCTTTCACTTAAAAATTTTTTTATTGTAAACTTAACAGACATAAACAAATGAAAATCTTAATATACAAAGAGCAGAAAAATGCACACATATCTAAAGTTAAATTTTTTATTATAGGTTTTAAAATGCTTATTAAAGTCAAAATATTAATAACATGTTTTTAGTGAGTTGGAATATTTTTTCATACTGTTGCTGATAGCTTGTATTTCTTCTTTTGAAAATTGGATATTAACATATTACCCACTATTTCTTTTCTTTCTTTCTTTTTTCTTTTTGCTAAGGCCATTGGGATTAAATAACTTGTTCAGGATCATATAGCTCAGAAGTGTTAAGTTCAGATTTGAATTCAGGTCTTCCTGACTCTAGGGCTGATGCTCTAATAATTATACCATCTAGTTGTCCCTTAACTACTATTTCTTTTTAAAAATTCACTATTTAACATCAAAATAATCTGGTATTCATTAAGAAAGTGGTAGATCAGTGGAATAAGTTAAGTTCACAATACAGAGTAGTAAATGACCACAGTAATCTAATATTTGATAAAATCAAAGATCCAAGCTTCTGGGGCCTCACTATTTGACAAAAACTGCTGAGAAAACTAGAAAATACTCTGGTAGGAAACAGGCATAGACCAGCATTTCACACTGTATGTTGAGATAAAGTCAAAAGGGTAAATAATTTAGATACAAAGGGTGAAATAAACTTATTTGGGGAGCATGAAAAATTTGCCTGTTAGCTGTATGGATATGGGAAGAGTTTATGACTAAACAAGAGACAGAGAGGATCACAGAAGGAAAAAGATGGATAATTTTGATTATGTGAAATTAAAAACATTTTGCACAAGCAAAACCAAAGCAGCCAAAATTAGAAGGAAAGCAAGAACTTTGGGGAAAAAAATTTTCATTGATAAAGGGCTTATTTTCAAATATATAAATTTCAAAATTATAAATATTCTCAAATATATAGAGAACTGAGCCAAATTTGTAAAAATAAGAGCTAATAGTCAAATTATATGTTTTCTATCCAAAGGCAGTTTACAGAAGAACAAATGAAAGCTATTAATAGTCACACAAAAATGGTCTAAATCACAAATAATTAGAGAAAAACACATTAAAACAACTCTGTGGTACCATTGCCTTCATACCTATCAAGCTGGCTAGCATGACAGAAAAGGAAAATGACAAATGCTGGAAGGAATGTGGGAAAATAGGTATACTAATACACTATTGTAGAGCTGTGAAGTGGTTGAACCATTCTGAAGTACAATTTGGAATATGTTCAAAAAGCTATGAAACTTCACATATCCTGTGGTCCAGCAATACAGTACTAGGTCTACATCCCAAAGAGATCAAACGAAAAGGAAAAGGACTTATATATACAAAAAATATTGATAGCTACTACTTTTGTAGTGGTAAAGAATTGGAAATTGAAGGAATTCCCATCAACTGGGAAGTGACTAAATAAGTTATGGTGTATGATTGTGATAAAACATTATTATCTTGTAAGAAATTATTTGGGAGACAGTTTCAGAAAAACCTAAGTAGACTTATGTTAACTGATGTAAAGGGAAGTAAATAGAATCAGAAAAACATTGTACATAGTAACAGCAAAATTGTAAGGATCATCATCTGAAAAACTAAACTTCTGATCAATATAATGATCTCAGACAATTCCTAAAGGACTCATGATGAAAAATGTTATCCACTTCCAGAGAGGGTACTGATGAACTCTGAATGCAATTGAAGCACATTTTTCTCCACTTTTTCCCCACCAAAGTTTTCTTGCTTTTTGAGGGTAACATAGCTAATATGGATATATTCTTTGAATGGCTTTATTTGTATAATGGGTATCATATTGCTTACCTTCTCAATGGAATGTGGAAGAATTTAAGGGAACAAGAAAATTTGGAACTCAATTTTTTTTTTATTAAAGCCTTTTATTTTCAAAACATATGTATGGGGGCAGCTAGTTGATATAGTGGATACAGTACCAGCCCTGAACTCAGGAGGACCTGAGTTCAAATCTGTCCTTAGACACTTAACACTTCCTGTCTGTGTGACCCTGGGCAAGTCACTTAACTCCAATTGCCTCAGCAAAAAACAAACAAAAACATATGCATGGATAATTTTTCAACATTGAACCCTTGTAAAACTTTTTGTTCCAAATTTTCCCTCCTTCCTCCCACCTCCTCCTCTAGATGGCAAGTAATCCAATATATGTTAAACATGGGGAAAAAAAGACATATGTTAAATCCAATATATGAATACATATTTATACAATTATTGTGCTGTACAAGAAAAATCAGATCAAAAAGGAAAAAAATAGGAAGAAGAAAAAATGCAAGCAAACAACAACAAAAAAAGTGAAAATGCTATGTTATGATCCACACTCAGTTCCCATAGCCCTCTCTCTGAATGTAGATGGCTCTCTTCATCACAAAATAATTGGAATTATCTCATTTTGAAAAGAGTCATGTCCATCAGAATTGATGTTCACATAATCTTGTTTCTGTGTACAATGATCTCCTGGTTTTGCTCATTTCACTTAGCATCTGTTCATGTAAGTCTCTTCAGGCCTCTCTGAAATCATCCTGCTGATCATTTCTTAAAGAACAATAGTATTCCTTACCATTCATATACCATAACTTAATCAACCATTCTCCAACTGCTCCACTCAATTTCCAGTTTCTTGACACTGCAAAAAGGGGTGCCACGTTTTTACACATATGAGATCCTTTCCCTCCTTTAAGATCTCTTTGGGATATAAGCCCAATAGAAACACTGTTGGATCAAAGGGTATGCACAGTTTGATAGCCCTTTGGGCATTGGAACTCAAAATTTAAAAAAAAAAGAGTATTATAAAAATTCACCATTACAAATTTGAATACTACCAACAAAGATAAATACTCAAGTAAAGAGGCTGTTTCTCATGATTTTATAATTTAATCATCTAATCGCATATTTATCTAAATTATATAGGTTGCTTCTGCTATGACATAATAATGAAAACATTAAAGTCACATATGTGTATCTAATTGTTGAAATGAGTGAGTATGAGTGAACAGTCATTGTAATGAGTTTTTTTGGATTCATAAAAAGTTCACTGTGAGAGAGAATTGAAAACCATTTGGCATAGTAAATGCATTTTCTGTATAACCACTAGTTTATTTTCCCTCCTGAGATCACTTATTTCTAACTGTTTATATTCAATTTAAGATGCAACTGATGGTCTATATTTGTTTGGCTGCTTATTATTCTTCCTTTGTGACATTTCCTGGATTATAAACTAAGATTTTCTGAGTATTTTACTTAGATTTATGGCAAAATAATTGTCTTTTTTTTTTTTTTCTATTTTGGGTATTTCCAATGGCTCAAATTACAGAAAAGGGGAAACTGAAAGGGAAGTGCTTGTTGTTTTGTAATGTAAATCAAGGTCTTATCTTGCATAAAATTTCAGGTTTCCTTAAGTCAATAGTATCTATTTTATTTATGAAATGTGTTAAAAGTTCCAATTATCATTATGAATTCGGTAACAGAACAAAGCTTTGAACTTTGGGTTAAAAGAGATCTCTTATTTAATTTATATCAAATTGCTTGCCTTCTCAAAGAAGGGAAGGAAGGGAGGGAAAGAATTTAGAATTCAAATTTTTAAAGAAACAAATGTTTAAAACATTTTATTTATATGTCATTGAGAAAAAAATAATAAAAACCAAAAGGAATGTCTTTTATAGCCCACTAAATATGTCACTTTCATATCTTATTCAAAGAGATTAATGGTAAGGTTCTTTAAAAGGATAAATAGTCATTTAATTAAGTATTTCTGCAGATCCCAAACGCCAGATATTTTAGAAATATTAATTAATCAGTAGGCCTCACAAGTTTACTTAAGTTTATTTAGTTCTAAATAGCATATCTAATTTTCGTGGTGGAGTACTCTATCTACTTTCAGATTAAGGAAATTGGGGTACAGAGAGAAGAATAAAGAGGTTCAAGCAACTCAATGAGTTCCACTACATAGTTCTTATAAAAGGATAGTAGTGGTAGGCAACCAAGGTTTTTAACCTCATTCCTCTTCTCTTTGTTTTCTCTCTCCTTTGCAAGTCTTACTCTCATGGCTTTAATTTCAGCCTTTATGTGGATGGATCTCTTTAGGGTTTCTCTATCAAATGAGCAATATCCAATTTACACATAAATTAAAATAATTATTATTTAGGTTCTAAGTTAAGAGCCAAAATGTGTCCATGGTTGCTGGAGTGACAAGGGGTCCCTTTCTCATATGAACTTTTCCTAAATTTAGGAACAATGCAATTACACACAGTGAAAATTATATTCCTTATGCACAGCAGTCTAATGCAAATAATTCAGAACTTCAATGTGTAAAGAAGCTCCAGAAGAGATAGAAACAGAAGGTCAAGCAAGATTAGTAGCAAAAACCAATTCTGTGCTTTTTATGAGGCAAGTGACATTGGTCCCATTTCACTGTCTGTTTCCTAAATTCCATTTTTTTAAGTGTGCTGAGAAAGTTATAGACTTCTTGAGGTGTTTTTGCTTCGATTTTCAAAAAGAAAAAAAAAGATCTTTAAAGCAGTTTCACTTGGCCTCGGGCAAAATCACAAAGCTAGTTAAGAGTAAGGAAGCAGGGAAGTCATAGCCTGGGAGACTAAGTCCCTTTTCTTGAACAATGTATAACATTTTTTTGAAAATTCGATTTTATTTTATTTCAATTCTGAATTCCCTTCTTCTCCCTCTCCTCCTCCACCGATTAAAAAGGGAAGAAAAATTATGCATATATAGTCACAAAGGACAAATTTCTTCATTAACCATATCTAAGGAAAAAAAAAAGGAAGACATTTTGCTTCAGTTTACACAATGAGTCTATCAGCTCTTTATCTGATATGTATAGGATGTTTGTTCATGAGCTCTTTGGAATTGTGTTGATTAGAATTACTAAGCCTTTAGAAGTTGATTATCTTTACAATATTACAGTTATTGTGTAAATTAATTTTCTGGTTCTCTTCACTTCACTTTGTATCAGTTCATATGTCTTTCTAGGCTTCTCTGAAATCATTCCCTTCATCATTTATTACAGCACAATAGTATTCTACCATTCCCCCATTGATAGGCATCTCCTTAGTTTCCAATTCTTTGCCACCCACAAAAACAATTTTTGTTTTACTATAAACATTTTTGTTCATGAGTCCTTTTTTTTTTTTTTTTTTTTTTTCTCTTTGGGATATAAACCTAGTAGTAGAGGAGGTTGACACACTTGAATTTCATTCTTATCTGAACCAATTAAAGGGAGGAAGAATACATACTTATATGGTCATGTACAGAAATACATCTTACCCAAAAGGAAAATAAATCTAGGAGCTCTTTAAAAAAAATTAGTAATAAAGAGATATGAAATTAACTAACTTAATTAAGAAAATCATTGAGATTAAAATTTTAGAAGTGAATTCACAATTAATGAAGAATTCACAATCAAAGGAGTAATCACTGGATCAAAGGATATGCACAGTTTAATAATTTTTTGGGCATAGTTCCGAATTGTTTTCCAGAATGATTGAACTAGTTCACTGCTATACTAACAACAGGACATTAGTGTGATTATTTTTCCATATCCCTTCCAGCATTTGAAATTTTTTTTGTCATGTAACCAATGTGATGGGTGTGAGATGATATCTCAAAATTGTTCTAGTTATATGTGTCTAAATGTTAATGATTTAGAGCATTTAAAAATATGCTTATTGATGGCTTACATTTCTTCTTTTGAGAATCATCACTTCATATTCTTTTACCATTTATAGTCAGGGAATGTTTTTTCTTCTTGTAAATTTGACTCAGTTCCCCATATATTTTAGAAATGAGATTTTTATCAAAGAAATTTGCTGCAAAGTTTTTTTCCCCATTTCTTGCCTTTTTTCCCTAAATTTAGCTGCATTGGTTTTATAAATGTTAAAATTTTATATAATCAAAATTACCCATTTTACATCCTATAAACCCCTCCATCTCTTGTTTTGTCATGAACTCTTCTATTCATAAATCTGACAGGTAATTTCTTCCATGCTATTTGCTTATGGTGTCATTCTGTATATCTAAATTATGTAGCAATTTTAAGGTTATCTAGTGTGAGATACTGGTCTATACCTACTTTATTCCAGATAACTTTCCAGTTTTCTGAACAGTTTTTGTTGAACAATGAGTTCTTATCCCAATAATTAGGATTTTGGAGTTTACCCAACAAAAGGTTATTGTCCTTATTTGTTTTAGTATTCCATCTGTTTAATTTATTCTACTGCTCAATCTATTTATCACTTACTACCATAGTGTCAAGATGATTGGAACTTTAGCATATAGTTTGATATCTGGAACTGCTAGTTTCCCTTCCCTCCTTTTTTCTTTCATTGATTCCTTTATGTTTTTGGCCTTTGTTCCATCAGATGAATTAATTATTAGTGAATAATTAATAATTATAAAGTAAATATTTGGTGGTGTGATTGGCATGGTACTGAGTAATTAGATTTTTTAGGAAGTATTACTTCTATTGTATTATTTCAGCCTACCTCTGAGCAATTAATATTTCGTTAATTTATATCTGTATTTATTTGTGTTGAGGGCATTTTATATTTGTGTTTATATAGTTCCTCTGTAAATCTGGTAGATAAATGTTTAAGTTTTATTTCAAGCTGTCCATAGATACTTTAAATAGAATTTTACTTAACTGAAGTTGTTTCATTTAGTTTTTTAGTTGATTCTCTAAGGTTCTCTAAGTATATCGTTATGTCATCTGCAAAAAAATGATAGTTTTGTTTATTTGATGTCTATGCTTATTCCTTCCATTTCTTTTTCTTGTCTTATATAATTAGAATTTCTAGTATAATATTGAATAATAATGGTGATTGATAATAGACATCTTAACTTTAGCCACGGCTTTATGGTAAAACCTTCTAATTTTTCTGTAAAGGTCTATAACTGAGCAGATGCAAGGTAACCTAGCACTTGAGGCTAATTACCAATTGGACAATTCTCTATTAACATGTTTGGAGGATGACCCTACTTAATTATTCTGTGCTGGCTCAAATGGTGGGTTCGAAGGAAGAAGGGGAAGTGAGATCAGTGGGTGGAGTAGGAGGAGGAGATTCATTCTTTGGCGGTAGGGAGAGAGGAAGGAGGTAGAGAGATTCCTATATCTAATCCCCTGAGAGTGACCCCAAAAGTACAAGAATAAAGACTTTTGCTTATCCTGACTTCTGCTGATTCTAAGATATCCAGGGTCACAACACTTCTCCCCATGACAGATAATTGTTGCTGTTGGTTTTAGATAAATACTACTTATTCCAGGATATTCATATACTTTCTAGGTTTTCTTTTTTCTTTTTTTTTTTAATAGGAATGAATGTTGCATTTTGTCAGTTGTTTTTGCTATTAATATTTTCTTCTATGTTTTCAATTTTTTGACTTTGTGTTTTCCTATGCCTTGATGTCTCATGGAATCAATTCTAATTTTCAAGTAGTTGTTTTCTTTAGTAAGGTCTTGTTTTTTTCTCAAGCAGTTAATTCTTTTTTCATACCTTTTTCCTAGCTTATGCTTTTCCCATTCTTTTTTCTACATCTCTCAACTGGTTTTCTTTGAGGGAGGGTGTCATTTGGAGGCAATCCAGATTAAGTGAGTTGTGCAGGATTATACAGCTAGCATATGTCTGAGTCTGGATTCGAACTCAAGTTTTCCTGACACCAGGACTGGTACTCTGGCCACTGTACCATTTAGCTGCCCCTTAATTGGTCTTTAAAATATTTATTTTAGCTCCTCCTTTAATTCTTGCTTATTATTCTAAGAATTCTTATTGGATTTGTGTTTCAGGAGCATTTTTCCCCATTGAGGCTTTTCTTGTAGATGCTTTTGAATCATTCTCTTCTTCTGTGTTTGTGTCTTGAGCTTTCTTGTTACATGGTTGTCCTTTATGATCAGGTTCTTTTTTGTTTGTTCATTCTTATGTCCTTCTACCGCTTTTGAGCTCTACTTAGGAACCTGTAGCTTGCAGTGTAACCAAAGTGGAGTGATCCTGAGGAAGATCTAAACATTGCCCTTGTGGGCTGAGCTTTACAAGCTCTATTGGCTCGTTTCTGGTTGGGAGTTTCAGCAGACTCCTGTTTGACTCAGCAACTCTTGATCCACTAGGAGGGTCTCCAAGTGCAAAAAATTAAACTGCTGGCTCCCCTATGGTCTGGGATTCACCTAATTGCAATAAGGACCAGAATTAACTATATTGTTGCCATTCTCTATGCTCAGTGCACAGCTGGGGTCAGTCCTCATTTCTATCCTGGATTTATAACTCAGTACTATTGATAAACTCAGTCTGTTGATAAAACTGCCAGTTAGCACAAGTCATTGCACCCAATTCTTTCTTAAGGATCCCTAGAATGCATCAGCATTCTCTCAGTCTTTGGGTGTTGGAATGCACCCTACCACTGCTGCCACACATTCCTGGTCAGAGCTCCTCTCCAGAATCCTCAGGACTCTCCCTGCTTTGGATTAGAAAAAAATGACTGTGACTTCTTGGCTTTCTTGATTTGAATTCAATGTGGTACATTCTATGAATCATAGGACATAGGACTCTGGACTTTGGACTAATGCTTCTTCTCATTCTGCCATCTTATCTCCACTGAAATTTGATAAAAAAAAATGGATGATAGTGTACATTCTGGTATTGTAACATAAACTTATAAAATAACATATACCTATATTTTGCCAATAGGAACTGATTCTATAAATTCCAATAAAGACTAATCCAATGAGAGAGAGGTAGATATGATAAAATGACACCTACAATACATGATTCTATATTTAAATTCAAGTGTTTTGAGGGGGAGGAAACCGAGGAGCTTCTCTCCAGAAAAGATGATGGCTCTCATTAACAGTCTCTGTGATAGAAAGGTATTTGTTAGATTAGCATTAATATAAGGAATATCATTTCCCCAAGCATAACTCACAGTCTTCTGACTTGGTTTCTATACATTTTTAAAGCTGGATTGTAACATTTTTTATAAAGATTAGTTTTTCTAAAGTTTATATAAAGATTTGTAGCATTGACTTGAGTATATATATTTATTTAAGAAGAAACTTACATAACTTAAATTTCATAATAGAATATAATTTAATGAATGACCTTTGAAAAGATATAATAGCTCTTTCTAATGATATATAACATAGACTACTTTAATCAATAAGTCCATCAATAAATAGTTATTAAGTGCTTACTATGTGTTAAATGCTTTGCTAAGCAATGAAGATACAAAAAAGGGAACAAACCAGTCCCTGTCTTTAATAAGTTCACAGTCTAATAATATATAAAACCAAAAATATACAAACAAGATTTTATACATTTACACACATATAAACATATACATATATATGCACATATATATAACACAGAGAGGATAAATATGTATACTTATATATTGACATTATAAGTATATACATATGCACACACATGTCTTATATATGCTGGATAAATAGTAAATAATTAACAGAGGGAAAGGACTAGAATTAAAAGATTCTGGGAAGGGCTTCCTATTAATAATAGGATGTGATCCTAACAAGCCTATAAGGTATTATTATAATCATCTCAATGTTATACATGAGGAAATTAAGGCTAAGAGAACTAAATGAATTGCTCAAAGTCTACAGCTAGTAAGTGTCTGAAGTGAGATTTTAACCTAGATGAACATGAAATTAATTTTACATTTATATATGAAGTGGAGGATTAAAGCAATTATCTACATTAATTAAATAAAACCTGCTTTCTCTGGAACTATTCACATAATTAGTAATTACTAAGTTAGTAATTATTTTTAGTAATTAGTAAAGGTATTTTTTGGTTTTGTATAATTTATTTGTATAAATTTGCTATGTCACTTTACATATGTGACCAGACTTAAAAAGTAGTTTCTATTTATAAACATAAAAATAATAATTTGAAATTAGAAATCATTTTGTTCTTTTTTTTTTTTTACTGTTAATCAATCATTTATTTTTCTATAAGCTCTCATTTCCAGTGCTCTCAACAATAAAAACAAATTGCCCATAAAATATATGTACATATATAGTTCAGCTAAAGAAATTCCCATATTGGCCATGTAATATTTCATTCAGCATTTTAAGGAGGTTACTTCCTTGGAAGGAGGTGAATGGACTCTTCATCTCCCTTCCTCCACTCTGGTTATTTTTCATTTTACTGATCAGAATTCTTGTCTTTCAAAGCTGTTTTTCCTCTATAATGTTGTTGTCATTGTATGTATTGTTCTCCCAGTATTGCTCACTTCATTCTGCAATATGTCAACAGAAGTCTTTCCAATTTTTTCTGAAACTGTTCATTTTTGTTTTTAAAAAGCTGTTTCTTTTTTGGTGATAGCATATAGCAGTCAATCAAAGCAATTATAAGAATCCATTTATATAGAACTTCAAAAGTTGATAAGGCATTTTTCTCTCAGCAGCTCTTTGAAGTGAGTAGTAAAAACATCATTACTTCCATTTTACACAAGGAATCAAATTAGAGTTTGAAGAAAGAATAATTGTCCACTTCATTTTACAGATGAGAAAAATGTGGTTGAGGTGAAAGAACTTGCCCAACATCACACAGTTAATAAAAAAGCAGAATCAGAATTTAAATATGACTTCCAAGTTCAGTACTCTTCATTATTATGAGCTGCTTGCTAAGAGAAAACATCTTACAATAAATGCTAAGGATTAATGGAAAGAAAATAATGAGTGTCAAATAATTCAAATTAAAACACTGGCTGAATGACTATTCGTTGAGGGTAGAGGATGAGAAGTAGGGAAGAAACAGAGAAGAAGAAGAGACCTAGTATTTATCAGACCCAAGTATGGAAAAAGAATTGAATTTCAACCAGCAGTTTACTCGTTCAATAAATACTTTTACATCTCAATACATTTCATCCTTATTGATTACTCTTGTAATATAATAGCTTAGTCATTTGCATCTGGGACTTTTGGCCATTATAGTAAATAAAGAGAAGAGAAACTTTTTATTCTTTGAGGCTGTCATATTTATTTGACTATAACTAATTCAGGTTACAATTGGTAGGTAAGAATACTCAAAGTGACAGCAATTAAACATCATAATTCTCAAGAGATCTACTTACAGCCAATATCCTGAAAAGAAATTCGTGATGAAGAATTGTATAGGGAAGTGGACTATAACACAAGATAAAATAATCTTATGGGAGTTTTAATGGAAACATAGGCCAACTCACAGAATTTACTTTTAAAGAAACTACTGAAGAATTATCAAATGGAACTTTTTGCAGCAAACAGATTTGTAGTTGTGATTTATTAAGTGGTCTATATACTTAACCATAACTGCTTCCAGATGAGATGGGCAGTGAAGGACTCTAAAATTACTTCAAGTAGGTATTACATTTTGTTTTAATAGCAAGAATTAAATTCTGTAAATGGAAGTGTTTGAAATATTGTGCCCATTGATAACAAAGGCTTTAGAATGACAAATTACAAGTACTGGTCACTTAAGAAAGAAAAAAAAAAAAGGTATTATCTATGGGAATAAGCAGAGACCAAATCAATCTGTATTATATGAAGCAATCAATCAACATTTTAACATTTGATAAGCATAAACAAGATAATTCTGACATGGAAAACCATGGAAACTCCTTTAAGTACTTTTGTGCTGTTCTATTATCTTCTTGATAGTTTAGGGCGAGTCAATGGAAAGAATGCTAGGTTTGAAATCAGAGAACCTAGGTTAAAATATTGATTTGGCTAATTTCCAGTTGAGAAGAATCAAACACTCAAGTATTACATGGCCCACAACAGTCCTAAGTGAGGCAGAAGCAGATTACAGTATAACTGGAAAATATCCAGTAAAATAAAATAAATAACATTACATTTTAAAGCTAACTCAATATATGGCCTGCTGTGAGCCTTATGAGCAGATTCAACTACATAATCTTTGGGATCTCATCCAGTTCTTGGTCTAAGATCCTATGGAATTTGTCAATAAGATATCAAGTAATTTTATGAAAACTGAAGTTTTTAGTCAGTTCAGTTATTTTGCTTCACATAGAATTAATCTAATATACTTTGAATTAAAGTAGTTGTATTTAAAAAAAAAAAAAACCTCAAATCACTGGTTGCATGACTCTAGGGGAATATATAGTTGAACCAAAAATTTCCCCTATTAGGTTAACTTACCATTTGGGTTAAGGTATTGTCTCCATAAATTCCATCTAAAAATATGTGTTATTTAGAAGGGAAGATAAAACATTAGTATACCTCAGATGAATTGACTTCATTTATCACATAGCCCTAACAAGAAAGAAACAAAGATCTTGAAGCCATAGTTTTCAAGCTTTTCAAATATTAATATTGGATATTTTTTTTACTAAAGCTTTTTAATTTTCAAAAGATATGCATGGATAAATTTTCAACATTAACCCTTGCAAAACCTTGTGTTCCATTCCTCCCCCCTTTTCCCCACTCCCTCCCTTAGTTAGTTAACAATATATGTTAAACATGGTAAAAAAAAATGTTAAATCCAATATATGCATACATATTTATACAATTATCTTACACAAAAAAATCAAATCAAAAAGGAAAAAATGAGAAAGAAAATAAAATGCAAGCAAACAACAACAAAAAGAGTGAAAATACTATATTGTGAATCATACTTCTCATAGTTCTCTCTCTAGAACGGAATGGCTCTCTTCATCACAAGATCATTGGAACTGGTCTCATTGTTAAAGAGAGCCATATGTATCAGGATTGATCATCATATGATCTTCTTGTTGCTGTGTACAATGATCTCCTGGTTCTATTCATTACACTTAGCATCAGTTCATCTAAGTCTCTCTAAGCCTCTCTGTATTCATCCTGCTGGTTGTTTCTTATAGAACAATAATATTCCATAATATTATATATCATAACATATTCAGCCATTCTCCAACTGATGGGCATCCACTCAGTTTCCAGTTTCTTGTCACTCCAAAAAGGGCTGCCACAAACATTTTTGCACATGGGGGTAATATTGGATTTTAATATTAAAAAATTCAGTGCTCTCCCATATATTGATAATTGTACTATCCATTGATTGAGGAAATATATGACAAAAACTGCTTAGTAACATTTTAAAATGAATTTGTATCTTATTAATTATAACATCTACATGAATTTGAAAAAAATCATACATATACATGCAAAATGGCTATCTGTTCTGTAGAAGTTGTGTGTGTGTGAATTAAGAAAACAATATCTACTTTAACATTGAATCTCCCAGGGCCAGTTTCATATTTGTCTTTGTATTCTGTGTACAGAACACACACATACTAAATAAATGCTTAGTGAAATGATCTTTGTAAAGACCATGGGTGAAAAGATGCCCTTTATTGCTAGGATGCCCTGAATTGTTTTAGAGATATCTTTTAAAGAGGAAATTGCCCTTCTTTGCTAAGATTAATCTCTTTACCTCTATCTATTCCTTCCTATCTCCTGTAATTATGATAATTTTTTTATCTTTTTCTATTAGTCAATCCTGATTCTCTTCAATATCTTCTCTGCTGGTTACTTTCTCTTGGTATATAAACATGATCAAGTTGTCCCTAACCTTTCCTGAAAATACATTGTCAACTACTGTTCTATTTTCTTCTTTACTTTCAAATTTCAGGAAATAAAGCATCTTCATTTCCTTATCACCCATTTATTCCTCATCCCCTTGCATTCTAGTTTCTATTACCACTACTTTATTCAAACAGATCTCTGCAAGGTCATTAATAACTTCCTATTGCTAAATCCAATAATCTTTTTTTTTTTTTCCTTTCTTCTGCATCCTCTCTGTTTCCTCTGTTATGGTTCCCTCTTTCTTCCTTCAAACATTCTCCTCTTTTCACTTAACACTGCTCTCATGGTCCAGTTTTTGCCCAACTTCCTTCTGTCTCTTTTGCCAGACCATCATTTTCCTGATCTTTAAATTCAAGTATTCCCTCCTCTCATAACATTTATTTGCTCTTATGGTTTCAATTTGTCTCCTCTATGTCATGACTCCCATTTCTAAATTTCTGCTAAAATCTCTTCTCAGAGCTCTAGAACCATCATTTCTATCTGGTTGAACAACTAACCCCTTTTCTTTCTCCTAAATCCTGCATTTAGCATTTTAAAAATTGGGTCATTAGCATTCTCCCAGTTAATCAAGCTCAAACCACTAGGATTACATTTTTTTTTTCTTTTCTTCTATTCCCAACATCCAATCAATTACTAACTCCTGTTCATCATAGTATGATACTATTTCTTTCATTTGTTCCCTCCATGACAAATACTCTAGCTCAGGCTATCATTACCTGACCCTTATATTTTTAATAACTTTTTAACCTAGTCTCTCCTCTTTCCAATTCTTTTCCTCTATTGCCTAAGCAATCTTTCTAACACACCAGTTTATGGAGCATCTCTACTTAAAAACCTGTACTCTATCTTAATTGCTTATCATAAATTCCTGATCAATAAGAAAGCATTGATTAAACACTTACTATGTGGCAGGAATTATTCTGGTCACAGGGAATGTTAATAAAAATAAGATCAAGTACCTCCTCTGAAGGAATTCACATTCTAGTGGAACACTAACAATTTGGGAGACCAGGAAAGGCCTCCAAAATGAAGTGGTGTTTGAACAGAGCTTTGAAGATAGCTGTTTTCAAAAGACTGAGCTGAGTAGATTTCATTCCAGGCAAAGGGAAGGGGAAAGTTTAGGGAAAGGGGGACCAGCACAGAGGGGGAAGATAGAATATGGTGCATAGGAAACAGTAGACAGGACAGTTTGGGTGGAAGGTAGGGTGCATGAGGGGAAGAGATGTGTGATCAGGATGTAAACCCATATGGCAAGGACTTTCAAATGGAATCAGGGAATTTGTGTTTTATTCTAAAGCAAGGAGGAATCAGAGAGACTGGGGAACAGTAGCACTTTCCCAACCACTGGCTATGCTTCTAATGGGAACCCTGAAGCAATCACTGAGCAGGTCAGTCATCTCCTACACTACACACTAACTGTCGAGGGTGAAGAGGTAAACCCCAAAGCCTCAGGAATGGAGCACCCCTAAAACCAGTGTCCTATTTATAGCTCATTGCCCATAGGAGCAAGCCTTGTGGAGAAATGACCCTACAAATGACTCTTTGGGGGCTGCATTTTTGCCAATTCTAGTTACTAAAGACCCAGAAAAGAAAGCTGTCACCACTAACATCCTTAAGAGTCAAATTGCTCCACCAGAAATAGATATGGATTTAGCAATAGAAATGACACTAAATGCATTAATTACTACCTGCTTTGCCAGTGCCATGGAATCTTTCTATCCAAGTTGCAGCTGAAACCTGCCATATATATTGTCTCCTCCACCAAAATATGAGCTCCTTTAAAAGCAGAAATCTTTTACATTTGTGTCCCAGGGTTTAGTACAGTCTCTGTATATAATAAGCTCTAACAATTTTTTCAATTTATTTATTTATTCATTCATCTTTGAGCAAAGGAGTGATAAACTCAAACCTTCATTTTTGGAAAATCAGTTTACAGGATGGATTGGAAAAGAGAGAGACAATGTTAGGAAATCAAAAGTTTGTTGAATATGGAAATGTGTTTAAAATGATCGTACATGCATAACCTATATCAGATTGCTTGCTGTTTTGGGGAGGGGGCACGTAAGGTAGAAAGGGAGAAAAAATTTAGAACTCAGAATCTTACAAAAATGAATATTGCTCTGAGGTATATCACACCTCTCAGATTAGCTAAGATGACAGGAAAAGATAATGATAAATGTTGGAGAGGATATGGGAAAACTGGGACACTGGTGCATTGTTGGTGGAGTTGTGAACTGATCCAATCATTCTGGAGAGCAATTTGGAACTATCCTCAAAGGGTTATCAAACTGTGCAGATCCTTTGATCCAGCAGTGTCTCTACTGGGTCTATAGCCCAAAGGGATCATCAAAAAGGGAAAAGGACCCACATGTGCAAAAATGTTTGTAGCATCCCTTTTTGTAATGGCAAGAAACTGGAACATGTAAGGATGCCCATCAATTGGGGAATGAGTGAATAAATTATGCTATATAAATGTTAAGGAATGTTGTGGTTCTATAAGAAACAATCAGCAGGCTGATTTCTGAGAGGCCTGGAGAGACTTAAGTGAACTGAGGCTGAGTGAAATGAACAGAACCAAGAGCTTGTTGTACACAGCAACAGCAAGATCGTGCAATGATCAGCTTGGTTCTTATCAGCCTTTAGTGATCCAAGGCAATCCAAATTTTGGATGGAAAACGCCATCCTCTTCCAGAAAGAGAACTTTGGAGAGTGAATGTAAATAAACTATGGTTTATATTCTTCACCTTGTCTCCCTTTTTATTGTTTTTTTTTCTCTCATGGTTTTTCCCTTTTGTTCTGATTTTTCTTTTCCAAGATGATTCATAAGGAAATATGTAAAAAAAAAAAAATGAACGTACAAGTATAATCAAACATATTTTTACCTGTAACTAGGGAAAGTAAAAATAAAAAAGTGAATGATGAAAACTATATAAAATAAAATACTCTTGAGGGGGAAAAAGGCTTTTGAAAACAGTCTAGGCAAGAAGTAATTACACCGATTGTGGCCTGAGTAGAGAAGGGGACAGGTGAAAGAGATATGGAAGAAGCGGAACTGACAAAAACTGTAAAACTGTTAACCCACGAACATAGGGGGTGAGAGCAAAGACTTGTGGCTGGAATGGGAGGAATGATGACTTCTAAAGAAACTGAAAAGTTAGGGGAGGGAGGGAGTTTAGAAGGAAAAGCAATAAGTTCTGCTTCCGACGTGGTGAGTTGGAGATGCCGATGGCAAATCTAGACAGAGAAGTCTAGTAGGAAGACAGATGCACAACTGGAATTCTGGAGACCTATGAAAGATGGACTTTAGGTTTGGGGATCGTCTATATAAAGATGATTCTGGAAGCCAGATGAGCACCAAGCCTGAAGTTAGGGAGATCCGAGTTCAAATGCAGCCAGGCTTGGCTTTTGTATACTCCCCCTTGGCTTGCTTTATATTCCAGCCACATGCACTCCTAGCGTACAGTGCCCTCTCCTTTCTCCATCCCTTTGCTTGTCCTTCTTTGCTTGGAGAGGACTCAACAAACGCAATACAGTATCAGTTCCTTCCTTTTTGTTTGTGGACATTACTCCCTTTCTTCAAGGTTCCATCGGGTGTGGGTCCCCTTCCTCAAGCTCCTGTGCCGCTTTGCCCGGTACACAGCCGCTCTCCCTTCTCTGCGCGGTCTTCGTTCCTTCTTAGAGCACAATAAGCTCACGTGGCCACGTCTGCCTCTGTGTACTGGACATACAGCTGGTGTTTAATGTGTGCATTAGTTCATGCAGATTCCCAGTAACTGGAGAGGGTTTCTCGCTCTCATTGCTCGCCCCAAGCATTTTCCCTAGCGGTCCTCCAGGGCTCCCTCCCGGTTTCCTTTCAGTTCCCTGTCTTCTACAGTCGGTGAGAACGCAGATGTTTGCATGGCGTCTCACTCTTAAACTATTCATCGAGGGCAGGCCCCGTCTTTTACCTGTCTGCATCCCCAGTGTGGAGCACGGTGCCTAGCACACACCTAGGCGCATAATCAATGTTCTGATAGGTGCGCGCGCACGCACACACACGCACTCACACCCTCCTCCTATAAGTACAACCCAGCGGGCTCCGGCCCCTGAGGGCGCTTCCTGCCCCCGAGCCTCGGTCCTGCAGGATCTCTGAGCACGCTCCCCGGCTCTGCCGTCAGGAGGCCTCGCCTTTCCCGCCACCCCGCAGGCCCCGCCCCAATCCCGACAGCCTCCGCGGCCCTAGCATCACGTGAACGCGAGCCGCTCAGGACTAGGCTTCTCTGTCCCAGAGAGGCAGTGGCCGCAGCTCTATGGTCGCCTGAGGAGCCGCCGCCGCCGGGGAGCGGGCGGGACGAGAGGACGGGTGAGTTAAGGACCAGGGGAGGGCTGCCGGCATCCTCTCCTTCGGCCTTGCGGGGGAAGAAGCGGGTCGCGGAGCGAGGACCGAGTGGGGAATCAAGGGAAGTCTCCGTGCCCGTCATCGCCGCCGTCTTCCCCCTGCTTAGCCTGGGATCCACTCTCTCCCGCCCTCTGCCGTGTCCCGCCGCTCCGCCTGGGGGCGCTGCCGCCGCCGTCAACCCCTCCCGCTGGAAAAGGGGCGGGCAAGAGGCGGAGTTATTCCCCGTTGGGCACCTCCCGCTGGGTGTGTAAAGATGGGCGGGCCCGCTGGGGTGGGAGGTGTCTGCTAAGGCTCCCTGCTCTAATATTTGCTAAGCGCCTACTACGCTAGGCGCCTAACCGAGCCAAGGAGAATTCCAAGTCCTACGAGGGGTCCGGCGCTGCCAGAAGCGAGGTGTCAGCTGGGGAAGGAGGGGAACCCGAGGTGGGGAGGGGCGGCTCCGGTTGGGAACTGTGCCGGGACTGGGTGGGGAGGGGGCTTCCGATGGCGAAGGCGAGCCTCAGGCTACGAGCCCCGGCTACGAGCCTCGAGCCCTCTACTACGAGCTTGGTTGCAGTCGGGCGGAAGCCCCCGGAGTGTGGACAGCTCGCGTCTCCTCGCTGCCTCCCTCCCGGAATCCTCCCCTTCCCCTTCGTGACTCCCGACTTCCTCAAGTTCTTCCCTCAAATCCCACCTCCACCATAGCCCGGACTGTGGCACTTTGAAGTTTGCGAAGTGTTTTACAAACATCTCTAGAGAGATACCACAACCCGGAGAAATAGGCGCTTTTGTCCCCATTCTACAAGTGCGGAAACTAAGGCAAGCAGAATATTCGAACTCTTCCTCAATCTGCCCTGCTCTGTCACTCTTATCCCCTGCCTGCCTCCCTCTGAACTTACCTGGAGTGTGCGTAGTTTTGTGGGCGTGGTTTTGAGAGCGGGGACTCCGGCGTGGGGGGGTGTGCGTGCACGTGCATGTGCGCCTGCCCAATCGTGTGTGCTTGGCACAGAGCACTTGCTGCATGGATACTTAAAAACTACTCAGGACCAAAAAGGAGCCCTCTGTTCTCTCTGATCCTCTGAGAGCCTTCTTGTAATTCTGTGCTCTTGTTCACAATCTCAGGGCTTCAGAACTGGAAGGTACTTTTGAAGTCATCCAATGCAAATCTCTCATGTTACAAATAAGGAAACTTAAGCCAAGGAGATGAGGTGGTCAGTATCACCCAGGTAATTAGCAAAATGGAGACTGTGACTAACCAGAGTCCACAAGCACTGTTCTTTCTATTGCGCCCATACCTGTCATTCGAGGCAACAAGCAGTCTATTGAGTGGAAACAATTGGTACACAGATATATAAGTATCAGAGATATACTTTTAAGGGGGTAGCACTAATAGCAGGAGGAATCAGGAAAGGCCTTATAAAAGGTGACCCTTGAAAAGAGCTTTTATAGGATCTAGGGACTCCCAGAGCCGCAGGGAAGCAGTGAGAAAATAACAGATAGAGAGAATCAATAGTTTGTACAAAGTGTATGGAGGGGGGGAGGTACAATGTTGTATGCTGGGAACAGCAAGGTGTCTGCTTTGGCTGGAACTAGACTTACTGCATAAAGGGGATAAACCTTAAAAGATAATGAAGGAATGCAAATGTCAAAGGAGTTTGTTCAAGCATCTCTTCTTTCTGTCATCAGTGGAAGGAATGGAATTTTATTGCTAAAGAGAAAATATCAGGGCATGAGGAAGTAAGATTGGGTTAGACATTTTTAGATTCCAGTTAAGTCTTTCATAAGAATAACTGATAACATGGCAGGAGCGTGAGACATACCATACTAAGTCAGAACAATTTTTTATTTGGAGATCGCCCTCTACAAGCAACATGAAAAGTTTTTGGGGAGAGCAAAGTAGTCCTGAAGTAACCTCAATATTTTTTTTTATTTTAATAGTTTTTATTTACCAGATATATGGATGGATAATTTTACAACATTGACAATTGCCAAACCTTTTGTTCTAATTTTTCCCCTCCTTCCCCCCCCCCAGATGGCAGGTTGACCAATACATATTAAATATGTTAGAGTATAAATTAAATACAATATATGTATACTTGTCCAAACAGTTGTTTTGCTGTACAAAAAGAATCGGACTTTGAAATAGTGTACAATTAGTCTGTGAAGGAAATCCAAAATGCAGATAGACAAAAATAGGGGTATTGGGAATTCCATGTAGTGGTTCATAATCATCTCCCAGAATTCTTTCACTGGGTGCAGCTGGTTCAGTTCATTACTTCTCTATTGGAACTGATTTGGTTCATCTTATTGTTGAAAATGGCCACATCCATCAGAATTGATCATCATACAGTATTGTTGTTGAAGTGTATAATGATCTCCTGGTTTTGTTCATTTCACTCAGCATCAGTTCATGTAAGTCTTTCCAGGCCTTTCTGAAATCATCCTGTTGTTGACCTCAATATGTTAAAAATATATATATCGTACTTTGGACATATTTAAATTTCCCATAATTCATTGTAGATCTATTGCATTTAAACTTAGTTTAACTCTTTGTTGCAACTATATTTCAATTTGTACAGTCCCTGGATATAATGAATTAGATGAGAAAATTCTATTTATTGCATAAAGTTGTATACTTATTTGAAAACCATTTTTTCAAGTTTTAAAGTGTCTCTAGTCTAGTATTCTGTGAACAATTCCATATTTACTTAGGTCATGTTGTTCATTTTAAAACTTTGATTTCTCTACAGACTTTGTTAGAGGGGGTGTAGTGTGGTATAAACAGTGCTAGTTTAGGAATCACAAGGATGTAGGCCTGGGCTCCAGCTCTGCTACTAGCTTATCTTGGGATGTTATTTAAGTCCTTCCACCTTTTGGTTCTGGTTTCATCTGCAAAATATGAAGTTGAACTATAAAATCTCTTAAAATTCTATGACTTTTTAAAAATGCAAATAAATAACCAAAGTTTTTTATTTCAGCCTATACACAACAAATTCCTCTTTATTCCTTCTATAGTTTTAATTGGACTTTGTTCTTGTTAATCAAAGTTTCCTGACACATTGTGCCAGAACTTTGTATGGTATTTCAGGAATGAGCATGCCCTTTTTTTTTTTTAAATAATAGCTTTTTATTTTTAAAATACATGGAAAGATAGTTTTCAACCTTCACCCTTACAAAACCTTGTGTTTCAAATTTTTCTCTCTTCCTTCCCCTCCCTTAGACAGCAAGTAATCCAATACATATTAAACATGTGCAATTCTTCTATACATATTTCCACATGGTATGCCAGAAAAATCAGATCAAGAAGGAGAAAAAAAATATAAGCAAGCAAACACAACAAAAAAGGTGAAAATACTATATTGTGATCCACACTCAGTTCCCACAGTCCTCTCTCTGGGTGCAAATGGCTCTTGGAACTGACCTGAATCACCTCACTGTTGAAAAACACCACGTCCATTCTGATGGAAGTGGATATCTTCAACATAGAGAAGAGCTAATCCAATTCCAGTTGATCAATGATGGGCAGAATCAGCTACATCCAGAAAAGGAACACTGGGAAATGAGTGTAAACTGTGAGCATTTTTTTGTTTTTCTCCCCAGGTTATTTTTACCTTCCGAATCCAATTCTTCCTTTGCAACAACAACAACAACAACAACAACAAAATTCGATTTTGCACATATATATTGTACCTAGGATACACTATAACACATTTAATATGTATGGGAATGCCTTCCATCTAGGGGAGGGGGTGGGGGGAAGGAGGGGAAAAATTCAGAACAGAAGGGAGTACAAGGGATAATGTTGTAAAAAATTACCTATGCATACGTACTGTCAAAAAATGTTATAATTATAAAATTAATAAAAAAAAGAAAAAGAAACAATTAAACAGCTGCCAATAAGGAAGGAAGGAAGGAAGGAAGGAAGGAAGGAAGGAAGGAAGGAAGGAAGGAAGGAAGGAAGGAAGGAAGGAAGGAAGGAAAGAGAGAGAGAGAGAGAGAGAGAGAGAGAGAGAGAGAGAGAGAGAGAGAGAGAGAAAGAAAGAAAGAAAGAAAGAAAGAAAGAAAGAAAGAAAGAAAGAAAGAAAGACGCTACACCCATCAGAATTGATTGTTGTATAATGTTGCCATGTACAATGTTCTCTTGGTTCTGGTCACTTTCCTCAGCATCAGTTCATGTCAGTCTCTCTGGCATGTCCTCATTTTATGCTGAAGTTGGTTGATATTTTCTAGTTTATTTCCCTTGTGCTAGTGATAATCAATCCATTGGACTCTAATTCGCTTTGTCAACTTCCAGCTCAACAATAGAATTTAGACAAATCTCTGAAATTATTCATGAGAATATTTAGCTTGTTGCTGGTTAATTCTTACCATAGGGATAGTGATATCCAGTGCTAAGCCTACTGATTCATTGCCCTTCTGGGGCAGTTCTGTTTCACTAGTTTGGAGACCTAACTAGTCTCCAATGTCAGGTCTCCCCGTTCCAGTCTGTCTTCCACACAGATGCCAAAATGATTTTCCTAGGGCATAGTTTTCTAATCACCTTTCTCTCCTACTCAATAAACTGGGATGGCTCTTCTGACTGGTGAAGCCCCTGAGCAGCTGACCCAGCCTGTTGGACCAGCCTCATTATTTTCTATGCTATATTACTAAGTCTAGTTGATGGCCTGATGTTTCTTGCACACAGTATTCTTGTGGCCTGTCTCTCTTTGCCTTGGTACTGGCTATCCCAAAAGCCTGTCATTCATTCCTTGCTCATCTCTGCTTCTTAGCATAATCTCTGTCTAGTTTCCTTCAAAACTCAATCAAAATGGATTCTTTGTGAGGCGTTTTCTGACCCCAGTGGTTGCTGGTGCCCTGCTATCCAATAACCTTGTATATGCCTGTTATAATACTAATATACTAATACTCAGGTGCCTCATCATAGGTACTACTTGTTGGAAATTATTTATCACTTGAATGTTTGCAGAGCGGATCTCATTTGATCCTCACAAGTCCTATGAATAGGTGCCTTTGTTTTTCCTGTCTTGCAAATGGAGAAACAGGCTGAGAGGTCATGTAATATATGTGTAATTCTCCTAAACATATTTCCACATTTATCATTCTGATATCTCTCCTAAATGTCTAAGGCCAAACCTAACTTGGGTCTTCCTGCCTCCAGGTCCAGCCTCTATCCACTGAAGCACCAGCTGCTAAATATTGGGGGCAGGGGCGCTTTCTCTTTGGGTTTTGTATCCCAAGGGCTCTGGCACAGTCCCTGACACGTGGTATGGACTTCATAAATATGCCTTAGTGGATTGAGATGTGTGATTGTAAAAATATGACCTGTGAAAGCCGACTTGCTCACTCTGGATACCTTTGTCATAGAAGATCTTGATTATTATCCTAACTCTCTTGTTTGGATGAGAAAGTCATTGTGCAATAAAGATTTAATGATATTCTTTAGTAAAATGCCTTGTTTGCCACCAAGTTCTGAGGTTTTTTCCATACCTTTGATGTATTTAGCATCTTTTATATGCCTTAAGAATACCCTCAAAATGGTGTTGGTTCTAAACCAGACCTTGTTACTTTCTTGATGTATTTGGTCTAGACCAGGACTAATATGTGTTTTCCACTCACTTCTTTCATCTTTCCACCTCTTTTCATCTGAGAAATTTTTATGAGACCCTTGGTTTAGAGATAAATAAAATAGGTATAAAAATCAAACATTTACTGAGAATCACAATTTTTGTGACCCAACATTCAGTTATGGGATCCCATATGGAAATGGGATTCACAGTTTAAGAAGCGAGGGTAAAGTCTACCTGCTTTGTTTTTTTGCTGTGTAATTTCTACTTCCCCCCCAAAAAAAAATTAAAAAGCACATCTGGGACAATATCATTATTATATTTTTAATTAAATTATATTTTTCAGTTAACAAAAGTGAGAACAGCAGTGTGACACAGGACATGTCATTTAACCCTTGTCTGCCTCAGTCTCCTCAACTGCAAAATGAAGATAATAAAATAATACTATCTCTTGCCAAGGTTTGAGGATCAAATCAAATATTTGTGAAGTGCATTAACATAGTGCCTTAAAAGGTGCTTAATAAATGCTTATGCAAAATTTGTGGACTTTAAAGTAATTGTTCCAAATTGCTTTCCAGCATAATTGGGCCCTTTCACAGGCCTATTAGTAGTACATTAGTGCAATCCTTCCACAATCCTTCCACAATCTCTGCAACAATGCCTTTTTTCTCCTTTTTGGCATTTTTGCCAATCTCTTAAGTATAAGATTAAAAACCTCAGAGACATTTGACTTTCTCTTTTCAGTAATGATCTGGAGCAGTTTTCATATGATTAATGCATTTCTTTGGAAAGTTTCTGTTCCTGTCCTTTGATCATAGAAACTTATCAAATTCTTCATAGGATCTCTCTTCCTTTTCATCCTCTGCAACAAATGCTGTCATTTAAACTTTGTCTTCAAACAGATGTCTTTTTTGCAAATACTTACCTTGGTACTAGAATAAGAGGTGACCAAATATTGCACAAAAAGATATTTCTTGCTCCTTTTGGATACGTGATAAAGTCAACTCAACTTCTTTACCTCCTCAGGGACAATCTTTCCTCTTAGCTCCAGCTTTCTTTTATCTTCTGGTTTAATTAACTTACATAAATATCAATATTCATTTGAGTTTCTTTCTCCAGTAGTCAGTCACTAAATAAATATTGTTGTTCAGTTGTTTTTCAGTCATGTCTGATTCTTTGGGATCCTACTTAAGTTTTTGTTTACTGGAATAGTTTGCTCTGTCCTTCTACGGCTCATTTTATTAATGAGAAAATTAAAGAAAATAGGATGAAGTGACTTACTCAGGGTCATACAGCTAATGAGTGGATGAGGCCAGATTTGAATTCCAGAAAATGAGTCTGGTTCCTGGCCTGGTATGCCAATCTGCCCTAATAGATATAGATGTCTACTATGTGAAGATTAAAAAAAAAAAAAAAAAAAAAAAAGCAAAAGACAACATAGAAACAAATGTGTACAAACAAGCCACATGGAAGATAAATAGCTTATAAATTAGCAGAAGGAAGGAACTAGAATTAAGAGGGAGAGGCTTGTAGAAAATAGGATTTCAATTGGTATTTGAAAGAACCCAAGTAAACCAAGAAGCTTGGATGAGGAATAAGAACGTCCCAAGCATGTGGGACAGTCAAAGAAAATGCCTTAAGCTGAGAGATGAATTATCTTCTTCATAGAATAGTAAGGAGGCTAGGGAAGCCCAGTAGAGGAGGTTAGTTTGAAGGGAAAGATTATTAATTCAGTTTTAGTATAGTACTTTTATTTTCTATCTGTTGCCTCATTTTTGTTATATGTCTGGCCCTTGTTGGTTTTGGTCATACATATGTATTTAATACTAAATTGTCCAGTTTGAGTTCTTCTATTCATTTCTGTGTTCGATTCAGTCTGTCTATAGTAGCTATTCTGTATTTTGTGTGTGTATGTTTGGACTGATTTGTCAGATTACCCATAAAGTTGCATGTTTACACTAGACAGTTTGCATTTTTTATCTATTCTGTTTTTATTGAGTGTTTCTGTTGTCCAGACTTGATACAAATATTACAGTGTCATCTGTAAATAGCAACATTTTGAAAACTTCAATCAATAGTGAATACTTTCCCAAAAAAAATCTGCATAGAACATTTCCATGACACTAATGGAATAATACCTCATATGAATTGTTATGTTTTATACTGTACTTCAACCAAGATATTGATTGACCTGTCAGTATATAAACTGATCAGTGTAACAGATCAATGAATAGTTACTTCTCTGCTTGTATCCATATTAGTGCTATGTAATTTTTTTAACATACATGGGAGACAGCTTATTTGAGAAAAGCTTAAAGTTGGCTACTTGTTCCATTGATTCAAATGCTTTCTTTAAAAAAAAATCAATAGAGAATAGACACAGTTTGATACTGTATTTTGCCTCATAATTATATTGTAGAGGCCGAAGTATGATTTAGGAGATCTACAAGTCTGCCTGTTTTCTCCTTGTATTTTCATCAAATATCCTCAAAGCTTACATAGGCTATTCTAAAGGATCTTATTAGGAATGAAAAATGTATTGCTTAGGTTATAAGTTGTGTATTTTCTTTAATCAGATTTTTTAAGTAGCCTAGCTTGTGGCTTTTTCCTTTTGAGAATGCATGATTACTTCTATAATATCATCAGAATATGATTTGGAAAAGGCTTTTTAAGTACTTAAATATTTCATTCAAAGCCATTGTTATTTTATAATTATACTGCAGATCCACGGAATACCAAAGTTGATGGCAGTTTGTTATTCTAGCATATTATTCCAGCATTTATGTTTCTCTAACATGTTCAATATGTTATTTTAATGTTTTTGTTTCTTAGCAATTAATAGTTTTTGACAGATGATATGAATTATTGGCTTTCCATATTATTGCTTTATAATTCTGAGGTTTGAGCCACATCTCCAGGGCTTTTGTTGAACTCAACTTTTTTTTCTACCACTGTTCTACTTTTACACAAGTGATTCCTATAGTAAATGTTGAAGGGAGATGTACATCAATTTCTACAAGACCTGAATCAGTCAGGGTCTCAATGTCCCAAATGTCCTAGGAGCCAGTTCTAGTACTTAGGAATTAATTAGCAGAGAATTTAAATGAATGCTTAGTTCTTTTGATTATTATCTGTTTAAAAAAAGATGGTGGCATAGTGATCACTAAGTTTTAAGGACTGCTGTAAAAGCAAATCAGTATAACTCAGTATTCACTAAAATTAAATGGCATTAAAGGAGGTATCAAATTTAGAACAGTAGTTAAAAGCAATGTCTGGTTTTATAGAGCCTTTTTATAGGCTCTTAAACTTTTTCCACTTGTGATCCCTGTTTGTTGGAGAAATTTTTACACAACCCCAATCTCAAATCTGAGGCTGCATTTGTGAATGTACAATGCAAAGTGCACATATGTGTTTAGAGCCAAGGCTGCAGTGAAGTCATACCATACATCATGGGCAAGTGCTGCCAAAAACGCCTTGGATTCATTACTCATTTGATTTTGAATTAACTTTTTTTAATTATTATAGCTTTTTATTGACAAGATATATGCATAGGTAATTTTTCAGCATTGACAATTGCAAAACCTTTTGTTCCAACTTTTCCCCTCCTTCCCCCCACCCTTTCCCCCAGATGGCAGGTAGACCAATACATGTTACATATGTTAAAGTATAAGTTAAATACAATATGTGTATACATGTCCAAACAGTTATTTTGCTGCACAAAAAGAATCGGATTTTAAGATAGTGTACAATTAGCCTGTGAAGGAAATAAAAAATGCAGATAGACAAAAATAGAGGGATTGGGAATTCTATGTAGTGGTTCAGAGTCATCTCTGAGAGTTCTTTTGCTGGGTGTAGCTGGTTCAGTTCATTACTGTTCTACTGGAACTGATTTGGCTCATTTCATTGTTGAAGATGGCCACGTCCATCAGAATTGATCATCATATAATATTGTTGTTGAAGTATATAATGATCCTGCTCATTTCACTCAGCATCAGTTCGTGTAAATCTCTCCAGGCCTTTCTGAAATCCTACTGCTGGTCATTTCTTACAGAACAACAGTATTCCATAATATTCATATGCCACAATTTATTCAGCCATTCTCCAATTGATGGTCATCCACTTAGTTTCCAGTTTCTGGCCACTATAAAGAGGGCTTCCACAAACATTGAATTAACTTTTCATCATTGTGATGAGGTTAGATTTAGGAAACCAAAATGAAATTAGGGTTTCTGGTGGATAGGGAGTTAAATGATAAGTTCTAGTGGCAGGTTCAGGGTTCAGAGAACCAAATGCTCCCTTGCAACCCCTTGGGATTTGGGACAAGGATAGGGAGTTTTGGGGATTTCCTTCTGGTGGCGCAGAAGTTCTCTGTAAAAGAATTTACAGACCCAAAAACTTAGATTGATAAAAAAGGCTTATTATGGGGATTGGAAGTAAAGTTAGTAATTCTAACAGAGAGGCATAAAGTCTGGTTAGGGAAATAGGTGAGGATAAAGAGAGGATGGCATTGGAAAGAGTATTCCAGTGGACAGAGGCTTCTTGGCATAACATGGCATAGCCTAGCCTGGCATGTTTGGAACCTCTGCAAAGAGAGGGTTTTAGTTTGGCTCTTTTATAATAGGAGCTTTGGCTACACGCTGAAGGGGACTCGTGAGTGGAATCCCAAGTTGGCTCTTCCCTGGGTTTCAGCTTGAGATAGAATTTGAATTGAATTCAATGAGTTTCAGGACTGAGCCAACCTCACCCAGATAACAAAGATGAAACTATTTGTTTCTTGGGCAGGGTCCCTCACTGAGGCAGAGTTGAAGGAGATTTTCTCCTTTAAGGATTTTTAGAATTTTGGGGTCCCCTCTTCAATTGCATTCATAAATCTTTTACTGTTGGCAAATTTTTGTTGACTACTACATTCAGTTACATGACCCCATATGGAGTTGGGGCCCACAGTTTAAATATCTTTGAGCTGCATCATTATATCTTAAAATAAAAATTTAACTTCATTACCTTGTTTCACTGCCAAAAGACTTTGAAAATCTTCACCAAAAAACAATTGGGCATAAATGAGAAGCCTACAATTGATCAGCAACTATTAATTAGCATCCACTTTGTGTGGGGCCTGTATTAGAAGTTTGCACAACAAAGGAAAAAATGAAACAGTTGCTGTCTTTAAGAAACTTACACTGATGTGCAAATTTCCCATTATAATCTAAAGGTTTAAAATAACTATATAATGGAATGATTGATTAAATAGACTGTGCTGTCATTTTCTTTATTTGAGCAAGGGAAAATTATGGTTTTAAAATTTGTCTTGCCCTGATTCTCCTCAATTAACTGGGAAAGTAAAATCTAAACCATTTACTAGATAAGTACTCAACTTACTGGAGAATGTCTAATCAAACTATTTGTATCAGTGGATTATTGGGATGGAGTGTTACAGGAGTTCTCAGTGCTGGACCTAAAGCGTTTAACATCAGTTAGATGGAGGAGGAATAAGCTAGCACAATGCCAGGTTTGGAGTCAGGAAGACTCATCTTCCTTTTCAGACATTTCCTAACTATATGACTTTGGGCAAGTCACTTAGCCCTGTTTTCTCATCTGTAAAATGAGCCGGAAGAGAAAATGTCCAACTACTTCAGTATCCTTGCTGAGAAAGTCCCAAATAGGGATTCAAAGAATCAGACATGCCTGAAAAACAACTGAAAACAAGATGAAAATAAGTGTATCCTAAAATTTGCAGCCAAACCCTCATGAAAAATTGGGCAGTTTGGCACTGTGGAAGATAGAAGTAGAATTCAAGGTTAACTTTTACAACTTGGAGAAGGTTTTAGAATTTTATGAGTAAAGACAAGTTTAGGGTAGTTAAAAAAAAAAAAAAGAACAACCAAAACTTCTGAATAATTCTGTTCATAAAGGATTGGCTTACCTGCAGGTGTATAAACTGGACTTGGCAAAATCATATATAGTTTAGAAGCCACAAGAATAGTGAATTGTAGGTATTGTGGAAATTGATTGTCTTTGAGGAGGTTGCCAAGCCAGAATTTATCACTTCTATCTGACAGTATTCTATTTGTATTAATTTAAAGCCATTTTTCTAGATGGGCCCCTTGTTAGGGTTTATACTCACCTAACTAATGCTAATCTGTCCTTATTCCTAGGCCTATCAGAGAAAATCTGGTAAATATACTATGAATCTTACGTCTATTTTGAGGTCCTCAGAATCCTTCAGCAACTGTCTCATATGGAAGTAGTTTTAAGCGCACAACAGAGAAACTTAGACTTTATTCTTGTAAATCTACTCTATGACATCTTGCACCTACCTTGATAGCTCCCTCCCAGTCCAGTCTCCAGGTGGTAAGAGAGAGAAGAGAAAAGGGAAAAAGTTCTTCCTGTCCAGAGCTTAAATAGGGTCAATGAGGTCACAGACACAAGCCAATCAACAATGAAGGTTACATCCCGAACTTGACCGAGACTTCAGATCAAGATCTGGGTTTCCCACCCTGGGTGGAGGTCCTACCCACAAAGGAAGTCCCTAAGTTACTCAACTCTTAAACTTACATCTCAATTGTGCTTGCCTGACCTACTAGGATCCTTACAGGCCCTTTATCCAATAGAGATGGTTTTGTTGCTTCTTTCCACCTACCCTGAAGGTAGAATTTTTCCCCATATGGGAATGGATATTCTTTGAAGCTATTGAACAATTTCTTATATTGGCATCCCTAAATATCATGTACTTAGAGAGTAGGTGTATCTCACTTCTAAGTTTGGCATTTCTCCTTTCTATGATTAAGTCACTTCCTTCTATATATTGGAAGAGAAAAAAAAGATAGATAAGCTTATATTAAATGTAAAACTTCTTAAAGATAAAAATTTTCACACTATTTCCACAGATTTTTAATTGAGCTATTTATGCAGTGATAGTTATAGTTCATTTAAATTGCTAAGTTAAAATTTTTTTCCACATCTCACCGCTACTTTGCTTTCTTAAACAGTAGTACTGTGAAGCTGCCTTTCTTTTACTAAGGAAAAAAAGAATTAATTTTGATGTTGGAGAAATATCGCTTGGTAAGGGAATATTTAGCCTTGTTTATTCAGAAGCTTGATTGATCCTTTTCCCCTCCATTTAAACTGGATAAGTAGGCCCTGCCATTTGTGGATTGCAAAAACGTGTTGCTGTGTATCTTCACAAAAAAATTGTTATATTTTCATATTAAAGTCCATTTGAATTATTTAAGAGTAAAATTCAGTAGTACTTGTTCCCTTGCAAAAGGTTTTTAGGAATTTATTTGTTGTTTTATAGAAAGTATTGCCAGATGTGGTAGTATACATCTATGGCCTTGTTCCCAGAAAAGAAGAAGCTGGTGGATCTCTTGAGATTGTTTATTCTGTAGTAGTAGTGGACAAAGCTGAATAAGTATCCTTAATAAGACTGGCACTAGTATGATTTGCCCCAAGGGAACATCAGGCTTCCAATGGAAGGGAAATGGGTCTGGATCAGAAACAAAGCAGATCAGAGCTCCTATGAAGATCAGTGGTGGTATTGGGCCTATGAGTGTTTGCTGTACTTATAGCCTTGTTATGATAGGAAAACTTAATCTAAAAGAAGAAAAGAAAAAAATGAAGTGAAAACAGTATCACAATTATATTTTTATGAAGGGGAAGAGAAAAAAATTGGTAAAACAAGATAAGATGTTAGGTGACTATTATCATACATTTCATCAATTTTTCAAGCTATTCCCCAGAAAATTCCATCTGATTTCATATCTACTACAAACATATGTGGTTATCCTCCCTTTTCTTTCTATGAAATTACTACTACATGTGATGAGAAAATCCAGAACATTACAGAATGCACCAAGAATTTCTTTGCAGTTAAAGTGTTATGAGGAACTTGCTTAAACTAAAAATGATGTCGTTTTGCTGCAGATCCATATAAGGAAAGCTGTTTTGAGTCTAGGTACTACTGAGGGGAAAGAACAATCCAAACTTGAAGCCTTTCATTGTAAAAATGTCAAAACTAATTTTATTAAATTTTTAAATTCAGTTAAATATGTAATGAAAATGTGGAGAAGATAAGGCAGCAACAAGTTGTGAATTTATTTTGAAAAATTTGCTTATCCAAATGGATCTGACCTTGCTTACATAATTTGGAGTCTTTCTAGAAAGGTCCAACATAGGAAGTTGGAGGATTGTTTTCTTTTTGATTGCCATACAGAACTTGTCATGTTCTGTAGTAATGATACATATTCAGAATAAAAGGAGGGATTGGGAATAAATCAACATTTTTTGTAAAATTAATTATTTGTTTAAGTTGTTAGAGGTAATTTGGTTAGGCAGAGATTCTTTGCTGAGTCCCTTGAATCTACCCTTGTTCCAAGCCTTTCTTTGGCCTGAAGCATAGAAGTATGACCCATTCTATTAATACTCTCTCACATTGGGAAATACATATTTGCCATAGGATTTATAGATTTTATATTGTGTATATATATATATATATATATATATATATATAATTTAAACATTTATATATTATATATTATTTATATATTTTATAGATGAAAAAATTGTGGCAGACAGGTTAAATGACTTTCCCAATGCCACAACTAGGAAATGAGGCAAGATTTGAATTCAAGTCTTCCTAATTCCAGGCCTGGCACTGTATTACTATGCCATGTTACTGCCCTGGCACATAGTAGGTGCTATGAAAAAAAAGCTAGTGATGGTGGTGGCTATTTCCTGAAGCATCACAAACTATCCCATTAATGATCTTTACTACCCTGTAGCATGCTCTTCATTTTGGGCTGTTTACTTGACTATCTGCAGAGTAAGATTATAGTATCTAATAGCAGCCATCTAGCCCATCCCATATCACAAAGCCATTTGTGCTAAGAAGTATCTGGTCCCAATGGGGGAGGGGGCAGTCCACCACCTCTCCTGCTTTGGAATAGCTTCAGTTGTTAAGGATACAGAAAAAAAAATTTGATAAAATCCAACACCCATTCCTGTTAAAAACACTAGTGAGTGTAGGAATAAGTGGACTTTTCCTTAAAATAGTCAGTAGCATCTATTTAAAACCATCACCAAGCATCATATGTAATGGGGATAAACTAGAACCATTCCTAATAAAATCAGGGGTGAAACAAGGTTGCCCACTATCATCATTGCTATTCAATATTGTATTAGAAATGCTAGCCTTGGCAATGAGAAGAAAAAGAAATTTAAAGGAATTAGAGTAGGTAATGAGGAAACCAAATTATCACTCTTTGCAAATGATATAATGGTATACTTAGAGAACCCCAAAGAATCAACTAAAAACAATCCACATTATTATTGTGAAATAATCCACAACTTTAGCAAAGTTGCAGGATACAAAATAAATCCAAATAAATCATCAGCATTCTTATACATCACTAACAAAATCCAACAACAAGAGATACAAAGAGAAATTCCATTTAAAATATGTTGATAATATAAAATATTTGTGAATATATCTGCCAAGGGAAAGTCAGGAACTATATAAGCAAAACTACAAAACACTTTCCATACAGTTAAAGTCAGATCTTAGCAATTGGAAAAATATCAAGTGTTCGTGGATATTTCAAACAAATTTAATAAAGATGACAATACTCCCTAAACTAATCTATTTATTTAGTGCTATGCCAATCAAATTCCCAAGAAACTATTTCACTGAACTAGAAAAAATAACAACAAAATTCATCTGGAAAAACAAAAGGTCAAGAATTTCAAAGTAATTAATGAAGAGAAAATCAAATGAAGGTGGCCTAGCTGTACCAGATCTAAAACTGTATTATTAAACAGTGGTCATCAAAGCCATTTGGTACTGGCCAAGAAATAGACTAGTTGATCAGTGGAATAGGTTAGGTTCAAGATAGTGAATAAAAATAGCAATCTAGTGTTTAACAAACCCAAAGATCCCAAATTTTGGGATAAGAATTCATTATTTGACAAAAACTGCTGGGAAAACTGGAAATTACTATGGAAGAAACTAGGCATGGATCCACATTTAACACCACATACTAAGATAAGATCAAAATGGGTCCAAGATTTAGGCATGAAGAGCAAAATCATAAATAAATTGGAGGAACATGGGATAGTTTACCTCTCAGACTTGTGGAGGAGGAAGGAGTTTGTGTCCAAGGGAGAACTAGAGACCATTATTGATCACAAAATAGAACATTTTGATTACACCAAATTAAAAAGTTTCTGCACAAACAAAAATAATGCAAACAAGATTAGAAGGGAAGTAACAAATTGGGAAAACATTTTTACAGTTAAAGGTTCTGATAAAGGCCTTGTCTCCAAAATATACAGAGAATTGACTTTAATTTATAAGAAATCAAGCCATTCTCCAATTGTTAAATGGTCAAAGGATATGAACAGACAATTTTCAGATAATGAAATTGAAACTATTTCCACTCATTTGAAAGAGTGTTCCAAATCACTATTGATCAGAGAAATGCAAATTAAGATAACTCTGAGATACCACTACATACCTGTCAGATTGGCTAAGATGACAGGAACAAATAATGATGAATGTTGGAGGGGATGTGGGAAAACTGGGACACTAATACATTGTTGGTGGAGTTGTGAAAGAATCCAACCATTCTGGAGAGCAATCTGGAATTATGCCCAAAAAGTTATCAAAATGTGCATACCCTTTGACCCAGCAGTGCTACTCCTGGGCTTATATCCCAAGGAAATACTAAAGAAGGGAAAGGGATCTGTATGTGCCAAAATGTTTGTGGCAGCTCTTTTCATAGTGGCTAGAAACTGGAAAATGAATGGATGTCCATCAATTGGAGAATGGTTGGGTAAATTATGGTATATGAATGTTATGGAATATTATTGTTCTGTAAGAAATGACCAACAGGAGGAATACAGAGAGGCTTGGAGAGACTTACATCAACTGATGCTAAGTGAAACGAGCAGAACTAGAAGATCATTATACACTTCAACAATGATACTGTATGAGGATGTATTCTGATGGAAGTGGATATCTTCAACATAGAGAAGAGCTAATCCAATTCCAATTGATCAATGATGGACAGAATCGGCTACATCCAGAAAAGGAACACTGGGAAATGAGTATAAACTGTGAGCACTGTTTTGTTTTGTTTTGTTTTTCTTCCCAGATTATTTTTAGCTTCCGAATACAATTCTTCCTTTGCAACAACAACAAAATTTGGTTCTGCACATATATATTGTACCTAGGATATACTATAAAATATTTAATATGTATGGGAATGCCTGCCATCTAGGGGAGGGGCTAGAGGGAAGGAGGGGAAAATTTTGGAACAGAAGGGAGTACAACGGATAATGTTGTAAAAAAAAAAATTACCTATGAATATGTACTGTCAAAGAAAATGTTATAATTATAAAAATTAATAAAAAAATAATAAGAAGTGTTCATGGATAGTTCAAACAAATTTAATAAAGATGACAATACTCCCTAAACTACTCTATTTATTTAGTGCTATGCCAATCAAATTCCCAAGAAACTATTTCACTGAACTAGAAAAAATAACAACAAAATTCATCTGGAAAAACAAAAGGTCAAGAATTTTAAAGTAATTAATGAAAGAAAAGCAAATGAAGGTGGCCTAGCTGTACCAGATCTAAAACTGTATTATTAAACAGTGGTCATCAAAGCCATTTGGTACTGGCCAAGAAATACACAAGTTGATCAGTGGAATAAGTTAGGTTCACAGGACAAAATAGGCAATGACTATAGCAATCTAGTGTTTGACAAACCCAAAGACCCCAGCTTTTGGGATAAGAATTCACTATTTGACAAAAACTGCTGGGAAAACTGGAAATTAGTATGCATAAAAGTAGGCATAGACCCACACCTAACACTGAGAACCAAGAGAATCGAAATGGGTTCATGATTTAGACATAAAGAATGATACTATAAACAAATTAGAAGAACATAGGATAGTTTACCTCTCAGATTTGTGGTGGAGAAAGGAATTTGTGACCAAAGAAGAACTAGAGGTCATTATTGATCATAAAATAGATAATTTTAATTATATTAAGTTAAAAAAGTTTTTGTACAAAC
The DNA here is from genome assembly GCF_048593235.1 of Sminthopsis crassicaudata. NCBI lineage: Eukaryota > Metazoa > Chordata > Mammalia > Dasyuromorphia > Dasyuridae > Sminthopsis > Sminthopsis crassicaudata. Next base: position 657,209,408 of record NC_133618.1, read on the forward strand.
AAACTAATGCAGACAAGGTTAGAAAGAAAGCAATAAACTGGAAAAACATTTTTACATCCAAGGAGCTGATAAAGGCCTCATTTCTAAAATATATAGAGAATTGACTCAAATTTATATTAGTTCAAGCCATTCTCCAGTTGATAAATGGTCAAAGGATATGAACAGACAATTTTCAGATAAAGAAATTGAAACTATTTGTAGCCACATGAAAAGGTGCTCCAAATCATTATTGATCAGAGAAATGCAAATTAAGACAACTCTGAGATATCACTACACACCTGTCATATTGGCTAAGATGACAGGAACAAATAATGATGAATGTTGGAGGGGATGTGGGAAAACTGGGACACTGATACATTGTTGGTGGAGTTGTGAATGGATCCTACCATTCTGGAGAGCAGTTTGGAACTATGCTCAAAAAGTTATCAAACTGTTCATACTCTTACTTATACTTCATATTCAGCAGTGTTTCTACTGGGCTTATATCCCAAAGAGATCTTAAGTGAGGGAAAGGAACTCACATGTGCAAAAATGTTTGTGATAGCCCTCTTTGTAGTTACAGGAAACTGGAAACTGAAGGGATGCCCATCAATTGGAGAATGGCTGAATAAACTGTGCTATATGAATGTTATGGAATATTATTGTTATGTAAGAAATGATCAGCAGGATGATTTCAGAGAGGCCTGGAGACCTACATGAACTGATGCTGAGTGAAATGAGAGAACCAGGAGATCATTATATATTTCAACAACAATATTATGCGAGGATTAATTCTGATGGACATGGCTCTCTTTAGCATTGAAATGATTCAAACCAGTTCTAATTGTTCAGTAATGAAGAGAGCCATCTACACCCAGAGAGAGAACCATGGGAACAGAGGGTAGAACACAACATAGCATTCTCACTCTCTCTGTTGTTATTTGCTTGCATTTTTTTTTCAGTTTTTCTTTTTCTTCCTTCTTGATCTGATTTTTCTTGTGCAACCAGATAACTGTATAAATATGTACGCATGTATTTCAACATGTTTAACATGTATTGGACTCCCTGCCATATGGGGGAGGGGATGGGAGGAAAAAGGGGAAATTTTGCAACAAAGGTTATGCAAGGATCAATGTTGGAGAAATTACCCATGTATATGCTTTGTAAATGAAAAGCTTTAATAAAAAAAAAGTATATACTTTGAAAATGAAAAATGCACTGAAGTTTTAGAGCAAATGGTTGCATTATTCCTTGTTTCTTTAAAGGCATGTGGAAAGAATAGCTAGAAATCCTGTTGTTTTGTCTTTACCCCAAGAAGTAAACTGACTTTGGAAATTTCTACTGTGAGGGAAAAAAAGAAAAAAAAAAGAAAACCCCATTTTCTTTAGATATTTGTGTGTGTGTGTGTGTGTGTGTGTGTGTGTGTGTGTGTGTGTGCGCGCGCGCGCCCGTGCATGCGGAGCGCACTCAGAGTTTCATTCTTAAGCATCTTCCTTCTTTCCTGGTTTGATTTTTCTCCTAGAATTTTACTCTATGAGATCTTATGTCCCCTCTTCTCTGAATCCTTCAGAATTTACTTTGTCAAACTCAAGAATACATGTAAAATACCTAATTTTATTTTTCTTGATCACAAACACCAGGAGGGGGAAATCTCCCTTAGTGTTCTCATCATTTCCACTTTAACCACTAGTGAGTGAAAATTAGATCTATAAGATAATCTCCCCTCTTTAATTTCTCCCCCTTTTAAAAGATGAAAGGCAAGCCAAGAAGTTAGTAGCTTCTCTGCTTTTTGGCAGAAGAGAAGACATTTGTATAATTCAAATTTTTCAGGTTTATATTTTGTTTTCCAAATTCATCCTCCATTCTCTCTTTTCTATTCAGGTGAACTGTAGTGTATTCTAATGATAAAATCAGTCCTATTTATTCCTCCATTGACTTTACCCAAATGCTTTCTTCTTCTACTCTCTTCCTTTGTTTCCTGAACTTCTTCCTCATATAAATACATCTTCTTAATATATAGTGCTACTCCTTACACACACTTTTATGTATCTTCTTGTTTTTGAATAAATATACCCATCTAGAGCAAGATTCTAGGAATTGGTGCCGTCCTCCCAAATTTCAATGGTACCTAACTCAAATTTACCTGCTTGCATTAGAACCACTAGTGCTTCTTGCCTCACATTGGGACAATTATGTGCAGACATTTGAGAATCAATTATTTTGTTATTGTATCCTTTCTTGGATTTTGTTTCTTATGAATTTGGGGATATTTTAATTGCTATTCTTCCTTTATTGTAACTGTTTTGTCTGGTAACTGACATTTGGGAGATAAAAGTAATCTTCCTTCTCTCTCATCATTTTAAATTTAAAAAATATCTTATATAAATGCAATTTAGCCATTCATCTGATAAACCAACTAAAACATTTAATTAATAATGTTGAATTTTGAATTAGGAGAAAGGTTAATACTTTTGGAAGTAACTACAAATACTTTCTCCCATGTTTGCTAGCATGTTTTCTCTCAAAGAGTTGATTGAAGGCAAATTAATTGAAGTTGGATTTCTTATCAAGGAATTTTTGTAAAAAGGAAAGTTTAGCTCTGAAAAGGAATATGAAATAAAATGTGTGTGACGGATGGGGAAGACCCAGGCAGCATTAACAACTCTATTCTGCAACTTTCCCTCCTTTGTGCTCTGAACTTTTGGCTCCCTAAGTCTATCAATATAAAGACTCCACCCTTACTTTTAAAGCCCAGTTTAAAATACCATCTCCCAGAATCATTCCCTGATTCCTTGCTCCTCCCATGACATACTTGTTAATAATAACCTCACACTGAGATTTGCTTATGTCTCAGACTTTCCATGTATTATTTTGTATTGTTATTTGTCAATGTGTTCTATGTACTTCTACTTCCCACTAATCTATAAACTCCAAGATGGCAAGGACTTTACTTATTAACCGTTTAAACCTTGTACTCCCTCCTTATCATCTAGTACAATGTTGCGAACAATGTAGGTACCTAATAAATGTTTGAATTTAAATAAATATTTGAATTTAATCAAAACATGAATCATCTCTATAGCATCCCTGACAAATGGTAGCCCAGCTTCTGCTTAATAATCTACTGGTAGTACCTCATGAAGCAGCAGTCCATTCTACTTTTGGACAGTTCCAATTTTTAGGAAAACTTTCTTTTACATTGATTTAATACTGGCTTCAAATAGCCACCTATTGGCCATATTTTTAGCCCTTCATAAATACAACCATAATTTACTTCCTGTGTTTTCTTTTATCTAGACCAAATAGTCCTTTCAAGTTTTATAGCATTGTTTGAAATGCCCATCACTATCCTGTTCCCCCTTCTCAGGATACATTTCATCCTTTCATTGTCCTTTCTACAATGTAGAAGCTACCAGCCACCATTGTGCCTGTTCTGATGTGCTAAGACACTTTCCTTTTTCTGAACACTATTTTTGTTAAAGTATTTTATTGCATTAGCTTTGCCACAACACACTGTTGAATTTATTTAAACTTTCATTCTACTAAAACCTCAAAGTCTTTTTCATGTGAATTGCCTTCTAGCCATATTTCATCTTGTACAGGTATTTTGTTTTTTATTTTAAAAAAACCCTAAATAAAGGACTTTGGATTTATTCCTATTAAATTTCTTACTATATTTAACCCATGATTAAAGCCTGATCATTTTTTTTTGTCCTAGTAGTACTCTACAGCATATTAGCTACCTTCCCTTCTTTTCCTGTTTCCCCACTCCTCAGTTTCATGATATTTGCAAACTTGATGAGTTTGCTTCATATACTTTCATCCACCACTGATAAAAATGTTGAACAGAATAGAGCCCAAAGAATTGGAAAATGAGTGGATGCCTATTATTTGGGGATAAGGTATGCTATATTATTGTTCTATAAGAAATGATGAACAGACTGATTTTAGAAAAGCCTGGAAAGACTTACATGAACTGATGTTGAGTGAAGCACGTAGAACCAGGAATATGTTGTACACAGTAACACCAAGAATGTGTAGTGATCAACTATGACAGTCTTGGTTCTCAGCATTTAGTGATCCAAGGCAATCCTGATAAATTTTGGTTGAAAAATGCTATCCACATCCAGAGAGAGAACTATGGAGATTGAATGCAGATCAAAGCATATTATTTTTCACCCTTTTTTCCCTTGGTTTTCTTCCCTCATGCTTTTTCCCTTTTGTTCTGATTTGTCTATTCCAACATGACTTATATGGAAATATGTAAAAATGAATGCACATATATAACCTAAAAAAAAAAAAGAACAGAACCATGCAGCATTTTGCTAAAAATTTCTAAGTTGATATTTGTTCTCTTAATTCCTAATCATTGGGTTTGGTAATGCATGCATACTTGAAGTTGTCTATACTTTGATCATGTCTACATTTCTCCATATGCCCAGAAAGACATTATTAAAAGAGTGTCAAATAGCTTACTATAATCCAAATACTCTATCTTCCAAATTTCTTTGATCTCTTTTAAAAAAATCTGATATGATTTGTTCTGAGTAAATACTTGCAGCTCTTATTTTCCACTGTTTTATTTTATGGATGCTCACACACTAGCCTTTTGATTCCTAATAAAATTTTAGTACACCTTATTCATATATAATATTTGTTGCAAATAATTCTATAATAATATAATTTACTAACATATATATGGACTTTGAGAATACTAAGGCTTTTTCAAATACATAAAGATTTATTGCACTACCTCTAAACTCTTGAATCCATAAGTCATTAACTTTCACTTTTTTCATTTAGCTGACTGACCATCTTTTTGGAGTTCCAGTCCCAAACCTAGATTTTTCCATCATCTTGAATTATATGTAATAAATTTCCAGCCAAGGCTGTCACTTTTATTTAATCTTCCATTAAATATAAACCTTCATCTTAATTGAGTTCTCCCACTATGATTTGTGAGGTCCTTGAGTGCTAAGAACACATCTAATTTTTTTCTATATCCTTCTTTGCATCTGTATTCAAATCTGGATTTTGGACTTGGCATTTAGTAGGATATTTAAATAACTGCTGAATGAGTGAACTCTAAGTAAGGGACCTTGTACATGTAATGCAGTTAACTATTATTGGTAGCAACACCAACAACTTTGACTACAAACAGATTGAATCTGTTTCAGTGAGTATGTCTACATTCTGTAATGAAATATGAAAGATTTTCATCAAAGTATATTCTTGGAAATTGCAGTAGAAAACCTGTTTTATTTCAGGAACAATATTATAGTTTGGAGTATTATATATGTTGTAAAATAGAAATAAAATTCTATATGCTTTTATCATCATTCATATTTATAAAACTGGGATACAATTCGTAGATTCATAGGATTTCACTCCTGCAAAGTACATAATAGCTGGTCTTGTCCAACCTTGACATTTTACAAAAGAGAAAATAATAAATTGTCATATGTTCAAAGTTATATAATTGGCAGTTAGAATTAGATACCATCCTCCCTAATTCCCAGTGCAGTGCTTTTTCTTCCTAAAGAAAAAGCGAACTTTTATAAAAATCTTCTAAAATATACGTATATCATATGTGTTGATAACATAAGAAAATCCAATATACTATAAAGTGTTTGTAATGTATAAATTTGAAAATATATAGCAGTATCATAAATTTGACTTATCTAGAAACACTTATACTATATATGATGAACAGACACTTATTTTTTATTTTTTTTGCTGAGGCAATTGGAGTTAAGTGACTTGCCAAGAATCACACAGCTAGGACTGTTAAGTGTTTGAGAGCAGGTTTGAGCTCAGGTCCTCCTGACTTCAGGGCTGGTGCTCTATCCACTGCGCCACCTAGCTGCCCCTAAATAGACTCTTATTAATCAGCAGTGGGTTTATCTGCTTTCTTAGAAGGGGGAAAGCTTCGTAAGGATTATTGGGGTGGTTTAAATCTCTTTAGCAGGGAAAGTTATTCAGAGTGTGACTTAATGGCTTCCTTTCAAAAAATATTCCTATATCAAATTGAGGTTCTCAATAATTTCACTGAGTGTTCTAGTTAAAAAAAAAAAAAAAAAAAAAAAAAAGTAGGTATAGTAATAATATCTTTGAAAGTATAACTAGGGGGCAGCTAGGTGGCGCAGTGGATAGAGGCTAGCCAGCCATTGAATTCAGGAGGACCCCAGTTCAAATCTGGTCTCAGACACTTAATACTTCCTAGCTGTGTGACTCTGGGCAAGTCACTTAACCCCAGCCTCAGGGAAAAAAAAAAGAAAAGTATAACTAAAATTTGCAAAGATTTGAAAAGTAAAATATTTTCTCTTAAATCTATCTGAGCAGAGGTTAAATGATTACTTGTTGAGGAGGATATAAAAAGGGATAATGTTTAGAGTAAAAGCTGGCTTATACAGTCTCTGAGGTCCATTCCAATTCCATTATTATTGGGAAAGCCTATCCACCTTCATTTCTGATCTTTGCTTCTAAATTCCCACCAAAAGTCATCAAGGACAATTTTGAATGAGAAACATAAAAGAAAATATATATAAAAGAAAGAATAAGCACACAGACATACCATAGAAATCAGTAGACAATATGTGATATATATATATATTTACATTTCTATATATGACACTAACCTCTAGGATCTTTTTGAAAGAGAGAAAGAGCCACTGGTTTTTTGATTCTGTGGATGTATAACACCAAAATCCCCAGGAACTGAATATATTCACTTTTTTTTCTTTTTTACTTTATACAGTAAAGCTTAAATCATAACTCAGTAGGCATTCTTTGTGTAACTTGGACGTTTTTTATATCAGTCATATTTCCATTCTCCTTTGTAAACAGGGAAAAATAAAAGTGAAATATTTTCTACATACTTAAAAGACAAGCCCTATAGTATAAATACTAAACACAAAAAGTTTGTAAAATTTTCTCCCATGTTTTATAAATATTAAACTTAAGAGGCATATGTGTCAGGAGACTTTTGAAGCAACTGTGCAGTCTTCCGCAGGGACAAATTACTTTAAGTCATCAAAAGTGTCATATGGGGCCTGGCTAGTTAACATGAGCAAAAATTTGTATCTTCCTGTTCATAATGCATGAGATAATTTTCTCAAATTTTTTTCTGCAAAGATAGTTTTCAATATTCATCTTTACAGGTTACACATGTAAACCCCATGAGAAAGAAAAAAAAAAGACCAAAAAAAAAAAAGTAAAAATACTATGCTTTGATCTGCATTCAGAATCCAGAGTTATTTCTCTAGTTGTGATCAGCATTTTATATCATGGGTTCCCTGGAATTATCTTGAATCATTGTATTGCTAAGAAGAACTAAGTCTATCATAGTTGAGCATCATATACTATTGCTATTACTGTGTACAATGTTCTCTTGGTTCTGCTTACTTCACTCAGCATAAGTTCATTTAATTTTTTTTCTGAAATCATTTTGTCTTATAGAACAACAGTATTCCATTACCACAACTTGTTCAGCCATTCCCCAAGTGAAATGCATCACCTCAGTTTCCAATTTTTTGCCACAAAAAGAGCTGCTATAAATATTTTTGTACATGTGGGTCCTTTTCCTTTTTTATGATCTATTTGAAATACAGACCTACTAGTGATTTTGCTGGATCAAAGAGTATGTACATTTTTATAGCCATTTGGGCATGGTTCTAGAACAAATAACTAATAATACTAATAGCTAACATTCATGTAGGGCTTCCTCTATGCCAGGCACTGTCCTAAATATTATTCTAATATTTCTAAATATTATTCTAATATTTCTAAATATTATTTAATTTGATCTTCATATTAACCCTAGGACATATTATTATCCCCATTTTATAGTTGAGGAAGCTGAGCTAAACAAAACTCGAAGTGATTTGCCAAGGTGTCCAAGCTCCTGAAGCTCTGGGATGAGATTTGGATTCTTCTTGACTCCAGGCCCAGAGCTCTATGCACTCCTCCTTCATCCACCTCAGCACAACACAGAAGGTGGAGCGATGTACTTTCATATCTTTCTTTTGGGCTATGCTTGATCAGTTCATTGTCACAGCCATAATGGTTGGATCAATTCACAACTCCATCAACAATGTATTAATGTCCCACTTTTCCCACATATTCTCCATCATTTATTACTTTCCTTTTCTGTCATCTTAGCCAGTCTAAGATGAGGTGGTACTTCAGAGTTGTTTTATTGTTCATTTCTCTAATAAATGATGAGTTGAAGAATTCTTTTCATATGACTATGGATAGCTACAGTTTATTCATCTGAAAACAGCTTGTTCATATCTTTTGGCTGTTTATCAATGGGGGAATGACATATATTGTTGCAAATTTGATTCAGTATTCTATATATTTTTTAAATGAAGCCTTCATTAGAAACAGTGAATGTAAAAATTGTTTCCTATATTTCTTTCTGTTTTCCTTCTAATCTTAGTTGCATTGGTTTTGCCTCTGCAAAATTTCTTTAATTTAATGTAATCAAAATTATCCATTTTGCATTTCATAATATTCTCTATTTCTCATTTGGTCATAAATTCTTTCCTTTTCCATAGATTTGACTGGTAAGCTAAACTATTCCTTGATCTCCTAATTTGCTTGTAGCTGTCACTTTTTATGTTTAAATCATGAAACCTTTTTGATCTTATCTTAGTATAGAGTATGAGATGTTCATTTATACCTAGTTTCTATTATACTATTTTCCAGTTTTCCCAGCAGTTTTTCTAAAATACTACGTTCTTATCCCAGAAGCTGGAGTCTTTGTTTTTATCAGATCCTAGCCAGTACCAAATAGTTTTGATGATTGCCACTTTATAATATCATTTTAGGTTTGGTATAGCTAGACCACTCAGAAGGAAATTTGTAAAAGGAGTAGATTGAATTAGAAGACTCCTGAAGTAATTTGTAGCTCAAACATTCTGTAGTACTTCATATCTTGTGCTAACCATCTCTCTTGATCGTGATACTTCAGCTTTGTTTATCATTTAACTATTTGATTTTGGGGAGGTTGTAATAGTTTTTTAGCATATGCAGACATGAAAAAAGTCTCATCTCAAGAAGTTTATATTTTTCTTAAGGATCCAACATGTATTGGTTTTGCCTCTGCAAAATTTCTTTAATTTAATGTAATCAAAATTATCCATTTTGCATTTCATAATATTCTCTATTTCTCATTTGGTCATAAATTCTTTCCTTTTCCATAGATTTGACTGGTAAGCTAAACTATTCCTTGATCTCTTAATTTGCTTGTAGCTGTCACTTTTTATGTTTAAATCATGAAACCTTTTTGATCTTATCTTAGTATAGAGTATGAGATGTTCATTTATACCTAGTTTCTATTATACTATTTTCCAGTTTTCCCAGCAGTTTTTCTAAAATACTACGTTCTTATCCCAGAAGCTGGAGTCTTTGTTTTTATCAGATCCTAGCCAGTACCAAATAGTTTTGATGATTGCCACTTTATAATATCATTTTAGGTTTGGTATAGCTAGACCACTCAGAAGGAAATTTGTAAAAGGAGTAGATTGAATTAGAAGACTCCTGAAGTAATTTGTAGCTCAAACATTCTGTAGTACTTCATATCTTGTGCTAACCATCTCTCTTGATCGTGATACTTCAGCTTTGTTTATCATTTAACTATTTGATTTTGGGGAGGTTGTAATAGTTTTTTAGCATATGCAGACATGAAAAAAGTCTCATCTCAAGAAGTTTATATTTTTCTTAAGGATCCAACATGTATTACTTATCTGTGAGAAACAGGAGAAATTCATGCTATGAATTCCAGGGGAGGAGATTAGAGTGGCAGAAAGAGGCAGGAAGTGGGTGACAGTGACAGCTTGGAAGTGATAAAGTCAGACTTGAACCCCAACTTCCTGTCTCAAAATCCACTAGAATCCTGGTGTGCTATTTATAGTCTGTGGGGTCACAAAGAATTGAATACAACCGAACTACTTGACAACAAAAGACTCTTTTTTTATTTATAGTTACTTTTCTTACTATAGATTTTCCTTATCATCAGAGTAAAGTTCTCTGCATAATTTATATGCTCCAGACTGATAGATACTGCATTGAGATTTATTTAATAAGTGTTATACTGCTTGTTGAGATGATAGCAAGTTTCTGTATGGAACCTGGCATTCTTTTTTTAAGAATCTAATGTATTTTGGGGGTTTTTTATTTGTATTTTTAATTTTTGTGAATGTTATTTTTTAAATTGCCTTTATTTTCCAATGATAAATATACTTCTCCTCCTATAAAGTCATTCTCTAGAACAAAAGAAAAAAATGTCAGCAGAACTATTCAATGCATCAGACAAGTTCTGTGTGATTTGCAATCTAATATTCTATTCAGTGTTCTATATCTCTAGAACTCATAACTAATAATACTGATAGCTAACATTCATGTAGGGCTTCCTCTATGCCAGGCACTGTCCTAAGCTTTCCAAATATTGTTTAATTTGATCTTCATATTAACCCTAGGACATATTATTATCCCCATTTTATAGTTGAGGAAGCTGAGCTAAACAAAACTCGAAGTGATTTGCCAAGGTATCCAAGCTTCTGAAGCTCTGGGATGAGATTTGGATTCTTCTTGACTCCAGGCCCAGAGCTCTATGCACTCCTCCTTCATCCACCTCAGCACAACACAGAAGGTGGGGCGATGTACTTTCATATCTTTCTTTTGGGCTATGCTTGATCAGTTCATTGTCACAGCATTTATTTTTTATTGATTTGTGGTTGTTCTTTCCTTTTAATTTTATTGTAGCTTCCTGGTCTCTGCTTAACTTTGCTTATATCAATTAATGCTATTCTTCCCATATTTTTCTTATTTATCATGTTTATCCTTTCTCACATTGCAATAATATTCCATTTTTCATGCACCACAATATATATAGGCATCCACTTTGTTTCCAATTCTTTGCTATTACAAAAAGTGTTGTTAAAAATATCTTGATATCTTTCTTCCTATCATTGACTTTTTGAGATATGTGATTATTTTCTAAACTGCTAGAATAAATTGAAAATTCTCCTTTCCACTACAGAATAACTTGTACTGAGTAATAAAAATTGTGTAAATTTGTTCTTTCAAAGGTTACTTAGGTTATTTCTTCTAATCTTTCAGCATTTCTTTTGTAACTCATTCCTGAGAAGAAAAAGAGATTATCAGAATATTGGTATTTAAGAAATAGCTTAGAGTAATTACCCATTTTTGGGTGAAGAAAACAAGAATATTTAAATCAAATACCTGATCATTAATTTTGACCTCTAACACTGCTATTCATTACAACTGAATACAGATGATATACTTACAAAGATTGGTTTGGGGAAATGGTTTGTTTCACGCAACAGTTTCTATTTGGGGATCATTTTCATGTCCTATTAGTTCCTTCAAATATGCCAGTATAATGGGTCTTTAGAGATAGACTCTTGCTGTTAAATAAAGTTTAGATTTATCTTTTTTAAGAGGAACTGCAATGCAGTGCTTTCTTATTTCCCTCATGTAAGGATTTTCAGCACCAGTAGTGCTGTCATATTGTCAGGGCACTGAAATCCACATTACTTCCATTATTAATTTGTGGAAGCATTCAAATTAATTTTTAATATGAAGGCAAATGTCTGAAGTAGAAGTGATATTTTTTTCAGTAGGCACTACATTTATCAGTTTACCAAATTAATTTTAGCCTAAAAAGAAACATAAGCTATTAGGAGAAAATTTTTCTAAATTGAGTGACAATCCAAACCCAGTCAAACTTTTCTTCTGATAATTGCCGTCTCTAGACAGATCTGTGTGAAGTTTCTCTTCAGTAGCTTGCATTTACCCATTTATATTTAGGGATCTTGGTCATAAGCCCATTAGCATGGAAGAAACTCCATCTTCATCTTCTTCCTCTGCCCATTTTCTGTCTTTTTCGATCATTGAAAACTTCCATGCTTCTAAGGGAAGAAGTGAAAGACTGGGGAAGGGACAAGAATTAGTTAGAAAGGGTCTTATTAGTCAGTCTTTGGCATTTTTTTCCTTCCTAGCAGCTGCAACTGTGAGAATTAGATATGTTTTGGTCACACACCCATCCACCTCTATTAATTCTAGGGCATTTACCCTCTTCATACTTTCCTAGGTAGTTTCCGGTATGTGGATTATCTTAATGTATATACCTGTCTGATTCTTTATTGCTGTGGTTATAAGCTTTCCCGCCCTGTTTTGGAGGGGTAGCTTTTCTTTTGTTCCCAGCTCTGAGTATCTTCCAGAGAGAGCTTTTTAAAAGTCTTTCTACTCATGACACCTTTTTGCCCAGGATTTTTATATGACCTCAGGTAGATAGGTATATAAAATAGGTATACAAATAAAACTTTGTACTTAGAAAGGGTATCTCTCATACCTTCCTTTACTCTCTCCTGATTTGCCTGATTCCTTCCCAACACTGTTTTAAGAAAGGAGCCCAGGCCAACCATGACGCCATTCATCTCAGGATGCACTCTTGATTTCTATACATTGAAGAGCATGACACATTGTAAGCACTTAGTAAATGCTTACTGATCAACTCCCAACATATAATTTGTCAACGAATGAGCAGTTTTTCCCTCAGTATCACCAGCCTTCCCCCCCCCTTTTTTTTTTAATCAGGTCTTAAATTGTTTGATCTCAGTCTTATAGCACCTCCTCTGTTGTTGAGTTATTTACAGATGAAGACTGTTCATGACTCATCAGTTACATCTACCAACTCTTTCGGTAAGCTGAGATGTAATTCCTTTGGGCTTATATAGTTTGAACTCCTTCAGGGCAACTGGGCAAACTTTTTCCATTTCTAAAATAGGGATTTAGTGTGCTATGAACAAATTTTGTTTTGTCTTTTTCAGTCTGAAGTTCATTGTCCTTATGGAAAAAAAAAAACAAAAAACAGAAGTGAAATGAGATGTATAGTTCTTCCTTTTCTGTGTGGTTCAGATACCTTTTTACTTGTCATGCTGTTTCCATGCCAAGTTTGTGATCTGTTATCTAAATTTCTTGTTTCTATCATCTGACCTTAACATTTTCATCACTCCTCACTTCAATGGACCAGAGCTCAAATCTGGCCTCAGACACTTACTTGCTGTATGACCCTGGGCAAGTCACTGTTTGCCTCAGTTTCCTCATCTGCAAAATGGATCTAAAAGGGCACACCAGTATCTTCACTAAGAAAACTCCAAATGGGATTGCAAAGAGTCAGATGTGATTGAAAAACAACCTTAGTGATATAGTTCCCCCATCTGGTTTCTGTATTTCCTCATATACATTCTCTCTTTAATATATAATGCTTTTCTCCTACTTTTTCTTGTCATTTAAATAAGATAAGTTCTTACATAGGTGTATTCCACTCTCAGGCTCTGTGTCACCACTTCTTATGATTGTGAGCTCCTTGAGGAGAGAATCGGTCTTTGGGTTTTCTTTGTATCCCCACAACTTAGCACAGCACCTGTCACACAGTAGGAACATAAGTATTTATTGACTGTCTGAATGATTCATAGGTTCTTTAGTTAACCTCATTAATCTTGTACCTTTGCCATGCTCTTCATAGTTCTTAGGATTTGAAGCTATATAGAATTTTAGAGGAACATATAGTTCAGTGCATTTATTTTATAGATGAAGAAAACTTAATTCTATGTTAAAAGTTAAGAAACCCTCTATAATTTCAGTTTTTTTAATAGTTCCATATTATTGCTTCTTTCTTTTACTACAGTAAATAAACATTTTCTTTAAAATTGAGTACAATTGGTTCAATTATATAAATGTGATGATTTTAATACTAGAGTCTGCTACTATAGATTCTCTAGTGTAATTATAAATATACTTTTGTAGGTATAGATAATAGCAGTTGAGATAGATCTGTCTAAATGTTTGATCATTTTTCTTTAAACTGAGTTCATTTTACTTCCAAAAGTTGTATTGCATTAATAGATAGCTTAAAGGTTTAGAGTTATGTTCCTTTAGTAACTCTACTAGACTGTTCCTAGATAATCTCTTGGTATATTTTTCTTCTTGAAACTTTAGACTAAACTAAATCTTTAAGATATTGAGCATATGGAAAGAACAATTAATGTTCAGAACTTCCATTCCCTTCCTGTTGTTAAATGGGCTAAATAAAAAGATAATGAGGTTTTATTACTGTTATGAAGTCGCTTATCTTCTGTAGCTATCTGTATGGTTGTAGGTGATACTAATAAGCAATTAATAGCTTCATTATGAGAAAGACCATGAAAGAGAATGTTTAGAATCCAGCTTCTTAACCTGTAGTTTGCAACCCCATATGTGGTCTTGTAACTGAATGTAGAGGTCACTAAATTATGATTTATTATCAGTATATGTTGTATAGCTATTTTATTTGTATAGCTATTTGTATAGCTATTTTATATACCTATATATCAGGAGTCATGTAAAAATTTTTTCTGGTGAAAAGTGATCATGAGTGGAAAAAGTTTAAGAAGCTTTGGTTTAGAGTACTATGATTGTGTGACTAAACTCTGTGTTTTCCCACCAAAAACTACTAAAAGACTGTTACACCAAGGAAAAAAGTATCTCTGTAATTATTAATTTCCCCAAGAGAATGCAGTTCCTTACTTAACAAGATAAAGAATACAACCCAAATCTTTTTCTATAAAGATAGCAACTATAGCATTGGACCTTGAATGTAAATCTAGAAAAGTTAATGTGTATTTTTAGGCTCTGTTTATTTGAGTTTTTCATTTTTATGTCTTAAAAAAGTGTTTTTCTGGAAACTGAGTGGATGTCCATGAGTTGGAGAATACTGAACAAGTTATAGTATTTTAATGCTCTAGAATATTGTTGTTCTATAAGAAATAATCAGCAGGATGATTTTAGAAAGGCCTGGAGAGACTTACATGAATTGATGCTGAGTGAAATGAGCAGAACCAGAGATCATTATATCTGGCAATATCAAGATTACATGATGATCAATTCTGATGGACATGGCTTTTATCAACAATGAAGTGATTCAGATTAGTTCCAATGATCTTGTGGTGAAGAAAGCCTTCTGCACCCAGAAAGAAGACTGTGGGAACTGAGTATGGACCATAACATAGTATTTTCACTCTTTTTGTTGTTATTTGCTTGCATTTGTTTTCTTTCTCTGTTTTTTTTTCCTTTTTGATCTGATATTTCTTTTTTTATTTATTTAGAATTTTTCCCACAGTATATATGCATGAGTATTTTTTTACAATATTATCCCTTGTATTCATTTTTTCAAATTATCCCCCCTTCCTCCACTCCCTCCCCCCGATAACAGGCAATCCCATACATTTTACATGTGTTACAATATAACCTAGGTACAATATATGTGTGTAAATACCATTTTCTTGTTGCACATTAAGTATTGGATTCCGAAGGTATAAGTAACCTGGGTAGATAGACAGTAGTGCTAACAATTTACATTCACTTCCCAGTGTTCCTTCTCTGGGTGTAGTTATTTCTGTCCATCATTGATCAACTGGAAGTGAGTTGGATCTTCTTTATGTTGAAGATATCCACTTCTATCAGAATACATCCTCATACAGCATTGAAGTGTACAGCGTTGATCTGATATTTCTGAAGCAGCATGATATTTGTGGAAATATGTATAAAGGAATTGTACATGTTCAACATATATTGGATCACTTGCTAATTGGTGGAGGGGTTGGGAGAAGGTAGGGAAAAAATTAGGGGTGAATGTCAAAAATTATCCATGTATATATTTTGAAAATAAAAAGCTTAAATTTAAAAAAGGAAAAGGAAAAAAATTGTTTTTGTAAACTTGTTGCTCATAAATCCAGGGGCTTGGATGTTAGAAATAAGTTTATAAAGAAATTTTACTGAGTGGATGCCCAACAGCTGGGTAATGGCTGAATAAGTTATGGTATGTGAAAAGAAATTTTAATATATTAGATTTTCTACCCACTGAATTCTATCTCTATTGTTTTAATCTAGATGTTTTTATTTTGGTCACATATATCAAAATTTTCTTCTTAAGGTATACAGAAGTCAAATCACATAAAGACAAATGTTATTGAAATTAATTTTTATAAAAATGAATAATATTAATACCTATTTCCAGAACAAGTAAAGAATATAAATATGCTCTTGAAGGACATTCTGATTAATAGATAACTTCTACACTCTTATAAAGTAATTATTGACTTGTGAGTGGGAAAGGCTAATGGTAAGGAATAGTATCAGAAATCCCTTTAGCCCTCAAAAAGGCTGAAGGATGATGCTTGTGATGGCAAATCAAAGGTGGAGAACAGAAAGAAAGAAAGGAGAAAGAAAGGAAGGACAGAAAATAACAGATAATAGTGGGAATTGAGTGGGAATTGAAACTCAACTGTTTCAAATGTCATTTATTGAAAATAACTCACATTTCAAAGTTTTACCTTTTTTCAAGATCTCAGAATTACAGAAGGCCAGATTTGGAAGGACCATGGTGACTTTCCCATCTTGTGCCTGAAAAACAATTCTTTACATGGTACAACAGACAGGCCTCTTTGGGAAAACTCCTGTAGGGGAGAACCGGTTACCTCTAAGGAACACATTACTTTCAGAGGGAGTGGAAAGTACTTCTTGACATTAATCATAAATTTGCTTCTTTATAACTTACACCCATTGTTCTTAGATCGTTAACTTAATGCCAACTAGAACCCTCTTCAATGTGTTTTCAGATATTTGAAGACAGTTATCATATCTCTTGATTTCTTCTGTTCCCTTGTCAGTGGGTCTGCATATATTTATTTAGTACTTACTATGCTAGGCGCTGGGGCTATAAATAAGAATGAAGAACACAATCCCTGCTCTCAAAGAGCTAACTCTGGTGGGAATGCAATGGACTTGTTGAACCAATGCATTGAATAAAAATGAAGGGTACAAATACAAAATAGTGTAATATAAGGTAGGTAGAAGCATTATTTGTAGGTGGTGCTTAAGTTGTATCTTAAAAGAAGAGGGAAGTTCCTTGAGGCCGAGATAAAGCAGGAGACATGGAGGAAGAAGAGTTAGAATGTCAGGATTAAGACACAGAGAAAGGCCACTCCTGCTGTTTCACTTTGCTGAAGGTAGAGTCATGTACAATGAAATTGTAAAGCTAGGTAGGAGTAAGGTTGGGAATGTCTTTAAAATTAAACAAAGAAGTTCATATTTGATAAGAGATAGTCCAAAAGTTACTGGAGTTTGTTGAATAGGGGAGTGAAATGGTAGGGTCTGTGTCTAAGGATAATGGCTTTGGGTATTGTAGGGGACTGACCTGCTGAAGCAGGCAGAGAAATCAGTGAGGAGACTGGCAGTAATCTAGATGAATGACGTGGCCTGGGCTAAGATTATAACTGTGAGAAGAGAAAAGGCCATAACTGTGAAAGGTGTTGTGGAGAAACAGAGCACATGGATAATGGGATGTGTGTGGTGAGGGAGGAGGGGGGAGTGGAGGATGGCACATTGGGTTATGAATGGTAGTGCCTTTGACAGAAAGAGGGAAGGTTGGAGAAAGGAAAAGTTGGGCAGAAGACCATGAATTCTTCTTGAATATGTTGGATTGGAGAGGCCTGTGGGATATCTATTTCAGAATGTCTAACAGGCACACAGGATTAAGTAACGTTAAGTAACGTAGGCTGACCCAGCTAGTGTCTGAAGCTGGGTTTGAATTCAGGAAGAGGAATCTTTCTGACTCCTGACTCTACTGCGGCCCTCAGCAGCTTCAGCAACAAATGATGACAACAATCAAAGCTTAGTGGGAGATGCTAGAGCTGGATATCTGTATCTGGAAGTCATCAGCATAGAACAGTGGAAGGTAATGAGGTTAGAGAGAAGTGTAGTAAGCCTAAAACAGAGCCTCGGTTAACATCCACAGTTGTGGTGAAATATGTTTTGAACTGGCAAAAGGAAGGGGAAGGAGTGGTCAGATGTGTAGGAGGAGAACCAGAGGGAGTCCTGTCATGAAAACCTAGAGAGGAAAGATTATCTAAGAGCAAAGAGTTATTAGCAGTGGCAAATATTGGCCAAGAAGTCAGAGGCCATACTTTGAAGGGCTGAGGAACAAGTAAAAAGGGAGTAAGGACAGAGAGCTTTTTCAAGGGTTTTGGCTGAGAAAGGCAGGAGAGCAATAGGACCATAATTGGGAGGAATAAGTAAACTCCAGTGAATGTTGTAAGTGTGGCTTTTTTTAAAAAATTTTCTTAAAGATGGGGAAGGCTTGGACATACTTGAATGTGAAGACCGAGTTAGTACCCTGGATGTCTTGGAATCAGTCAGAATCAGGATAAACAAATGTCTTTGGTCTTTATTGTAGAAATGAAGAGAATGGACATAGGATCTCCCTTCTCCTCCTCGACAGCCAAAGTGACTCTGGCTTCTCTTACTCCATCCCTTAATAACCTCCTATAATTCTCTGCCTACACCTAAAGATCTAGCCAGCACAGAATAGTGGGAAAGGGCCATTTTCCAAGCATATGCTAATATTGTCCAAAATGGTAATTAGCCTTAAGTGCTCGGTTGTCTGATTCCAGGGCATTAACTCAGAGTTTCAGCACTTTACACTTGAAGGCAACAAAGTGAGAACTAGTAGAAGGAGAGGGTGAAGATTAGAGAAAGAGAGAGGTTATAAACTGCAAGATAAGAGGAGAAGGGACCAAGAGTACATTAGTAGAAAGTTGTCCTTGGCAAGGAGGAATACTGGGGGAACAAGGGATGATATCAAAGGGCTTTGAGATGAAAAGAATGAAAGAGAGGAAATTCATGTAGAATGGTCTCCATTTTATCAGTAGAATAAGAGACAAGGTCTTTGGTGTAAGGAGGCAAAAGGGAGGAAGGAGGTATAAATGCCTTAAGAAGAGAAGTCAAAGACTGGAAAAGCTTTTGTGGATAGTGAATTAGAGAAGAATAAAAAGATTACCTTTTTGTAGTAAAGGTCCAGTCTAAGTTGGATAACATGATTTTATATATCAGGTCAGCATGATTATATGACTTCCTCCTGTTCTATTCAGAACTATGTGAGGGGACAAAAAGGAGGCAGATGGTAGCAGCAATCTGAGATTAAGATCTTGTAACATTAGTGAGTGGCTATTAAATAAATCTTTCATTTTTCACTTAGCTGTAGCACTCCAGGACTTCTCTGATTCCCCTTCCACCCCTTGTGCTCCAGGAAGCTCATTAGTGAGATAATTTCATCATTAGCTAGCCTTAATATTCCACACCATCATTACCTTCTGCCTCTCTTATTGGAAGCTGATGCCATGAACTCTATACTTCCATTTAAGGAGACAACTTATCCAGAAGACCCTATTTTTCACCTAGCTGTACTAATCTAGAACTTTTCCGACTTTTCCACCTTGTCCTCTTGCAAAGTACTTTCCCAGGCTAGCCCTTTCACTGTTTCCTTTTGTGTTTTGTCTTCTCCTTTTGGACCATGCTCTTGTAAGCTCCATGAGAACAAAGACTATCTTTATTTTTCCAAATTGTATCCTCAGTACTTACTTAGCACAATGCTTGTCCCATAGTAGATGCTTTGTTAACTATTACATATTTGACTATTGATCTCCCTTTATCATTCCAACTATCTGCTGTAGTAATGTATCAATATTCTTCCTGAAATGTGGAACCCAACATTAAACACTGGCTTTTCTGTATAGAGATGCCCTATGGATTTATGGATCTGTATTGTGTTCTGGTCACATTATTCTTATCTTTTCTTGTAATCCCTTTTCAATGAAACTAGTATGCTTAATTTCATCTATCACCCACTGTATCTGTCCTGTGATAGACATCAATGGTAATTTATTACTTTACACAGCCATATGAGAGATCTGAGCCAAGAGACTAAGTAGACAGTTCCTAAAGTTCAGAGATTTAAAATGATCACCTGGGATATGCAATCACCTGGGATATGCAATTAGAACTTTTGTTTTTGCTCCCTCAGTTTACTTAGAGGCACCAGATAGAATGTAAAGGTCATGACCCAGTGCATTAGCTGCTGCTAATGTTGTAAGAGAGTTTTGCTTCTTTAATGTGCTGTTTGTGATTGGGAATCATAAATGTACTTTGCAAACAGCTGTTTCCCAGTATTGCCCAGTATCAAAGTAGAATGTAATTTATAATCTAGAAAAGCAGAATGAGAATTTTAAGGTTTGTGGAAATTTCATCTGTTTCATCTTGCCCTGAGGTAGCATTGGAAGCAGCATAAGTGTGATTGATTCATCCTCAAAAAATTTAAAGTGTGGATGAGAAAGATAATGAGGGGTTCTTGTGAAGAAATGTCCTGAGAATCTCAGGAGGTAGAAGAATGAAGTTTTCTTGACCCGTTTTAGAATAGTGTATCCATCTAAAGAAACAATTTTGTAGTGTTTTGCCAAGTGTACAAATGATATGTGATGAATCTTACTCCTTTTATAATAATAGAAGGTATTTATGGCTTAAAAAAAAAAAAAGTCTGTGTCCTTTCCTAAATCATGGAACATGTTTATACTAACGGGAAATACTCTCAGTCAAAACTTGATTTCTAAGGTGTAAACACCCTCATTCTGTCAATAATGCCTGGTATGGGCCAGAACTCTGAACTTGAAACAAAGGATTCTTACAAGGTACTAAGACAGTGGAAAGCTAACCAGGCCCCAGGAAAAGAGACAAGACTTGGAAAGAGACAAAAAGGATTTGGACTTTAATCCCTGACTGCACTTGTAGTGATTACTGAACTGAAAGGAAGGCTGCTCCCAGAGACCCCAAGGAAACTGAAACAGAGAACAATATATTTTAGAGAGAAGATTTCAAATGCCAATCATTAATTG
Source organism: Sminthopsis crassicaudata (assembly GCF_048593235.1). NCBI lineage: Eukaryota > Metazoa > Chordata > Mammalia > Dasyuromorphia > Dasyuridae > Sminthopsis > Sminthopsis crassicaudata. The sequence goes on from NC_133618.1 coordinate 657,230,179, forward strand.
GCAGTGTACCTTGATAAGTCATCCTGAGGTAGCATTATGTAGGGGAAATTATGTTGATTTGAAGTCAGAAAACCTAAATTCCTAACAATCTCTGCCACATAATACTTAACATTGAACATTCCACTTAACTCATTTAGCCTAAGTTTCTTCAATTAGAAAGCAAAGTTATTATCTTATAAAGTGATTCTAAATGTCAAATGAGATTTTATATGCATTGTCCTTTGGCAAATCGTAAAGTGTTTTTTAAAGTGGTCTATCATTTTTCCCCTAGCCTCTACATTGTAGGGATTTAAATTTTGAGGCAGTTCATGGAAATAAATTGAATATATAGTTTTAATTGTATTCATGTAGTCAGATTCTACTGTTTTGTTGCTTTTCAATGGTTTATCGTGACTCCTTCTGATATCTACATTTGTAGTTCAGTAAACAATAATATTAATATCAATAATAATGTTGTTATTCTATATGAAACTTTAAAGTTTTACAAGGCAGTTTACCTCTATAATCTATTTGATCATCAAAACAGCCTCATGAGGTAAGTGCTTTAGTTATCACTTCCATTTTAGAGAAGAGAAAACTAAGACAGAGGGAGGTGGAGTGACTCGATCATAACTAAAAAATGTCTAATAAAGTTATACTTTGATCCTCCTTTTCCCAAAGGATTGAGCATATTTACATTATAACTACTGTGAAATAAACTGTTATAGGTAGAATGAATCTTGGAGGTCATTTAGCTTTCTGTTTTTAAACTGTGGGTCATGATCCCATATATTAACTCCTAACTGAATGCAGGGGTTGTGAATTATGATTTATAACCAGGAAATGTCTGATTTCTATACCTAGTTATTAAAAATTTCTCAGGTGAAAAGGGGTTGGAAGTGGAAAAAATTTCAGAAGCTCAGGTGGGTGGTTTGTCTGGAGGAGGGTCTCTGGTATCATGCCACATGTCGGTAGATTGAAGAACTAAGACTTTAAGCTGGGGAAGTAAAGAACTTGGGAAGGACATGGTGAATCATTGCAGATGTTTGAAGGACTGAAAGGTGAAAGTCAGGCAGGTCCTGTTTGATTGCAACTATGGGTAGAAGTGTGTTTACACTTTCCTTCTCTGGCTGTTTCTTGCATAACACCTGTCATCTACCAGTGTTATACCTTTGCCCTGGCTGATCTTGTTTCCCTGCCTTCAAAACTTTGCTCAAGTTGCTCAATTTGGAACTATGCCTAAAGGGCTAATAAAATTCTTGCTCAAGAATTTTTCTGGTTCTTTTCCCTATTCCTTTCTCATTCCCCTTCCCCCCTAGTGCTTTCCTCTAGGATTATCTTCAGTTTACACTGTTTCCACAGTCTTGCAAGTACCATTCTCTGGCAAATTTTCTCATGTATCCCTAGTATTTGGTACAGTACTAGGATATGGTAAGCACTTAATAAAGATTTGTTGACAAAATGATTGACTTGTGTATGTTTTAGAGGAAGTTTTTTTTCTTTTAAGTAGTGTTGAACCAGCTGTTGAGGTTTCTTCCAAATTTGAAATTTTTTAATTCTGGGAAGTATAAACCTTTTCTACATCCTTCAGACACTTCATATTCCAAGTCTTCTCTTCTCCTGGCTAAACATTCTTTTTCCATCAGCTAATCTTTGCATGGCATGAATCTGAGATCCATTATCATCCTAGGTGCCTTGGATTAGACATTCTTTGGCTTATTTAATGGCTTTCCTAAAATGTCATGCCCATAATTGAACCCAGTACTCTAGATATCTTTGAACCAGAGCAAAATGAGACATTGACCATTCTTGTTGTGGACAACTTTTCTGTTGTCTCTTTCAAGAAAATGATCTTTTTTTGGGGGAAGGGCAGATACTGGTTCTGGAGTCAAGAAAATCTGAGTTCAAATCCATCCTCAGGACATTTAATATTTCCTGGGGAGGTCACTTAACTCCAATTGTGTCACACACCCCCCCCAAAAAAAAAGAAAAGAAAGTTATCCTTTTTTTAAACTCTGAGTTCCAAATTCTTTCTTTTCTGTGAACTAGAACATTGTAGGCAGTAACAAAAATCACTGAGAGCTCTTAGCATGATTAATCAATATACTAAGGAGTATAAGACTTCCTCACAGTCAAGGCCTCCTATTTCTTGAGGGTGTTGATATTTATACTGATTGAAGCACACTAAAAATAGAATGAAGCAATACAATTTTATGATTGGTTAACACCCAAAGTGGAAAAGTCTATGATTAGTTGAGGGGCATGCACATAAGTCTTTAACTGCAGGTTTTTCTCAATAAAAGAGGTTTATCTGATTTTCCATGAAAAATCAAATAGCTGCTGTTTTGATCAGCTGCATTCTAGAATCCAAGAAAAATTGTGGTCTTGAAGTTAAGGTCAGTAGGGAGTGGATAGCAGTGATTTTAATAGGGAAGGGGTGTGAAGAAAGAGTTATTGCACCAGCAAATGATGAACCATCTCCTTAATTTTTAGTTCTTTGGCTGCCACACACACACAAAAAAGCTGCTATAAATATTTTTGTAAATATAGGTCTTTTTTTTTTCTTTTTGATTCCTTTGGGATATAAACCTAGGAGTGGTAGTTCTGAGTCTAAGGGCATGTTTATTAGTTTATTAGCCCTTTAGGCATAGTTCCAAATTGTTCTCCAAAATAGTTGTTCTAGTTCATAACTCCCCCCAACAGTTCATTAGTCTACCTATTTTCACTTATTCTCTAGCATTTGTCATTTCTGATAAATATGATAGTAATTCAGAGTTCTTTTGACTTGTATTTGTCTCATTTTTAGTGATTTAGAGCATTTTTCACATAGCTATGGATAATTTTGGGTTTCTTCTGAAAACTACCTGTTCACATCCTTTGACCATTTATCATGTGGGGAATGTTTCTTACTTTTATAAATTCTGTTTCTATGTCAGAGAAACTTGTAAACAAATTTGTTTATATTCGTTGGCTATGGTTTTCTTTTAGCATCCCCATTACTGTTGAGGGCAATATCATCTTCCCAATCACCTGGATCAAAAGTTAGGTATTTTCAACTCATGACTTTCCTTCAGACTTTACTTGCTCCCTATATTCAATGTGTTGCTGAGCTTTCTTGATACTCCTTTGTAATGTCTCTCATATGAAAGACTGGAAAAATGGTGATGCCTTTAGTGAAATTAATTAAGTTTAGAAGAGAGGAAGGGAAGGATTTGGGTAGGGAAAATAATGAGTTCAGTTTTTGATCTGTTAAGGTTAATATATCTTCAGAGGATCTAGTTTGTAATGTTTAATAGGCAATTGGAGATGTGGAGCTAAAAATTCAGCAGAGATACTAGGCCTGTGAATACACACATGCACACATACACACACACACACACACACACACACACACATACACACACACTGGTGAATCAGATAAGTCCTGTGGAACTGATAATAATCATAAAAAGCAGGAGACCTAGGATATAACTTTGGGGAGATAAGTCTAGAAAAGTATGCTAGGGCCAAATAACAAAGGACCTTAAAATGTAAGCCAAAAAACATTTGAATTTTATCCAGTAAGAAATGGGGAGTCACTCTAAGTTGTTAGTGCCTCACTCTCTGGGAATTTTGTATATTTAGGCAATCCTCTACATTAGTACATCTAACTTTAAGAATATTCAGAACTATACACAATTGTGGCTTTGAGCAATAGGGAAAAAATGCGAGGCACCAAGCATGTAGGATTGTGGGGTGGCTGGTATCCTACTGGGCACTTCTCTGGCCTTGTTCACTCTAAGTGTAAAGAGCTCCAGATACTTTTATTGCATATTTCCATTGTTTGCTTTTATAACTCAAGTTTTGTATTGTAATTATGCCTCCAAAGAATAGTATTAAGTCCTTTGGACTGTAGGCCAAAACGTTCAAAGTCAGTGATAAACTTAATAAGAAAATAAAGATGTTAGATAAATTTCTTGGGCTAATGTTCACACCTGATATTGGCTTCAAGTTTGGTGCTAAGGAATCCTTGATTCCTCATATCTGCTGTGAGAAATGGTGGAAGAACAATGTTCTGTTTCCACAGATGCTGTAACTTGGCTGTAAAGATAAGGAATTGGAGGAGTCAGCTCAGTGCTCTATTCTATCTTGGTCAGCAGTAGTGCTTGTAGTTCAAACATAGAGGATTTTGAAAGAAGCAGATAAGGAATAACAAGAGTTTTTGTTGCTCCATAGTCATCAGCTAGCCATGTCATCTAGAGTAGGTCCTGACTTGTGATGCATTAATAATTTAGGAACTACAAGACATGAAAACCGCTTAAACTTCCCCCAATACACAGGGGAGGGGGGACATGTTACATATGAGATGAATGAAGGGTTTCCTCCAATGGAAACTCTGAGTAGAGGAAGTGGAGTTAGAATGGAATTACAGGCAAACTGTTGACTCTGATACCTGTGAGATGTGTGGGTCAACTTCACTTATCTGAGTCTGTTTATTCACCCCTTTAGGGGGCTCAAAAGAGTATTATTTCTCACACTACAAAAGGAGGAAAGTATTTGTGAAAGTATTCACAAGTGTTCCTTAATCCATTCCAAAAAGTGTTAAGAGTGATCTTTCAACTGTGATGAAAAAATAGAAAAAAATGGAAAAGTTGGCTAAATTTGTGGGTAAATGAGATGGTGATAACCCAGGGAAGTTTCTCTCCACCCCCATTCTCCTGCAAGATACAGTTTCACCACTCAGCTGAAAAGAGGGATTAGAGATGGCAGATTGCTCTTGTCCCTTTTTTGCCCCTCCTATCCCATCCTGTCGGCCATTGCCTCTTCTCTCGCCTGCATTTTATGGGTTATTTCATGGTAATTGTGTTAGGCAAAGTGCATATTAACCAGAATTAGTGTTCTGGAATAAAAAATTTGTATGTGGAAGTTTTTCAGCAGTCTTCAACAAATTATTATAGTTTTTGATGGTCAAGGAAACCTAATCTCCTATTTCCCATAGATTCAATATATCAGCAGTCTTGTTTTTTTACTTTCACACCATTTTCTAGGAAGGATTTACCTCCCTGAAAATTATCTAGTGATATATTGATATATATATATATATATATATATATGTATATATATATATATATACATATATATATATATATATATATATATATATAAATTTTTTTTCTTTCCCCCACTATTAGATCTCAAGCTTTTTGAAGTAGGAACTTTTTTTTGCCTTTCTTTGTTATCTCTTTAGTATTTAGCACAATGCCTGGCCTGTAATAAATGCTTATAAGTGACTAAAATGATTCAAATGAAGATTTCTCTTCCATTAGGATATTGCTTACCAACTTCACTTTTTAGTCATTATTTCTTGGCATTGTTTACTATCCACAAAATCATATTTTGCACTTAGATTTTGTAAGATTTTTTTCTTCATTTTTTCTTATATAGCTTGTTTAACTAGAATAAAAGCTTAATGAGCAGAAAAACTTTCTTTTGTGATCTCTGCAGGATTCGTATGGTTCTGGACATACATGATTGCCCTCAGTATAATAAGTAATTTGAAGGGAGCAATTGCTTTATGCTTTGAGATTGATAGAATCTGAGGAATCTTAGAACTTAGGGCTTAGGAGAATTTATTTTACTTTTCATTTCTTTTACTATCCCTCTACCTAGAGAACTGTCACTTGTAACAAGAAATAGAAAAGAAAGAGGGGAAAAATCAGTTCAACAAACCAACAGCGCATTGGCTGAGCATTGATTGAACAGTTTACTATCTATAATACTTTGCAAAAAAAAAAAGAATGAAGTCACATTTTAAAAAGTTTCTTTTTAGAGATAAACTTGGTCATTATACATTTGTAGATGTGGAGCTAGAAATGACCTTAATAGACCATTTGATCCGATTCTTTCATTATATAGATTAAGGAGTTAAAGTGGTTCTACTATATGTATCAGTCAAGATTTTAAGTCTTACAACTCCAAAACCTGTGTTCTTTTTGCTATATCATGCCACTTTTCCACATAAATATAAAGCAGTAGAGATTTTGTTTTGTTTGTTTTTGTAGTCATTATGTATGTGTATATTGTTGTGCTACTTTTTGTTAGTTCATTTAAATCTTTACATATGTCTAGAAATTCTTCATCTGTATTATTTCTTACAGTGCAATAAAATTCTATTTTCTACAATTTGTGTTGACATTTCTCAGTCTTTGTTTATTTTCTTATTTCTTGCTATCTTGTACCATCAAAAGTACCATAATACATGCTTTAGTATATTTAAGATTTTTGTTTCTGCCTTTAATATCTTAATGTTTATGTCTAGCAGTGAGATTATTGAGGAAGAAGATAATTATGTTTTCATCACTTTCTTAGATTTATTCCAAATTTCCATGCCAGAAGGATTGGACCAACTTCATTGTGCCTATCTTTCTGTAGCCTTTCCAACACAACCCTATTTCCATTATTTGTCCATTATATGTCATTATTTGCCGATTTATTAAGAGGCAAAACCCCAGAACTGTTTTGATTTGCATTTTTATTTATATTTCAGGGAGGTGGAATAATATTTTTCTAATATTATTATTTCTAAGAATTTTCTAATTCTTTTCTAATATTTTTATGGTGTAATCTTTAACACTTAGCATTATTTACTCATTTTGAATTCATTGTAGTCTATGGTATAAAACATTGATCTAAACCTAATTTCTGCTGAGCAGCTTTATGGTATTCCCAAAACTTCTTGTTCAAAACAGTTTTTCATGAAGTCATTTATGATCAAGTTATCAGATTCTGTTTTTTTTAAATTCAATTCTTTTTATTTATCCTTATTTAATCTATTCCACTGATCTTCTTTTTAACCAACATCAAATTATTTTGATGATTGCTACTTAGAGTATCATTTGAGGATTGGAAGTGCTGATGAGAAGGATAATAAAAAGTACTCCCCAAAATTAGTACTTTGTGTTTCTACTTTTTATCCACAGGATGTTCTGTTTTCGTTTTTTCCCTGCTGCCGCAGGGCTGGCTGTTGTTTCCCGACGGTACTATGGATCATCACAGCTTACTCAGAGTAGGCGCCGACTGATGATGGCAGCTTTCCTGGGAACATCTGCAGTTGCAGCAAGCACGGGCCTCTTATGGAAGAGGTAGGTTCACTCAAGTAGCTGATATTTTTTTCTCTTCTTGCTTTTGTATCCCAGAGAAGCAATTTTCCTGATTTCATTTTTATCATATTATGTTGTCAGTCTTTTAATGTTGCAAATATGTGTATATGAAATAAAAGATTTCATACAGTCTAGCTGTCATTTGAGATTGAATATACTTGATTCATAGATTGCCAGGTTTTCATGCTGATTATATCCTCAGATGGTTTGGTACTTTCACTTCCAGATTAAAAAAAAAAGAATTTTAGAAAATCTGTGACTTCTAAGATGAGTCCTTTAGTGACCCCATGGCGAACTAGATCAACTCTACACTGACCTCTTCTCTTGAGCTGCTAGCCCTCTTATTTTGCTGATTGCACCATACCAAGCTTCAGCCTTGGATCAGACTCACCATCTACTGCCTTTGCTCCTACACAGCATTCAGGCGAATGAAGGTGGAGAAAATCATGCAACCGTTCTAACTGGGCCCACTGCAAGTTTATGTCCCACAACCTTAACTGGGTCCTCCTTACTGCTAGGCAATCCTACCATACTCTCTTTATCAGGCACTGAGCCACACTCCACAGCAGCTCTTCCAAACCTTTTCATCCCTGCTTACGCCTCCCATGATTTAACCTCCCTCCATCATCTTAGCTGAAAATCTGCCTGACATTTTACAGAAAAAAGTGGAAGCCATTCACCATGATCTCCCTTTTTTCTCCTCCTCCTCTTCTCTTGACACTCAGGTGTCTTCTGCCCCTCTCTCCTCTTTCATCCTTGTCTCATGTAATGAGGCGGACTTAATCCTTAACAAAGCTCACACCTGTCCTCTTTCATGGTGTCCCATTTAATCCCATCTCCTTCAGCACATTGCCCCCTTGTGACTGACTTCCTCCCTCTCATTTATGTTCACTTTTCCTCTCACTACTCCTTTTCTACTGTCTACAAACATACTCATGTCTTTCCCACCCTTAACTTTTTATTCTTGTCAAGAGCAATACCATTCAGTCCCTTAGTCTTATACTTCAGGCATCTTTCTCCACTCTTTACTGTCTCTTACTTTGCCTTCTCTCTTCCCTCATATCCAAGCTGTACCAAGGCCTGTCAAATGCACCTCTGCAATACTCCGCCTCCTTTCTTCTCACACAGCCCCACCCTGGTTCTGGCTGCACCACCTAATGCTTAGATTATTACAATAGCCTATTGGTGCCTCAAGTTTTTCCCCCTTCAGTCTATCTTCTATTCATCTACCAGAATGATTTTTCTAAGGTACATACAGCTCCAACCATGATTCCCCTCCAGGATCAAATGCAAAAATTTTCTGTTTGGTATTCAAAGTCCTTCATGATCTATCTCTCTCTTCTCTTTTCAGTCTTCTTATACTTTACTCCTTACTATGTACTCTTCAATCCAGTGATGCTGGCCTCCTGGCTGTTCCATGAACAAGACCCTCTATCTTAGCTCTGGGAATTTTCTCTGGCATTCCTCCATGTCCAAAATGTTCCTATTCCTCATCCCTACCTACTGCTTTCCTTGGTTTCTTTTAAGTCACAAGTAAAATCTCATCTTCTACAAGAACTGTTTCCCAACTCCTTTAAGTTCTAGTACCTTCATTCTGTTAATGTTACTTATTTAGCCTACATACAGAGTTCTTGTACATTTGTTTCCATGTTGTTTCCCATTAGTTTGTAAACCCCTTGAGGACAGGGACTATTATCTTTTGCTTCTTTTTGTATGTCTAGCACTTAGATTTTGCCTGGCACATAGTAAGCAATGAATAAACGTTTATTCACTGACTGAAAATGGTTATATGAACTGATGCTGAGTAAAGTGAGCAGAACCAGGAGAACATGATACACGGTAACAGAAATATTGTGTGATAATCAACTTTGATAGACTTAGCTCTTCTCAGTAATGTGGTGATCCAAGACAATTCCAATAGACTTGGATGTAAAATACTATTCACATCCAGAGAGAGAACAATAGAGACAGAATGTGGATCAAAGTATAATATTTTCACCTTTTTTGGTTTTTGTTTGTTTTTTCTTATGTTTTTCCCCCTTTGATATGATTTTTCTTACACAAAATGACAAATGTGGAAATATGTTTAAAAGGATTGCACATATATAAGCCCAAAGATTCTCAAACTACGGCCTGTGGGCCGGATGCGGCCCCAGGTTATGGCAAATGGGCTGAGGGGCGGAGACAGAGTGTAAGTTTTTGTTTTTACTATAGTCCGGCCCTCCAACAGTCTGAGGGACAGTGAACTGGCCCCTTATTTAAAAAGTTTGAGGGCCACTGTATAAGCCTATATCAGATTGCTTGTTATCTTAGGGAAGGGAGAAGAGAGGGGAGGAAAAAAAATTAGGAATACAACATGTTACAAAAATGAATGTTGAAAACTAATTTTTCATGTATTTGGAAAAATAAAACACAATTGAGAAGAAAAGAGTTGAAATTTCAGTTCAAGTGTTGTGATCAGAAGCTAAACTTATTTATTATGAATTTTTCCTCTCCTTTGTTTAAGTGATATCTCTCCTGCATCTTTGTCAGATCCACGGCTCTTAGCTCTGTTCCTGTTTTAAAGGTACTCTCTTAGAGATCAACCTCTTAAAGGAGGTAGAATGTTAGAGCTCTGATGTATTTGTTGTGCAGTGAGGGAACCATGCCTTCTTCAGGGCTGATGGCATTGTGAGCAGCCTAGAACTAGATGCTTGAATTCTAGTTTGGAATGTGATAGATATTGGTCTGTACCCTGTATGAATTGCATAGTTATTCCATGCAATAATTTTCCCATATGATCACACCTTCTCAATTTAATAGTGAAGAAGTAGTCACTTTTGACTTTGGGAAAAGATCTGGGTTGTCCAGTTATAATCTCTTGGTCAGCCAAGAATCATAGATCCTTGATATAGAACTAGGTAATCTTGGGGATTTTCATAGAGATTTGGCAAGCTCAGATCTATGATTTGGTCTAGAACTTGTGAAATAGAAGTTACCTGCTTCCTAGATACAAATTTAAAGCATTGCGATTTTTTTAGAGAAATAGTACAATATGAACCCAGTATGGGGCTATATCTTGCCTATCTCAGACTGGACTAATTGTAAATTTAACTTGTAGCTTGAGTTAAAACTGAACTGGGTTTAGTATTTTTGTGATATATTTATGGCATATGGGACAGCAAAAGTGAGAAAGATGGTAAGGTAAATTTTTTTTTAATTCCTTACAAAATTAAAAGTAGCCTATTATGCCTTTAAATGTTATTCTTTCATTAGCATTTCAAGCTGTTTAGCCATTTCAATGAAACCTAGTCTCCCTTAATTTTATTGTTTTACTGCTAAGATTGTCCAGTTTGTCCTTTGTATATTTTATATTTTTGTGTATATATATATATATATATATATATATATATATATATATATATATATATTTACACATATATACAAAATTGTTTGCATGTTATCTCCTCCTTTAGATTATGAGCTCCTCAAAAAGGATCTTTTGCTAGATATCTTGATGGCAGAGCTCTGGTTCTGGGTTCAGAAATATCTGAGTTCTAGTCTAACCTCAGATACTTAAGAATTGTGTGATCCTGAAAAATCACTTAATCATTATCTGCTTCTTTCCTCAACCATAAAGTGGAAACAACGATAACACTTACTTCCTAGTGTTGTTGTGAGGATAGAACAAGATAATATTTTAAAATAATATTTTACTTTCTTCTTTAGTTATATGTAAAGACAGTTTTAAACATTGATTTTTAAAAATTTTTGTGTTCCAATTTTTCTCTCTTCCTGGAATAATAAAGAATTTAATATAGGTTATACATGTTCAATAATATAAAACATACAATAATCATGTTGTGAAAGAAGACACAGACCTAAAGTAAAAAACAACAAAAAACCACTCACATAAAATTACAGAAAGTGAAAAATAGTGTGATTCAGTCTATGTTCAGAGTTCCATTAGTTCTTTCTCTGGAGGTGCATAGCATTTTTCATTATGAGTCCTTTGGAATTGTCTTGGATTGTTGTATTGCTGAGAATAGTTATTTTATTCAAAGTTGATCACAGTACAGTATTGCTATTACTGGTGTACAATGTTTTCTTAGTTCTGCTCAATTCACAAACAAGCTAATATTTGTAAAGTACTTTGTAATTTTTGAAGCACAGCATAAAAGCTAGCTATTATCTAATTTGAACCTGGAAGTATTGCTAAATACTTAGGTTTTGTTTTATCATCACTTAAGGCTGTTATTATGTGTTGAGTTCTTATTTTTTCAATAGTTTACTGTGTGTGTGCAGATTTCTTTTGAGAAGTTTGGTTTTCAGATTCATTGGAAAATGGCATTGTTCAAATAAAAGTACTTGTCTCATGGGAGAAAATAAATAAAAAGAAGTCTTGCTTTCTAACTGATCAGAAATATAGTTATTATACGCTCTGGGATGTGATCTTCTGCCTATTTGAACTTTATTTTTAAAAATATTATTTTCCCCATTTACATGTAAAAACATTTTTGTTGTATATGTACATTCATTTTTTACATATTTCCATATGTATTGGGAGAGAAAAATCAGAACAAAAGGAAAAAACCATGAGGGGGAAAAAAAAGGTGAAAATAGTACATGTTGTTCTACATTCAGTCTCCATAGTTCTCTCTTTTTTTGGTTCTGAATAGTGTTTTCCATCCAAAATTTATTGGGATTGTCTTGGATCACTGAACCACTGAGAAGAACTAATTCTATCATAATTGATCACAATGTTGCTGTTAATTGTGTACAATGTTTTCTTGGTTCTGCTTGCTTTATTCAGCATCAGTTCATGTAAATTTTTCAAAGCTTTTAAAAATCAGCTTGCTCATTTTTTAAATAAAATAATTATATTGCATTACTTTCATATATCATAATTTATTCACCATTCCCAATTGGTGGGTAGCTACTTATTTTCCAATTCCATGTAATCACAAAAAGAGCTGCTACAGACATTTTTTGTACAGGTCCTTTTCCCTCTTATGTGATTTTTTGGGGGGATATAGACCAGTAACACTACTGGGTCAAAGGATATGCACAGTTTTATAACCTTTTGGGCATAATTCCAAATTGTTCTCCAGAATGATTGGATTCACAACTCCACCAACAATGCATCTGTTTTCCACATCCCCTCCAACATTTTGTCATTATTTTTTCCTGTCATCTTAGCCAATCTGAGAGATGTGAGGTGGTGCTTAGTTTTATTTTTCATTTCTCTAGTTAACACTGATTTAGAGCATTTTTTCATATAACTTTGGATGGTCTTAATTTCTTCATCTGAAAATTGTCTATTCATATCCTTTGACCATTTTTTAGTTGGGGGATGACTTAGATTCTTATAAATTGGAGTCAATTCTCTATATTTTTTAGAAATGAGGCCTTTATCAGAAATACTAGCTGTAAAAGTTTTCCCCAGCTTTCTGCTTCCCTTCTAATCTTGGTTACATTGCTTTTATTTGTGTAAAACCTTTTTAATTTAACATAATTAAAATTATCCATTTTACATTTCATAATGTTCTCTAGTTTTTCTTTTGCCATAAATCCCACCCTTCTCCAGAGAACTGATAGGTAAACTATTCCTTGCTCCCTTAATTTGCTTATAATATTCCTTTACAACTATATCTTTTATATCTTTACACCTAACTCATATATCCGTTTTGACTTTTTTTTGGTATGGGATGTGAGATGAGGTCTGTGCTGATCTTTTTAACATTATTTTCCAGTGTTCTCTGCAATTTTGTCAAATAGTGAGTTCTTATCCCAGAAGCTGAAATCTTTGGATTTATCAGATATTAAATAATTAAGATCTTGATGGGGGACCTTCAACTTCTGATGGTAGCTTCCCTATGCTCAGAATAGAAATTTAATGAAGATGATGATAAGGGACCTTCAACTTCTGATGGTAGCTCCTCTATGCACAGAGTAGAAATTTTTTAAATTTCTAGTCAAGCCAGGGAACCTTACTTTCATCTCACATTTTGGCTATTAAAGCTTTTGGCTGAGGAAGATTATTTCTCTTTTAGGGAACTCAGCCCTTACCATTTATGCAAAATATAAAGCAAAACCATAAAATACTGCAGAAAAAACACAAGCCAGACAAAGATGTAAATCTTTTCGGTATTTTCACTTTCATTAATTTCCATTGCTAATTCAGTAAATACTTTCACAGCGTTTAAAAAAAAAAAATGGAGCCAGGTGAACTTATATCCATCAAAGAATCACTAGAGAGATTGTCTTTGTTGAATCTCTATATGAGAGTTATTTCTTTGGACTTTGTTTTTTTCCTTTTGGTCATTATCTATCTTCCATAACTAGAATTCTCTTCCTTCTTGTCTCTGACACAAGGCTTTTCTGGCTACTTTCAAGTCCCTACAAAAACTTACTACAAGAAGCTTATCCTGATTTCTTTTAATGGTGCTTTTTTTTTTCTGAGATGATTTCCAATTTATTTTATATGTAGTTTGTTTATATGATATTGTCTGACACCCTTCCCTTGCCCCCATTATATGGTGAGTTTCCAGAGAGAAGAAAACTGTTTTTGCCTTTCTTTTTATCTTCTTGTGCATAGCACAATAGCTGGCATATAAAAAATATTTTATGAATTCTTGCTGACATGTTTTGTATTTGTAATAATTGAATGTAATATTTAATAATAGGGACCTTTTTTAACATTAAAGAAAAGTCCAAAAGGGAAAATGTCATTTCTTCCCCTCAAGTTTTTGATTCTGTGATTCTCTATCTAAATCATTAGAATCTATACAAAGATAGTTAAAATAGTCTCTAGCTGCTAAAGATTTCTACCAGTGGAAAGTATAGGGGAGATTTTTAAAAAGCTAGAAAAACATTAATTTTGCCTCATCAGCTTATAAACAGGTGTACCTTTTTGTACAATATGTCAATATGTGTTTAAAATATCTTTGGTAAGTGTGATTTATATTGAATCGTAATCATTACACTAATTTATCTTGGGTCACTCTTGTGAAGTAAGGAAATTTGCTACTCCATTTTATAGTAATTTATCAAGAGTCTTTTGCTTAAAAATAAGATGAAATTTAAAGTATTTCCTAAGTCATAATCCATGGATTGTTTCTTACATTGAATACCTTGAGAATTTGATCTTGCTGATTCTCAAACTCCTTATTTCTACTCCCATTCGTGAAAAATGCAGAAGTCAACATTTGTTTAAAAAAAAAAAAAAGTTTAGTAAGAAATTTTGTCTTAATTAACTATTTGAAATTTGTTATATTGTTGGTAAATGTCTATATCTTATTTCCTGCAGCTATCTGGTTCTTTCTTGTTGATAGCTTGTTCATGTCCTTTGACCATTTATCTGTTCACAGATATCTCTTATTCTTATATACTAGAATTATTTCCCTAGGCATCTTCAATATTGAACTTTTTATCAGAGAAACTCACTGTAAAGATTTCTTTTCTCCTTCTAATTGTCTTCCTTCTAATTTTAGCCACTTTGATTTTGTTTGTGCAAAAAAAGGTAGTAAGGGTAGGGATCAGACCTCTTATTTTATTGGAATACTGAATTCTAAGGAGAGTAAAACTTCCTTTACCAGTGTAGATTAGCACCTTTTGTACAACTTAGAATCTTAATCAACAAAAACTTTTGCAAAAAAAAAAAAAAATTCAATTTTATATAATCAGGATTGTTCATTTTTGTTACACCCCTATGGACTACTCTAACCTGGTAGCTCCCCTTAGAGCTACTCTTAATGCCCGTCCATTGATGGCACGGCTAGGCCACACTTACCCATCTTCGGGCACCAACCCTGATCCCATAGAGACAGACCACCATTAGGTAGGGGTGAAGCAAAAGAGAACTTTATTCTGAGATAGCACATATTTATACCCCACTGATGATATGGGGGAAGGGGGAAGTTCTCTAGGAACCTGGCATAAAGTGATTGGCCCGAGAAGAAGGAGGGAGGCGTGCTAGGCTTTGAGAGCACTAAGGAGGGAGGCGTGGTACCTGGAATCAGACACCGCCTCATGGAGCTGTGCCCCACCTCCACGTAGGACTCGCCTGCGCCTCAGAACCTCTCATCCCTCAGGTCCTCCCACATGCCTTGAACTGTATTTCTTGCTTCTAGAGGCTTTTTAACCCTTACAATTTTATTTTGTATGATTCTCTTATTTTCTATTTTCATATTTTTATTATAAACTTGGAAAATATAAACATTTAAATTTACCAAGGAACAGATAAAGAAAAGAGTATATGAAACTGTGAACTTAAAACAAAGCTCAATAGCTAGCTGTTTCTTTGTCATTTGAGTGCGCTTACAGTCAGGCTCTAAATGTGAGTGTGTGTGTGTATGTGTGTGTGTGTAAATTTCTTTAGTATTTTTCCTCAGTTACATGTAAAAGCAATTTTTAACATTTTGTTTTAAAATTTTGAGTTCCAAATTCCCTCTCTTCCATCTGCCCCAATTCTTCCCCTCAAGAAGGCAAGCAATTTTATATAGGTTATACAAGTGTAATCATAAAAAACATTTCCATAAAAGTCATGTTGTAAAAGGATCAGAAAAAAAAAAAACTCAAGAAAAGTAAAATTTAAAAGAGTACACTTCAATCTGTATTCAGACACCATCATTTCTTTCTTTAGGAATAGATGGCATTTTTCATCCTAAGTCCTTTAAAGTTGTCTTGGATCATTGTATTTGCTTAAAATAGCTAGATTGTTCACAGCTGATCATTTTACAATATTGCTGTTACTTTGCACGGGGTACATTTTACTTTGCATCAGCTTGTTAATTTTTCAGCTTTTTCAGAGATCATTAAACACAATAATATGCCATCTGTGATACTCTCAATCCCTAGTTGGTCATCATTTGTTCTTTGACCCCAAAATTTATGATTAAAGTATTTAGACTCTATTCAATATTGAATTCTTTCTTCAAATGCCTTTTGTTGGTTGTAATTTTTATTATGTTATGGTTAGTCAAGGATTAGCTAATATTTCTCCTTTTCTTTATTTTCTTGTGGTTTTAATGCCCTAACCTGTGATAACTTATGTGATAACATAAAAGTGCCAAACACAGATGAGAAATGTGAGAGATCTCTAAGGCCTGAGGTAGTTAGAAAAAACATAATAAGGCAGAATGAATTTTTGACAATCCTTGATAGAAGAAAAAACCTCTAGGCACATGGCATTCATTGTTTTTAATATTGTAAAGAACCTGCAAAACTAAAGATCTTAATTACACTCAGAATGATTTATGCTTATGTTTGCACATTAGATTTTTTTCTAAAGCTAAAAATCTATTTCTGTTGATCCTGTTAATCCTGTGGGTGGGTCTTGTTTGGTTTGTGTGATATTTCCTATCGATTGGACGAGTCCATATTATGTTCTTGCCTGTCACAGAGCCCACGCAGAATCTCCGCCATCAGTAAATAAAGATGAAAGTGAAGAAAGTGATGAAGAAACCAGTAAAAAACTTAATGATCTTGGTCCACCAGAAGAGGAAAAGAAGAAGAAGAATTCTGGATTCAGGGACCGAAAGGTATTAGAAAAAAAAATCTTCACTCTTAGAGTGTGCATTCTTTGTAAAGATATCACTGTATCCTTTTTACTATCCTGCATACTATAGTTGAATGCTATGCCCAAAATGTCTGTTTTAAATATAATAAGAATTTAACGTATTCCATTCTCCAACTTCCAAAATGATTATTTTATTTTCCTATTTACCTAGCATACTCCAAGCAAAAAATAGTGAAACAATGTGAAATACTTAACTTGTAGGTCAGAACTAATATCAAAGATGTCTCATATTTTCTTTTTCTTTATGGTCTTGTACTTAATTTGACTTCTGAAACTTAATCGCTTGCTTAATGGAATTAAGTGACAATAAATGTCATGATGCTTATTACTTTGTTCTTTTGCTCTGCTCATGATTTGCATTGTCAAGTTTTAATTACAAATAGACCCCCTTTAGCAAAACACAAATGGAGATCATGAAGCAGCCGCTGACTAATAATTTTTATAATAGATTTTTATTTTTCCAAATACATGCTAAGATACTTTTCAATATTCACCTTTTCAAAATCTTGTATTGCACATTTTTCTCTTTCCCTGCCCCCCTCCCCTAGACAGTAAATAATCCAATATCAGTTAAACACGTGCAGTTCTTTTAAGTATATTTCCATTTTTATCATGCTGCATAAGAAAAATCAGATCAAAAGAGGAAGAAATGAGAAAAAAATAAACAAGAAAAAAAGGTGAAAATATTATGTTTCCATATTCAATCTTCATAGTTCTCTCTCTGAATATATATAGTTCTTTCCATCACAAGTTTATTAGAATTGGCCTGAATACCTCATTGTTGAAGAAAGCCAAAGTCATCACACTTGATCATCACATAATCTTCTTGTTGCTGGGTACAATGTTTGCTTGGTTCTACCCACTTCACTTAGCATCAGGTCATGTAAGTCTTTCCAGGCTTTTCTAAAATCGACTTGCTTGTCATTTTTTATAGAATAATAATATTCCATTATATTCATATACCATAGCTTTCAGCCTTTCCCCAACTGAAGGTCATCCACTCAATCTCTAGTTTCTTACCATTTCAAAAAGAGCTGCTGCAAACATTTTTGCACATGTGGGTGCTTTTCCCTTTTTTTTTGTAATCTCTTTGGGATATAGACTAGTAGAGACACTGATGGGTCAAAAGTATATGCACCGTTTGATAGCCTTCTGGGCATAGTTCCAAATTGTTCTCCAGAATGGTTGGATCAGTTCACAACTCCACCAATAATGTATTCGTATCCCAATTTTCCCACAGCCCCTTCAATATTTATCATTATCTTTTTCTATCATCTTAATCTGAGAAGTGTGAAGAGGTATTTCAGAGTTGCCTTAATTTTCATTTCTCTAATCATCTCTAATCATTAGATTTAGAGCACTTTTTCATATGACTAGAAATGGTTTTAATTTATTCATCTGAAATTTTCTGTTCATATGCTTTGATCATTTATCAATTGGGAAATGTCTTGTATTCTTATAAATTTTAGTCAGTTCTCTATAATAGCAGTTCTTAAGGTTTGTACTCCATACTCATATGTGAACTTCTTTTTGGTCAAATCATCACCTGCTTTTATCATTACATGCACTTTTATCAAAGAAAAGTTTCACTTTTTGCATCTTGTTAATTGGTAATATTTTGGAGTTTGTTGAATTTAATATCCAGGAGCTAGCAGTATAAAAAACAAAATAATGACTTGCTTTCCCACTTCATTCCGATAACCAATTTTCTACTCTAACAAGTCCAGATTGAAGAAGCTCCTGTTCTTCATTTGTCCCACTTGTTTCAGTGCTTCCGGGTCAAATGCTTGGTTCTTTTTTTTTTTCCTCCTCAGAATTCTCTTTGGGAAATTTTAATTTCTGCCAAGTTATTGCTACCCACAATAACTGATAGTTTAGTTTAATTCATCAAGCATTAAATGCCTTCTGTGTGTAAGATGGCATGGTTGGAGCTGAGGATGCAGCAGCAGAAATGGATAGTCACAGAGGTGTGAGGGCTCTGACATTTTACATAGATGATGGATCTGAGGCCCAGAAAAATCAACTGACTTGGCCAGGCTCTTATAGGCAATAAGAAATAGAGCCAGGATTTTAATCCAGTTACTCCTGTTCCAACTTTGGTATTCTTTTCCCAGCACCAAAAGACCATTGTCTTCAAGACATTTATGTTCTACTAAGTAAGGAGAGACAGTATGGGACTGCTGAGGAAATGCAATTTGAGTCCGGATTAGAGAGAGTGTTAACAATGAGAAGAATACAAAAACAGTTTGAACCCTTGAAAAGAGCTAGGGATACAGTGACAAGAATAAAGACATTTCTGGACAATTAACAAGATGCAAAATCATATGAAGGGGAGGTAAAGCATTCTGTATGTAGAATAGCATGGAAGCCAGTGCCCCCAAAACAGAGCACATGAGGGAGGGAATGTGAAACAAGAATGGAGAAGTAGCCTGGAGCCATATTGGGAAAGACTTTTAATAACATAGAGGAGAGTTTCCACATTAACCTCAAGACAATAGGAAGCCACTGGAACATTTTGAGCAGAGAGTAGCAGGGTATCAATTGGTAGGTCTGTGGAGAATATACTGACAAGGGGAAAGATAGAAAGCAGGGAGACTATTGTAATTAACTAGAGACAACTTTAGCATTACTTCTAGTGAATTTATAAGTTGTGTCACAAGTTAATCCTTCAGTGCTATAGCCTATCCGTTAGGAAACTTAGTTTTTCAGCTTGAGCCCCAAAGTACAGGAAGCTATTTATTGTCCTGCAAAAGTTCATTTGTATCCATTAGTAGTTTTACTTGTTCTCCAGGGAGGGGAGATTTCCATTAAATGATAAGCTTAATCATGTTTCTTAATTCTCGAAATACCGTGGGGAAAAACTTTTGGATAAGCAGTATTTTTATAATGAGAATATCTTTACTTCCAACAAATGGATGTTGTAACTGGGTGAGACTTCATGCTAATACGCTGTAGAGTTTACCAGCAGACAATATGTAATCATACAGTAAATATTTAGAAAGTCATAATAAAGTCAAAATTTTTCTAAAGTGGAAGAGGTCTTTGTTGTATTTTCTCTTGTCGTAAGGACATAATGAGAATCAAATACAATTTGTTTAGTACTTTTAGAGACTTAGATTCAATACTTAGTAGATCTAATTGTGAAGGTATGTTGTTAGAGACATAGTTATTTCCATGACAGTTTAATTTAGGGTTTAATTTCCAAGTCAGTATTGATTAAATTCAGACTTACTAAGGTTTAGCTAACAGACATGAATTTTATTTTTTAAAATTATTTTCCAAACTATAATATGATTTTTAAAAACCTTGATTAACAGAAGAGTATTTCAAGGAGCTCTGTAGTTTAAATGGCTTATTTACATGGTTTTATCAATCATAACCCTGCTTGAGAGGATATGTGATGTTTTATAGTTAGCTTAGAACATGACAATATCATATGTTCCTATCTGTATCATATGTTCCTAAATCTTCCTATTTGTGGCAAGCTTTATTTTATTTTAAAAGTTTTATTGATGACTTTGATTTTTGTGTCAGTCATTTCTGTGAGTCTCAATTTCCTCAACTATAAAATGAAGGAATTTAACTAGTTGACCTCAAATGTCTCCTTCTCTAAAACTATGATTTCATGATCTCTCATTTCTTCTTTAAAAGTTTTTATTGCGCAATTAAATGTGGAATAAAGCAGGACTTCTTAAACTTTTTCTGCACACAGCCCCTTTTTGTCTGAGAAATTTTTACATGATCTTAGGTAGATAAGCATATAAAATAGGTATGCAAATCAAACATTTACTGATAATAAATCATAATTTTTCAATCTTTACATTCACTTACAAGACCCCACATGAGGTCAAAACCTACAGTCTAAGCAGCTGGGGAATAGGGAAACCAAGGTTAAGAAATTTTGTATTGTATTGCTTGCTATCTTGGGGAGGGGAAAAGAAGAAAAGAGGGAGAAAAATTTGGAACACAAAGTTTTGTGAAAGTGCTGTTGAAAACTATCTTTGCATATTATTTGGAAAAATAAAATATTATTTTAAAAAGGAGATGATGTCTAGGCTCCTTTTTTGATCCTGGCTTTCAGGTGGCCCAATAATTTTAAAATTCTCTTTTCTTGATCCATTTTCCAAGTCAGTTGTCTTTCCAGTGAGATATTTCACATTGGTTTCTCTTTTTCCATTCTTTTGACTCGTGGAGTCATTAACTCCATTTATTCAATTCCATTTTTTGAGGAATTAATTTTCTTCAATGAGCTTTTGAACCTCTTACCCCTTCCCCCCTCCAATTTGGACAGTTCTTCTTTTTAAGGAGTTCTTTTCTTCAAAAGAATTCTTCAGTAATTGTTATACCTCTTTGCCATTAGGCCAATTCTGGTTTTTTAGGCGTCATTTTCTTCAGTGTTTTTTGTGCCTCTTTTACCAAGCTCTTTTTAAATTTTTTCATAATTTTCTTGTACCACATTCATTTCTTTTCCCAGTTTTCCCAAACAACATCTGGACCAGAGAGAGACCTCTGGGGACTGAGTGTGGATCACAACATAGTATTTCACTCTTTTCGATGTTGTTTGCTTGCTTTTAGTTTTCTTTCTCATTTTTTCCCTTTTTGATCTGATTTTTTTGTGTGTAGCATGATAATTATGAAAATATGTATAGAAGAATTGTATATGTTTAAAATATATTGGATTGCTTATGCTTACTATCTAGGGGGGTAGGGGAAGGGAAGGAAAAAATTTGGTACACAAGCTTTTGCAAGAGTAAATGTTGAAAATTATCTATGCATATGTTTTGAAGATAAAAAGCTTTAATAATTTTTTAAAAAAGAAATAGGCTAGAAAGATGAACAAACAATAGACCAAAGAAAGATCAAGACTCAGAAGGTAACAAAGTCAAAGGTCCTATGTTCAAAAGCCTCTAAGAAAAATATGAACTGGTTTCAGGTCATAAAATAGTTTAAAAAGGATTTTGAAAATCAAGTAGGAGAGGTAGAGAAAAATTGGAATAAGAAATAAGAATGATGCAAGAAAAAAACAAAAAATGAGTTACTAGTCTGGTAAAGGAGACATTAAAAAGATACTGAAAAAAATAACACCTTAAAAAATAGACTAGGCCAAATGTTAAAACGAGTACAAAAAGCCAATGAGGAGAAGAATGCCTTGAAAACAGAACTGACCAAAATTCACTGAAGGAAAAAAAACTCTTTAAAAAAGTAGAATTGGACACATGGGAAAGGAGGTACAAAACTCACTGAAGAAAATAATTCCATAAAAATTATAGTTGAGGAAATGAAAGCTAATGACTATAAGAAACTGAGGAACAATAAAACAAAATCAAAAGATTGAAAAAATAGAAAATAGCATCTAATTGGAAAAACAACTAACCTAGAAAATAGATCTAAGAGAAATAATTTAAACATTTGGAGGTTTTCTTGGCAGAGATACTGGAGTGGTTTGCTGTTTCCTTCTCCAGCTAATTTTACAAATGAGGAAACTAAATCAGACAGTCTGAGATCAGGTTTGAATTCAGGTCTTCTTGACTCCATCCCCAGTTTGCTGTGCCGTATAGCTGCCCCCAAATCTTGTCATCTCTCAAATTCTTCTTGTCATTTCCTCTTAAAGATAAAAATCTAGAAATACTCAAACCTTCTATCCCTTTTTTTCCTTCACAGAACTCAATCAACTTTTTAGTTTTGAAGTTTTAAGAAATGATAGGAAACCCTGTACTTTATAACTACTACCACTTATGAAGAGTTGCTCCATGTAATGACTAGAATGTTGAACTTCATCTTAGGAAAATTTGATTTTGAGTCCTACCTTAGTTACTTAGAACTTTTCCTTGCTTCAGTTTCTTTATCTGTAAAGCAGAGATGATAATAGGATGAAAGGTTGTTATAAGGATTAAATGAAATAAAATTTAAAATGTTCTTTCCAAACTTTAAAATACTTTACAAACTTTAAAATGTATGTGTAAGCTATTACTATTCAAGATATGCTAGTTTCTGAAGACAGCTCTCAACTTTATGTGTTTAATTCAAGAAAACTTACACTACATCTTTATTTAAACAGAGTAGCATTTATTTACAGGCTTCATGAATGTACTCAAAGCTTTTAATGATATACAAAGCCATCCTTAGCCAAACAATAACATGACCATTAGCTCATTTGGTTTATAAACAGATACTAATATTCAAGCAAACTGAGTGTTTCTTTTTAAACTGAAATGTATAACCATTTATCTAAACTATGTTGTTAAATTTTTTTAAATTGATGCCTAGGTATTAATTTGAATAAAACTGATAATAACATATAGCACCAAAAATTGGAAGAGGAACCTTGTTTGAAAATAGCAATCCTTAAGAGGAAAATCACATTGTTAGTCTTAAAAATGAAAAGGGAGAACTTTCATTAAGGAAGAGGAAATTAGAGCAATAATTAGAAGTTACTTTGCCCAACTTTATGTCAATAAATTCGATAACCTGAGTGAAATGGAGGAATACCTACAAAAATATAGATTGCTCAGATTAACAAAGGAGAAAATAAATTGCTTAAATAGTCCCATTTTAGAAAAAGAAATAGAACAAGCTATTAATCAAGTCCCTAAGAAAAAATCCCCAGGACCAGATGGATTTACATTTAAAGAACAATTAACTCCAAAAACTATTTGAAAAAATAGGGAATGAAAGACTCCTACCAAATTCCTTTTATGACACAGACATTGTACTAATACCTAAACAAGTTAGCACAAAAACAGAGAAAGAAAATTATAGACCAATCTCTCTAATGAATATTGATGCAAAAATCTTAAATAAAATATTAGTTAAAAAATTACAGAAAATCATCCCCTAGATAATACACCATGACCAAATAGGATTTATACCATGAATGCAGGACTGGTTCAATATTAGGAAAACTATTATCATAATTGACTATATTAATAATCAAATTAACAAAAAACATGATTATCTCAATAGATGCAGGAAAAGCATTTGATAAAATCCAATACCCATTCTTGTTAAAAAACAAACAAACAAACAAACAAACAAAAAAAACCACCAGAGAGCACAGGAATAAATGGCCTTTTTCTTAAAATAGTTAATAGCATCTATTTAAAATCATCAGTAAACATCATATGTAATGGGGATAAACTGGAACTATTCCCAATAAGATCAGGAATGAAACAAGGTTGCCCACTATCACCATTACTATTCAATATTGTATTAGAAATGCTAGCTTTGGCAATAAGAGATGAAAAAGAGATTAAAGGAATTAGAGTAGATAATGAGGAAACCAAATTATCACTCTTTGCAGATGATATGATGGTATACTTAGTCAACCCCAGAGAATCAACTAAAAAGCTATTAGAAATAATCCACAACTTTAGCAAAGTTGCAGGATACAAAATAAATCCTCATAAATCATCAGCATTTTTATACATCACTAACAAAATCCAATAGCAAGAGATACAAAGAGAAATTCCATTCACAATAACTGTTGATAGTATAAAATATTTCTATCTGCCAAGGGAAAGTCAGGTACTATATGACCAAAACTACAAAACACTTTCCACACAAATAAAGTCGGATCTAAACAATTGGAAAAAATATCAAGTGCTCTTGGATAGGTCGAGCAAATATAATAAAAATATCAATGCTATCTAAACGAATCCATTTATTTAGTGCTATACCAATCAAACTCTCAAGAAACTATTTTACTGACCTAGAAAAAAATAACAACAAAATTTATCTGGAAGACCAAAAGGTCAAGAATTTCAAGGAAATTAATGAAAAAAAAAATCAAATGAAGATGGCCTAGCTGGCCCAGATCTAAAACTATATTATTAAGCAGCAGTCATCAAAACCATTTGGTACTGGCTAAGAAATAGACTAGTGGAATAGGTTAGGCTCACAGGACAAAATAGTCAGTGACTATAGCAATCTAATCTTTGACAAACCCAAAGACCCCAGATTTTTGGATTAGAAATCACTATTTGGCCAAAAATTGTTGGGAAAATTGGAAACTAGTATGGCAGAAACTAAGTATTGACCCACACTTAACACCATATACCAAGATGAGGTCAAAATGGGTTCATGATCTAGACATAAAGAATGAATTATAAATAAATTAGAAGAACATAGGATAGTTTACCTCTCAGACCTGTGGAGGAGGAAGGAATTTGTGACCAAAGAAGAACTAGAGATCAGTATTGATCACAAAATAGAAAATTTTGATTATATTAAGTTAAGAAGGTTTTGTACAAACAAAACTATTGCAGACAAGATTAGAAGGGAAGCAATAAACTGGGAAGATATTGTTATATTAAAAGGTTCTGATAAAGGCCTCATTTCTAAAATATATAAAGAATTGACTCAAATTTATAAGAAATCAGACCATTCTCCAATTGATAAATGATCAAAGGATATGAACAATTTTCAGATGAAGACATTGAAACTATTTCTAGTCATATGAAAAGGTGCTTCAAGTCACTATTGATCAGAGAAATGCAAATAAGACAACTTTGAGATACCACTACACACCTCTCAGATTGGCTAAGATAACAGGAAAAGATAATGAATGTTGCAGGGGATGTGGGAAAACTGGGACACTGATACTTTGTTGGTGGAACTGTGATCGAATCCAACCATTCTGGAGAGCAATTTGGAACTATGTTCACAAAGTAATCAAACGATGCATATCCTTTGATCCAGCAGTGTTTCTAATGGGCTTATATCCCAAAGAGATCTTAAAGGAGGGAAAGGGACCCACATGTGCAAAAAATATTTGTGGTAGCCCTTTTTGTAATGGCTAGAAACTGGAAACTGAATGGATGTCCATCAATTGGAGAATGGTTGAATAAGTTTTGTTATGTGAATGTTATGGAACATTATTGTTCTGTAAGAAATGACTAGCAGGATGATTTCAGAGAGTCCTTACATAAACTGATGCAAAGTGAAATGAGCAGAACCAGGAGATCATTATATACGGCAACAACAAGACTATGCGACAATCAATTCTAATGGACATGGCTCTCTTCAACAAGAAGATGATTCAAACCAATTCCAATTGTACAGTGATGAAGAAAGCCATCTACATCCAGAGAGAGGACTATGGGAAATGAGTGTGGACCACAACATAGCATTTTCACTCTTTCTGTTATTGTTTACTTGCATTTTTGTTTTCCTTATCAGGTTATTTTTTTTCTTTTTAGATCCGATTTTTCTTGTGCAGCAAGATAACTGTATAAATAGGTATATATGTATTGGATATAACATGTATTCTAACTTTTAGCATGTATTGAACTATCTTCTATCTAGGGAAGGGGGTGAGGGGAAGGAGGGGAAAATTTGGAACAGAAAGTTTTGCAAGTCAGTGTTGAAAAATTAGCCATGCATATGCTTTGTCAATAAAAAACTATAATAATAATAATAAAAAAGAAAGAAAATAGTAGTTCTTACTTAAGATGTTTCACTTCTGGGGCTATTGCGAGGATCAAATTAGATGATATATGTAAAGATCCCCATATAAAATTGAGTTGCTATTTTAATGCTTATGATTCTCAAATTTATTTGTTAGGTAATGGAATATGAGAACAGGATTCGAGCCTACTCTACTCCTGACAAGATTTTCCGATATTTTGCTACCTTAAAAATAATAAATGAGCCTGGTGAAGCCGAAGTGTTTATGACTCCACAAGATTTTGTGAGATCCATAACCCCCAATGAGAAGCAGCCAGAACGTAAGTAGTAGATCACAGTGGGGAGGCTTGCCAGGCTACTGGCTTTGAAACTGTTTTTTCTCTATGTTCAATAAATAATAATATTCTTTAACGTCTTTCTCCTTCCAGCTAAGAATCTTAGCATTTATTTCAGCAATAGCCTTATCGTTCCTCTGGAGGGAAAAAAGGACTTTAGATCTAAGACCATGCCTATATCATTATTTTGGATGAAACTTTCAATGAAAGGAGCATTCACAAAAACTTACTCTTGTATTTGAGGCCTCCAAAAGAACTTTCATTAACTAAATTAAATCTTTGTGCTTCAGTATGAAGGATATTTCCTGTATTGGCAATGGGGGGGAAAAAAAGCGCTGTTTCTTAACTCTCTTTAAAATTGATGCTTATTATTAAGGAACTGAGCTACATGGTGGTTATTTACTGGGGGTTTTTTTTCCCTACCACCAGCCAAAAATTTAATATAAAAGTTGAGTACAGGGATGATTCAGGAACTTTCTTCTACCCCTTTGTGCTTTCTTGGGCCCTTTGTCCCCCCCTGCTCTGACTTCACTTCCTATCTTCTCCAATCTTTTAAGCCAGTAGTTAACTAATTCAACATTACTCTGTTCTTTACCCTCAAATACCTCTCATACCCATATTCTTGCCATGCTCCTCCCTTGCCAAGCCTTTTCTTGCACTATCCCCCCATGTGCTTCATCTGCACCTACCCACCTGTTGCTGAATGCACTTGGGGCAAGTGTAATAGTGCCACAGGTAAATGTGTTTTACCTAAAGTCTCGTGGGCCCTCCCTTCAGCAAGTCAGTTTTATCTTCCCTAATTGGAAAATAAAAAGATTTCTTTATTTCCTTTCTTGTTTCTTACAAAAGCTGTTGTAGATTATTTTTTTCTTTCTTAAAGCTTCCTTCATTCTACCTTCTTCCTTTTTCTCATTTGAGGACCTCACTTCTGACTTTACTGAGAAATTGAGATTACTCAGTGTGAACTCCCTCTTCTGTTCTCTTCATATAAAAACCTCTAATGTTATCCCCCTACCCTTTCCCTTTTTCTTCTTCAGTCTGCAGATAAGGTGACTGTTCTTGCCCAAATCCCTTGACCTATAAGATTTTGGTGCCATGATCTCTCATCTTGTAGGTAGGAAGTTGCATAAGTTGGGAAGGGCTTTAAAAGTCAAACAGGATTTTACAGTTGGTCCTAGAGGCAATAGAGAACCACTGGGCTTTGTTAAATCTGTCATGGTCAGAGCTTGCTTTTTAGAAAGATTGCCTTAGCAAGTTCATGAGGTAGTAAGAAAAACACTTTCTAAATTTTAAAGCTTTATGTAAATGTAAACTATTATTATTACACTACCAAAAATCTCATTAGCAATAAGCTGTATATTTGATCTAGAATTTTTATGTGAAGAATGTCTAACATTTAGACTTGTATCTCATTCTTTTTTCTCAATCTTTATTTTCTCACCTCTGAATGTTAAGTGCAAAAACAGTCATATAATCTTAGCATCATTTTGCCTTTTGACCAATTTGTCCATTTTTTTAAATGGCAGAAATTCTTGTAATTGATAAGTTTGATGCTAATTCCAAAACTGAATAAATTTCATTGTCATCATCATTTATATAGTGCTTTAAAGTTTGCAAAGCACTATGTACATGTATGTGTATATGTATGTGCATATGTATATATATTTATATATGCATTATGTATATGTATGTATTTATATTTGTATATGTATATATAGATTTATATATACACAATATATATGTGTATATATATATATATATATATATGTATATATATATATATATATATATATATATTTGTATGTGTACACACACACACACACATAAATTTTATATTCACAACAACCTTGTGAGATAGGTGCTATTATTATCTCATATAGAAGTTGAAGAAGTAGGCTGAAAGAGGTTAAGGGATTTTCCAGGAATCATAAAACATTATCTGATTCAGGATTTTAACTTGTCTTTTTGACTTCAAGTCCAGTGCTCCATTTACTTGGGCACTTAGCTGTTCAAGATATTTAATTTGTTTTTGCTCACATTCATAAATTTTTTTCCTTTTTGGGGGATTGCTCTGGTTATAAGACAGAAGAGAGAGAATTTTTTTGCTTTAACTTAAAATTTCTGCTGTCGGGGGCATAATCTGTCTATTATAAAAGACCAAGTAAGGGCTTAAGCGTCTTATCAAGGCTGAAATAAAATTTCTAAGCATTCACAAATGAATGTTGCATTTTTGCTCAGTTATTGTTAAAGTTTTATTGCAAAAGGAGCCTGATTATTCATTTATGTGACTGCTTTTTTGTCTGAAAACTGGTTTATTTTTATACAAGGGTTGCTTGCAGCCTATTGGTTTTATTACTAACGCAGGTTGCAATAACTAGACATTTGGACCCTGAAAATTAAAAAGGCATAAGTACCCATTTTTAAGCAGTTTGCTGTTTTATTCCTTGATGGGTTTACTGTTTGCCACATTTACATTGTTACTAAAAAGGACTTTGGGGGGGGAGTTTAAATATAGATATTAAAGCATCAGTTATTTTCAATTACTCTTGATTTTCAGTTTCACAATTGTGAGTACAAAGCCTCTTCAGCTACATAAGACATGGTAGCTGATAATTGTTGTTAATAAGCATTTATTGATTCTCAACAGTGAAATCATTGTGAAAACAGAATTGTTTGAAAAGCTTTTAATTTTAAGGGGGCAGCTGAGGGAGAAAATGCGTGCCAGTTTGATATAGAAGCCAGGAATAAAAAAGTGCAGATTAGCTTTAAAAACAATGGTCCTATGATTTTTGAATACTACAATATTTCATTACCAGAATTATTCACCACCCCTCAAAAAAAGGAATCCCCTATTTTATTTCTCCTTTGCCATAACAATAGAATTTAAAGACTTGAAAGAAAAGGTTGTAGTGGGAGCAACAAATATGGAAGCTAATTCTTCATATAGGAAGTAATTTGAATGTTTGCTTGAAGCTCTACTTTATGCCTTTGTTATCTTTCCAAGGCTGTCTTTATACAGCAGGCAGTTATCTATTTGGTAGTATTTTAAGAACCTCAGAATATGATTCCTCTCTAAAAATGTCCATAATTCCTGGTATTCCAGCATTAAATGATCCATTTCCTTGGTTTAATCTATTGTCTTCCATAACTCCCTACAAACATTTGGAAGATATTTTAATTAAATCATTCTTGGCCATTAATACTTTATTGGAGATTAATTTACCAGAAAAGCAGCCAAGTAAGGTACTCAGAGGGAATGGGACACATAGGTAAGTTCTGATGATAGAGCAGATCTAGAGAGAGGTCCAGAGCAGGGAGAACAATCCCACCAGATGAAAGGGTGTTAGAGGGAGAGGAAGGAAAGCAAGGTGCAGGGGACTTGAGTCTCACCTTAACTAAAAATACCCAAGTAATTAGAGGAGTTAGAATAAGTTGGGCGCATTTATTAAGTGCTTGTGATGTGTGAAGGCAGTATACAAAGACAAAAGTGAGAATCTTTATCCTCAGAAAACTCACATTCCAATAAGGGAAGTGATGTGCATAAAGGAATGGTGATCAGATGAAAAGGAGGAGGAAGAGGGAAGAAGATGGTGGCCAGGTAGGTTAGGACGTGTATGAGATAAAGAGTCTTGTGGCTTTTCATTCATGTCCCAGGGGAAACTCGAATGGCTTAAGTAGATCAGGGAGTCATCTCTGGATATCCAGTGATCCAGAGATTGCAGTGATAGGGAGGATAGGGAGAAGATGCGGTTATTAAGTTGTTTCCAACCTGTCTGACTCTTTGTAACCCTATCAGGGGTTATTTGGGCAAAGAAATGGGAGTGGTTTGCCATTTCCTTCTCCAGCTCATTTTACAGATGAGGAAACTGAGGCAGATAGGGTAGAGTGACTTGCCTACAATCACACAGATAGTATCTAAGACCAGCTTTGAGTTCAGGTCTATTGCTTTATTCACTGCAACTCCTAGCTTCTGCCTGGAACATGGTAGATACTTAAGAAATGTTTATTAACTGACTAAAAGTTATTAACAAGCATATGGAGGTATATATATTCTAATCTATTAACAGAAAGTAGATACCAGTATGATTAAGTGGCAAGTCACTTAGTTTCTTAGAACCTCAGTTTTCCCACCAGTAAAATAGGGATAATACTTGACCTATCTACATCATAGACTTATTATCAGTAAAATGTATAAATGTCAGTAATTGTTACCAAATAATTATTTTCACTTTTATTTAAAGTGAAACTAAAGAGCACAGTTCTTAAGAGTCTAAAATTTGGAGTAGAAAATCCTCCAATGTCCTCCTTATAATGAAACAGAAAGGCAAAGGAGCTTTGATGATGAAGATTAAGTTGGCATTTTCCACATAATAAGCTTCATTCCATAAACAGTGAAAATTTCCCAGTAATCATCTAATAACAGCTGCTGCTTACCCTCAGAATGAGATGACCCTGGGAAAAAGGAACTCAACCTATCTTCCCATAGTGTTTTATGGTTATGAAATGCTATGTGTGAGTATAATAAATGTGATTGTACATAATCTCTATTCACACTTGTTTACACGTACTAGTTTTGGTTGTTTTTGCTGGGAGCAGTGTGCTGTGAGTTCTCTGTTTGGTGTGGCCCTATCATTCACTGTGTCACCTGGGAGTGCTCCCTTTACCTTTCGGGTTCCTGTTTTCTCTCCTGTGAAATAGACGATCTCCAAAGTACTTTCAGCTTGGACTGCTATGATGAGGAGGTCAGGATAGTAAAACAGACACCAGGACTGACAAATATGAAATAGAGTTGGGAGAGCAAAAGGGTTACTGTGAAAAGGAATTTGGAAGAATTCATTAAAGGAGCATGTCATGACACCTAGGTATGTCATTTGAGAGATTTTTATTAAATTGAATGTCTTCCCCTGGCTTCTCTCATATCATACCCTCTGCAAAAGCCTTTCCTGTGTCTCTGAGGCTGCCTTCTCTATATATTTTTTATATAGCTTGTGTGCACCTAATTTTATCTTTCCTTCCACTTTTCCCTCTCCATACTCTGAGGTGCAAAGACTTAGGCCTCCTTTCTGTTTCTCACACACAGCTCATCCCTTTGAACTCCCTGCACTTTTATTGACTCTTCCCCATGTCTAGAATTCTCTCCTTCTTCACCTCTACCTTCTGAGTTCCCTGATTTCCTTCATGGCCCAGTGAAAATCCTATCTTCAGTGAGAAATCTTTCCCAATCCCCCATAATACCAGTACTTTCCCTCTAGGATTAGTTCCTTATCATTCTGTCTTATGTCTTATTTGTACATAGTTATTTGTGTGTTGTCTTCCATATTAATCTGAGCTCCTTAAGGGTAGTGACAAGTCTTGTTTTGTTTTGTTTTGATCCTCTGCCCTTAGCAAAGAGCTTGGCACATGATAAATATTTAATAAATTTTTCTGATTGGCTGACTTAGAAGTCGAGATGAAACAGTATCCAAAAGGAGAGATGATAATTAGCATAAAAAAGGAAGAGGACTGAAAAGAGGACAAAGGATTTGGTGGTTGGTGACCGAAGAGAAGTTTCGGTTGGATAGTGAGGAACAGAAGTTTAATTACAGCAGATTGTGGGAGAAACTACATCTATCTGTTTAGCAAGTAGAAAAATTTAGTACTGAAGGGGATGAGCAAGGTTAAGTAGTGGCTAGAAGGTTCAGAAAATACTTCTAGAATTGGAGAGAAGTGAACATGTTAAAAATCCAGTGACTAGAGGGCTACTAAAGATAGGCCTCCAATATTTGTGCTTTCTTATCGTGGGCTACATTAAGAGAATGTCCAAAAATCGTTGGTAGGGATCTGGAAGTGTGATAGGTTTGTTCTGTCCTTTGTTCTGATCTATATCTATATTATTTTGTTCCTTTGGAATGCTACAATTTATAAAGGACATTTATAAACTAGAACAAATCCAGAACAGGGCAACTAAGTGAAGGACCTCGAGTCTGGGATATGTGAAGATTGGTTAAAGGAACATTGGTTAAAGGCAGTGTCGGAAGAGAAGGGAGTCTCTGCAAGAGATGGCAAAAGTCAAATCCATCAGACTTGGCAACAGATTTGTTGGGGAAGGGCTTTGGGGGAGAGGGGAATAAGAGGATACTGGAAGAATTAGATGTTGAAGATGGCAACTGGATTGCAAGTCTGGGTTACTAGGAGGGTGTATTATTGATAGAGATGGAAATTAGTACAACCATTTTGGAAATCAGTTTGGAATTACACAATTAAAGTGGCTAAAATGTAAGTGTTTTTTGACCCAGAGATTTGATTGAGTTCTAAGCATATTCCCCAAGGATGTCCTTGACAAAAAGTATACCGAAACATTTTTAGCAATGCTTTTTTGGGCAACAAAAAAGCAAAATAAAACCCTAAAACAAGTAAGATGCCCCTCAATTAGGGAATGGCTGAACAAATTGTGATACATGAATAAGGGAATTAAATTAAATTAAATATAAAAGTGAATGTAGCAAACAACAAAGATGATAAATATGCAAAAGTATGAAAAGATTTACATGCACTGATGCTAAAAGAGAAAAACTATCTACAAAATGACAACAGCCTAAATGGGGGGGGGAGGGGAACAGCCACCATGAAATGAATCTTTAAAAAATTGCAAAAAGGAAGAGTGTCTCCAGGTGTGGAACACTGTAAAGTTCTTGAATTGTGAGGGACCGGTTGTCTGCTCAATTATAATCCTTCTCTGGGAGGAGATCTGTAAAGTCTTTCCCTCTGTGTGAAGGTTTCTTGGGAGCTCTGAATCTCCTCCAGCTCTTGTCCTTCCTCAAATCAGACTGATCTCCTTTTAGCCTGCCTGGCGTCACAACTCTATCCCAGAGTCGCTTCTCTCAGAACCCATGCTGCCCTCTTTTATCCTCCCAGAGAATGGGCGTGGGATAACGCAAGGGCTTCTGGGAAAAATTACTTCAACCAATGAACTTGCTCCTCCTAAGCATGCAAGCTCTTCCCCAGGAATTTACAAGTAAAACTCCCAGTAAAGGCCGGAACTAGAGAATTGTCAAGTACCGACTTAGCACTTAGTAAGAACCTAACATCTCATTATCTCATTAGCACTTAGTAAGGACCTAACAGAACACTGGACATATTTTCTTTACTTCCTCATTTCCTTTCTTGCTTCCTCCATCTGCATGCACTCACTGAAACTTGGCTCTCTCTTGAGGTGCAGTTGCCTCTCCAAGCTGATTACACTTTCACTCTGTGATTCATTGGTCATGGCAGAGAAGATGGAAAACTCCTTGTTCCCCATCGTCATGTCCACCTATCACCTCCTTCCTTCTACCACCGCCTCTCGTGCTTTGATATTCGTTCATTCCATATTTGTCTCCTTAGTCAGACTTTGAGCACTCTGCCCTGCTCTGCTCCCCAACTCCTGCTGTGACTTGAACAAATACTGATTGTCCCTTAAAAACCTTAACCTTCCAATTCCTCAGTTTCCTAGGGCCTTCTCCCCCCCCATCCCTCCGTTACACACAGATGGTCCTGCCCTCAAACTTGCCATTGTCTGCGTGTCCCACTTCTGTGTTCAAACTCTCTTCACCATCCCTTTCTAAAGCTGACTGCTGGTTCTCTCCATTGTTAGTTTCCCTCATCACTGTGTAATTTTTAAAAATATTATTTATATGTATTTATCTATTAACTGACTGTATGTGCATAGTGGAATATAAGATCTTTTAGAGTAGGGGATAATCTCACTTTTGTGTTTATATCTTTAGCACTTAGTGAAATACCTGCATATAAGTGCCTAATATGTGTTTGTCGATTGATTAATTGATAAAATGAAGCAATATATTATGACAGAAATAATGCTGCTCTATAGTCAAATGGCCTGGGTTTATATCCTGCTTCTGACATTGCTTGTGTGAACTTCACTGCCCTGGGCCACATTTTTCCTATCAATAAAAGCAGGAAGTTGTAGTAGCTGACCCCAGAGGTTTCTACAGCTTCAGATTTTTATGAGCCTGTGCCACTACTATGGAGCTATAATCTTTTCTTGTCTTAAATAGGAAAAGGAAAATAGAAAATATCTTCATTCCTTTATTGAATTTAGGAGAAAGCTGTACTCCATTGGAGTAATGATTCCCAAATTACTGAAAACAAAGATGAGAGAACTATGCAATTTTATATTGTTTACATTGAGATGTAAATTCAGGGACTAATGTTGTTACTTCTCTTTTTCAGATTTGGGCCTGGATCAGTACATAGTCAAACGCTTTGATGGAAAGGTAAGAGAATTGTGATACAGAGGTAAATACATACATATATATACATTAAATTAAAATTGATATATATATATAATATTGTGTATATCTCTTTCTATACACACACACTTATATAAACCTCTTGTGTCAACCGCTATGTTTATTAATGATTGGTTTAGTATTTATTTGCATCTATGTATGAGTGTAAAAATACTAAAAAGATACCAAGCCCAGTACAATGACATTTTTGTCCCCCAAAACACCTTTCCCTGATGATTTTTCTGATATTATACTACCTTTTTGATAATGTAAAGCAAGCTTGAAAATTATAGAGGTAACAGATTGTAAATAATTGTAGTTTGTAGTTGTAGGAATGATCAATTTATTTGAACATTTGTTTTTAATAGTTACTTTAGAATTTTAACAACAATTTTTTAAAGTATTTAACTTGTAAAATAATTATGAGGATCCAAACTGCACTTATTTGCATATGACTACATTGTTTGCATATATGCCTACAAATATTTGAATAAAACATTTATTAATCCATTTTGACATATTGAATGGTGAAACTTTATTCTTATTGCCTCATGGTTTTTTTCTGTGGTGGAGCTCTGAATTGGTTTAGGCATTAGTTCTTAAATGGTTTCTTTTATAAACCAAAGCAAGAAAAGCTTCCAAAAAAAGGGGAAAAGATAGTTTTGAAGGAAGGCAAAAGAAATCATCAGGAAAAAAAACAAAACATTAATTATCCTACCCTGCAGAGAAAGAACCAAATCCATTAAAAATAAAAGTTGCAGATTGGCTAAACATGACGGGAACAGAATCAGTAACCTCAGTAGACAGAAGACTCAGTCTCTTAGGAGAACTTAATTAGAATGCACTAGCACTTAGGATTAATAATGAAAAGAGGGCTAGGAACAGAGTTTGTGTTTTAAGTATTTTTGATGTACAAAATGAGAGAATATGTGCAGCCCAAAATGTCTTGACCCCAATGTGTTCTCAGATCTCGCTTTAGAGAGTCATTCCTTTGGATCAAACATTAGGTTTAGACTTCCTGTTTTAAAATTCAGATATGTTTGAAAAGAGTTTTAAATTAAGGAATATAAATATACTAGAATATTTTAGCATATTTACCAATATACCATTTTAAATATATTTTGATTTAACATAATTTATTTTTAATAGACTTCAGTATATTTATTAACCAACCAACATTAAGCACCTATTATGTGCCAGCCACTGGAGATATAAGTACAAAAATGATATGATCTTGAACCTGAAAGATATTATATAATAGCTTATTTCTTAAGGAGAGTTCTGGACACCTAGAAAAAGAAATTCTGAAATAGGGAAAGTGTATAGAAAGTGAAAGCAGATGGTAGCAAAGACTCCCAGCCTGAGGCTGGTAGAACACAGTGAGAGAAGAGTCATAGAGCTCTGAAAAATAAGCCTGGACCAGGTAGCAGCTTGGCAAGGAACTGGGCTCCTTTCTTACTCACTCATGTTCTGTTTTGTCTGGATAGGGTTGCTGAATCTATTTATCTCTGTATTGAGAATTTTTGCATCCAAACATTCTTCATGAATTTCCTATTAGAAGGAGATCTTGTTTGGTATAGTTCATGTTAGTGTTTGCTAGACAAACATCTATAAAAGGGTTTCATTTTTTTTTAGTTCTCTACTTTTTTATGTCTTCATGAAAAGCCAGGTGTTGCATAAGAAAATCAAGGTAATAACTATCATTTCAGTCATACAAGAAGACTGATCGTTGTTGTGACAGGTATCAAATTTGTGTGGCTGTATACAGAGCACAATCTGAAGAAGAAAAATTTGTCTTAGCTCAACCATTTCTCTAGTATGATTGTAACTTTTTTGACTGTCTTTGTTTCTGTTATCACTTTCCATAATACTTCATCAGTTGTTGCCAGGATGTGCAGTTTAACCAAAGTTTTAAATTGAAAGCTAATATTCTAAAGGAGTCTACTTTTAAATTGTCTTGAATTTTTTCTTGAACTTTTGTCTTTTTTCTCTTTTCATTTGATAAGTTTAAAATAATTGGCAGCTGCCTAAAGGAAATATGCTTCTTTCATCAACTTCCATCATTCTTGTGCCCAACACTATTTGACAAAACTCATTTGAATAATAATACTTGAAAAGGGTTAGCTTATAGCTATAGTTTTGCCATTTGCCCCTTTTGTTGTTAAAACCAGCAAACTGGTCTTGGGAAAAGGTTATCTATTATCTCAGGTATTGTTCATTTGTATTTTAGTCCCAAAAAACTCTAGATATTTTAGGTGGGGAAAAGGAGGGGTACTCTCTTTCATGTGGTTACTTGAGTTATCTTTTTTATTAAATTTATTTAAGCAAAAAGTCCTCTTGTGAGAGGAAAGAAATATCCTTCTTCTAATCAGATTTTAGCAGAATCAGATTTGAGATATTTTGTTTTAATTTGGGGAAAAGACTACTTCTAAATAATAATACTACTTTATAATTTTAATTTTATTTATACCCCAGGGATGATAATTCATTCTATTGAAGTTGTATTGTAATGTATTTTAAAAATAATGGATTGAAGGAATTACTTTCATTACTGTGATTATAATACATTTATCAAATGTCCTCCTGCCATAGATATTATGCAGTGAAAGTTAAATTACAGCAGTCTGAAATCCTTCAGGTTTGAACAGTACCGTCCATGACAAGTGTCCAGTAGAGAATCCATATGGGTCAGAATCAAGTTGTGTTTAAGGTTTGCAGAGTGTTTTCCTCTCAACAATTCTGTGAGAAAGGTATTTCAAGGATTGTGATTCCTATTTTACAGAGAAAAGTGACTTCTCCAGGATTGCAAACGCTGGGGTGGGGGGAAGTTGAAAATCAGAATCCATGTCGGACTTTTTTTTTTTTTTTTAAATTTTAACTACACTGTGTAGGGACTGTGCAAAGTGACATAAAAACATTAGAAATTCCCAACTTAGAAACCAGGGGAGTAGTTTTCCATCTTCTGTGGTTAGGGCATATGGGATCATTACTGAATATGACTTTTATTACTTTTAGTTTTCAGATTTTTTTCTCTCATTGAATAATTCAACTACCATTTCACTTGAAAAGGAATTGCTTGGAAATGGTGATTCTCAGTTTCTTTTGTATGTTTTGATGTAAGCTTATCTGGTTATAGCATATTTCTTAGTTTCATTTGTTTTTTGTTTTTCCCCTCTTGCTTCTCTTACTTTCTACTTGTTCATTTTTACATTTAATAAATTAAAGTGAGAAATATGTTCTCTTTTCCTTCTGCTCACAATTGACAAGTCCTCTTAAAGTCTTTTTCTTATTACCACATTTTTTCAAACTGTCAAACATAGTAAAAACTTAACAGGCTTTCAGTAAATCTATTAGGAAAGAAATACTGACTTCTTTTGTTGTGGCATATTTATTTCTTTTAAGAATAATACTTAAAGTAAAAAACATGTTCCTTAAGCTAGAATGTATTCCTTTTTATAAAGCTACAATTAATTCAGCCATTGCCTTCACTTCTATTTAACTTTTTTAGGGAATAGGTATTTTCAACTTTCTTACTTTTCCTTCCCCCTAAGATGTCTCTGAAAGACATTATCTCCGGGTCTAGGTTTTTCATTATTTAAATCTCAGACTAGAAGTCAGAAGACTTGAATGCTAGTTCTAATAGTGCCATAACTTGATTTGTGGCATCGCGCTCTGGCCTGTAGGGGTAAGTAAATGATTTCCTAAGAGTTTGGGACTATAGTTATCATTTCCTGATATCTTGATTATGTTTTTATACTTGAGTCACAGTGTACTGAGAATTTGTAGTTTATTTTGTTCTTTTTACACTCTGTAATATTCCCAGTAGTGTTCCTGAAAAGAGAATAATTTCATCTTATATTCAAGTTAGAGTCCATAATGAGATTGAACATGATATTGATTACAACATTTATATATAGCCCAGTGGATACTCAAACAAAGAAGGAAATAGGGAAAATAACCTGTGCTTTAAAGCACATTTTAATGGAAATGTTGACCAGATGGAATGTAAATATGTCTGTAATTGTAAGCTGGTTGAAGTTTTAGTAAAAATATGTTGACATAAATTTCATAGTATGTCATGGTTCTTGTATTTGATAAAAGCCCCCAATTCCCATACCTATCAGTATAGAAGGCCAAGTCACTAAATGACAGGCAAAAAATATCATTTCTCTTCAGAGAGAAACGGAGCTCTCGCTAATTTTTGGGAAGCCTAGTTATTTGTTTCTTGCCACAAAGTTATTTTATGGTATAATGTCGGAGAGATTATCTGTGTTGCAAGACGTGTCAAAGGATCAGGAGAGTTGGCTTCTCCTCTTCTCCATGTGGCAAAGTGGTACAGCCAGGAGGGGTGTGTTAGATACCGAGTCAGAATGATAACGAGTTGCTATCCAGGTTGATTTTGATGTATTTCTGATCTTGTTGGTTTTGCCTTGAATGAAAGTTACAAATAAGTTTTATATTCTCTTAAAGGCTGATTAGATTAGAATGTGATGCTCTGTATAGAACCACAAATGTGCTACACCTCACTATTAACTTAGCTTCCAGTTATTTCATGTAGTATTATTTGAGAGCTTGAAAGGAACTTTGGGGGACTAATTCTATAAGAACAGTTTAAATGCCTGATCAATATTATGGTTTCACCAGAATGGAAACTCCTTCCCCAAGATTGTTGTAACCCACCTTTGACTTTGTAATCTC
Organism: Sminthopsis crassicaudata; assembly: GCF_048593235.1. Lineage (NCBI taxonomy): Eukaryota > Metazoa > Chordata > Mammalia > Dasyuromorphia > Dasyuridae > Sminthopsis > Sminthopsis crassicaudata. The sequence goes on from NC_133618.1 coordinate 657,269,564, forward strand.
AGAGAGGTGAAGTGTGATCGGCCCCAAACCATATTGCTAGTACTTTCTGTGTTTGTTGTAAGCCCAAATCTTCCTGACTCCCAGTCCTGTCCACTCTATGCTGCTTCTTTAGTCCTTGTAAATCTTTGCTACATTTTCCATTGACATAAATAACTGAACATTCTGTCTTCACTCTTATTCATGAGTTACTGTCTTTAGATTTTTCCCTTTTTGTATTTCGTCCTTTATATATAGCCTCAATATTTAATTTTTTTGCTCATGATCCATGTTTTCATTTGTCATGTTAAATCCCAGTTTCATATTAAACTTATGAACTATCATTTGTATTTTCTTGTCCTCATACAGTAACAAAATCCTTGCTTTTTAAAAGAACTTATCATTGTATTAAAGGAGAAAAAGAAAGTTGTTTCAAACTTACCATAAGTTCCCAGATGTATTCAACAATCACACAGCTCTTTTCTTTAGGAATGAAATTTCCCATGTTTTTTGTTTGTACAAATATATTTATAGTTAAAACATTCATAAGTTTACATGAAAAAACATAAGTTTAACTGAAAAATATTTTACCTCATCTGACTCTCAATATGATGTGTTGCCCCCAAGCTATTGGCTCACATAATTTACTAGTAGGAAATTATTTTTTCATATAGGTCTAATTTTTAAACTACTTTAAAAAAATGTAATTCTCTTATTTATATGATTCAAGATTTCACTTTTTAAAATTAGATTTAATTATATTTAGCCTTGGTAAAAAGTCAATTTTATCTACTAAGATACAATTAGAAATATGAATTTACAAAAAAAATCTAATAATTTCATTTTGAGAGAAGAAAATTATCAAATATCAGTGTTCAGTTTAGTTACTGAATTTAGAAACTGGAATGTGGATTGCTTTACTATGTTTCCTTTTATCCTCAAATCCAATATAAATTGTAAGTACAGTTGATATTTTCATGACCAACCTGACTTTTCTATAGAAACTAGTGTTTTTAAAGTAGAAAATCTCAAGTGTGATAAAAATTTTTGGATTTTGTTTTTATTTAGTAAGGAAGAGAATAGGCAGCTTACATCTTTCATATTACAAATGAAGTTAAGCTCAGTTGATTTTTTTTCTTTCTTTTCAACAATCAATTTAGCTACTTAATATTAGCAGTTATGGGAATACAACAATTAAATGTAATGATTACCCTCCCAATTATTTAGGATTTGTAAGAAAGATTTTTAACCCAACCCCTCCTTAAAAATGCACAGAGAGGGGCAGCTAGGTGGCGCAGTGGATAGAGCACCAGCCCTGAATTCAGGAGGACCCGAGTTCAAATGTGGTCTCAGACACTTAACACTTCCTACCTGTGTGACCCGGGGCAAGTCACTTAACCCCAGCCTCAGGAAGGGGGAGGGGAGGAATGCACAGAGAAAAATTTGGAACACAGGATTTTGCAAGGGTGAATACTGAAAACAATTTTGCATATGTTTTGAAAATAAAAAGCTGTTATTTTAAAAATGCACGGTGATCAGCGTAAACTGGTCATTGATTCTTTAGCTTCTCCATTAATTAGATTTTATTTTTTAAACCAAGTTTTCTTTGGATACCCAGTAAAATTTTAGATATTTGATTTTTATTTAAACATTCTATTCTAGGTTCTCTAGGCAATACTGCTTTAAAAAAAATATATCTCACAATAAGTACCCCCTTTACAGTGTAGAAAGTCCCTCTTCCTCAACTTTAGTTCTAAATTGAAAAGTCTGGTCCCAGGGATTTCCCAAACATTCTCCTGGGGAAGTATTGACAAAAAAATTTGTTTCATTTGGAGGAAAATTAGGAATTTTCTTCTCCTTTTCACTGGACCTTGCAGGTAAAATCTGAAATATTTGTGTGTGTTCTTTTCCTGTACCAGGTTCTTAAGTGTTGTAATGTATTGTAATCTGTATACTGTATACATGTGTATGTGTATATGGAGAGTTTGTTTCTTGATTTTTAATTTTTTGGTTTTGCTTTTTTTATGTAATCAAACATTCCCAATTTTTTCCTTTCCTTTTTATAACCTTTCTTCCTTCTGATCAGGATTTCTGGCAGGTACTGACTCATCAGCATGTTCTTTCCATTAGTCTGTGCTCCAGAGAACGTAGTTATGCTTTGGGCCTAAAGGGAGAGTGCATGCTAATTTCCTTCCCCTGCTCCCTTCCAAATGGTTCAATTTATGTCAATTTTAATTGACATTTTATCTGAATAGAGACAATTAGAACCTTAAGTGAGTCCTTGAGAATATAGTAGCCAACACATTGAAAAGGGAACTTCAAAGGGATTTAGGAAGTCTCCTGCAATGAAAAATGTCTGTGCTTTATTGATCAGTATTCCTGAAGAAATAGGCATTTCCCTTAGGTGCCTATTGGCAGTAGACAGTCTTTTAATTCTGGCTAGAGGATAGCTTAGGCAATGAGAGACAAGTAATTTGAAATGGAGACTTGAACTGACTCCTATTATGATAAAAAAAATTTTTTTTAATCCATTAGATTGTGATCCCTTTGAGGACTGGGTCAGAGGTCCTTTTCATTTCCACATCCCTTTAGTCCAGTACTATTCCTTATAAGTTGTAGATATTTAGCATATTTTGTTTATTTGAATCTTGCTATGACCATGTCACAAAAAAAAATCTTATGGTTTTTTTTTTTTAGTGTCCATTTAATAAAACAAGGGAAAAAGCTATACTTAGCTGCCTGGAAAAGTAGAAATTAATCTGGAACTGGTAAATAGGAAAAGCCAGTGAGCAGATGAAAAAAAATTGTGCAGGGCATATATCTTCATTGTTTAGAAGGGCTATAGCTACAGATGGATGGATGGATGGATAGATGGATGGATGGATAGATAGATAGATAGATAGATAGATAGATAGATAGATAGATAGATTAGATAGATAGATAGATGGATGAATGGATGAATGCCAGGTGTTGTCTTTTGTTCATGTTTATTATCTTGTATATTATGTCAAGTGCTAGGCTGAAGAAAATAGAAAATCACATAAGGGAAGCTGAATTTTTAAGAGTTCTAATAATTACAGATAATAATTTTATAGTGGCATGTAAAAAATTCCTAATCTGCCATATGGGGCCATTAGTATAAACACAGAATAAAAGTTGTACCCTATTTTGCTGTGTGCCTTGAGAGCAAAGCTCAGCTCTGTGAGTAACATCAAAACAGTCAAAGACAGATCTCTCAGATGTAACTTGATAAAATCATCTTTGATGAGTAAAATGAATTGATTAAACATCTCAGTAATGGTATATTTGCTGGCCCTAAAAATTGGAATTTATGAATAGAGATGGGAATTCAAATTCTGTGATAATAGTATTTTCACAGTTTTTAATACTAGAGATCCTTATTTTCAAGTCATTATGGTAATCCTTCATCTAAAGGAAAACAAATCAAACGAGAAGCCACAACTTCTAACTTAGGAAATATACTGCTTTTTTATTAGCATAATTTTTGACAAGCACACAAACTTAGTTTGCAGTAGGTAGCTGTGTGCTTTCTATCTGAGACTTTTATATTCTATGCTCTGAATATCCAAAATATCTTAAGCCTTTACTAAGAAATGGGTGCTATTTCTTTTGAAATGTAATTTTTCAAATAATGAGCCATCCCAGTCAGAAATTCATGTGTGACTGACTTATGAATTTAATTTTATAATTAATTACAAGTAATTACCTATTGTCCCAATGTACTAGCATAATGCCTTGTAGCAATAGTTATATAGAAATAGCAGCAGGCAGGTAACCAGGCCCTGCTGACCTAGTAGTTTGTGTATACTAAGCTGATTAGGTACAGAAAATTTGCTTAAAATCTCTGGAAGATTATATTTGGCCCTGGTACTTGCAGTATAGTTTATTAAGAGGCTTCCTGGCTCTAGTAGGCTATTGGGCAAGAAAGGGAATCCTGTGTTTAAGCACTGACTGAGCAGTGAAATAGAAATATTAATTGGATGGATAAATGTGCAGAATTTGCTCTCATTCTTCCCTTGGTAAAAAAGCTATCACTTTGAAGTGATATGTCAAAATTGCTTTCTTTCAGAAGAACATTAAATGCTTTTCATTAGTCTTCTTTGAAATACAAACTCAAAGTCAAATTACACTTATAGATGCAATTAAGAGTACACCCAAGTAACGTGAAATAGATAGCAATACTGAAATGTTCCTGTAGTTTTCTAGAAAACCTAGATATGCACTTGGTTTTTTAACTATAAAAATTGTTTTCCAAGTAACCAAAAACTGCTGCTTTTCTAATCTAGAGCCGTAGGTAGCAGTGAAAACTTTTTTTTTTAGATTTTAATCAATAGGAATGAGAGAGCCAGTATTTACCAGAGATACTACCACTTTGTTTTGAACTGTTATAGTCAGTTATGACATGTGCCCCTTTAAAAATGTTTAACTTAATATCCTTATTGATCAAGGGCCCCAGATTAAGTATTACTGCATTCTCAAGGATCTATTGTGAATTATTTAAGAGTCTTAAAACTTGAAAAAAATGTTTTAAAAAGATTTTTCTTTGTAAAAGGAAGTGGGGGAAGAGTTTTCTTGTGTTGCCTTCAGTAAGTATAAATCTCAGTAACATATCTGCATCTTTGGGACCGCCATAGGTCCTTACATGGAGCAGTTATTTTCTAGGCTGTCCCCAGATCAGGCTTTCCTTGCTTGCTTTTATTGTAGGGACTTCTCCTTTGCATGCCCAATCCCTACTGCCTGTGGAAAGTAGAGGATTGGTGGGGGGAATGGTTCTCTTCTATTTGTGGTATAGAATGCTGATCTTGTGTTCCAGATGCGACTTGTTACAAATGGTGATGGATATTTATTGTGTTGCTAGGAGGAATGTCCATCAATATGTTTCTAGTCTCTTGGTACCATCTCATGACTTTGGTCCCCACTTTTACATGATCTTTAAATTCCAGAAATAGCTTAATTGTAAGGATGATTCAAAGGGATGTTTCAAATTCCTGTTTGTTTTTTGTTTTTTCCCCAAGTATCAAAATCATTAGGCAGCAGGATTATTTTAGATTTTATTACTTCCAAATGTGAGGTTAACTGAGCTTTTCGGGTTTTGTTGTTGTAGCTGCATAACTATAAACATGACCATGCATTTAAATGCTAATCTCTGCATGTTTAGTCTTTTCAACACAAATGTTAATTTACAGTGCAATGTGACATGAAAAGAATAAGTCTCAGGTTAATTTCCCTCACTATTTAAGCAAAAATATTTAATTGAAATTTTTGTTCAGCCAAATCAAACTTGGTGAAAGTGACATCAAACTAGCATCCAGTTGATTGATTCATAGGAAATAGAGGCAGAAAGATATCTTGGAGATCATCTTGTTTCTGATCTTTTGATAGAAGGGGAAGCTGAGGCCTAAAGAGAGCAAGGAGCTTTTTAAAAGTTTCACAGATGGTGGTAGTAGAACCGGCATTCAGATCCAGACACCCTGACCCCAAATCTTATGTTTCTTTCTCTTCCCTGGGAGGCCTCTCTAATTCAGCTCACTGAATTTTAATGGTGTCATTTCTTCACTTTGCCAATTTTGCCTATGGCTGATGTGTTAGAGATGAGTTGTGTAAACGGACTTGTGGATGTCTATTTCAAAGATTTAGTGAGAATAGTTCTTGCTGATGTATATTTATTTCTCTCTAGTTTGATATACTTTTTGGTTCCAAATTCAATTCATTAAAAAAAAACTGTACCAATTGCAGATTACCCATTGACATACTTCTGCTTATGATGACTGCCAAAAAGCATTTACAAGCCTGTTCTGTAATTGAGACCTATATAAAACTGCTTATACAGCATTACACACTGTAATCCATTAAGAGTTATATGAAACCACATCATTGGCTCAAACCTTGCTCTTCAACCACAAAGGAAACTTGCTTGATGCAATTATAGGGAAAAACCAGAGAGTTTAGAATTAGAAGACAGGAAGAGGGAATCATTGGAGGAACAGTAGCAAACATTTCTCATTAGCTCACATTTGTGTTGTCTCTTTAGCTCACAGAAGATTCAATCTCGTCTAATAGATTGTCAAATTACATTTGGGATTATACATTAATGTGAGTAGTGAGATACATTTTTAAGACATACAAAGATTGTAGAGTATTTTTTTTTTGAGGCTGGGGTTAAGTGACTTGCCCAGGGTCACACAGCTGGGAAGTGTTCAGTGTCTGAGACCAGATTTGAACTCGGTTCCTCCTGAATTCAGGGCTGGTGCTCTATCCACTGTGCCACCTAGCTGCCCCCAAGTATTTTAAGTTCTTATAGAAGACTATTGTATTAAACTTTTCATCTGAGGAAAGAGGATTCCTGAAATAATAGAATAAGAAATAAGGGGTATTAAGAATAATAGAATTAAGATATAAGAAATAATGGATATTAGTAATAGAATTAAGAAATAATGAATATGCTTCAGTATGAATTAAACAGGAATCTGAACAAAGATTTTTAGTTGTTTTTAGAATTATGTTTCTCTAAATGGGAAGAGGGGAAATTATTACATGAAATTGTTTTTCAAAATTGGACACTCAAGGTTGATCTAACCTTATGAACTCTTACAACCAAGAAGACTATATCAAGATGCTATAGCTCCTTTGAATTGAAGCCATGTGGTTCTAGCAAAACATTTTTAACATTTGACCAGCCAGGATTTGAGAGATGAAACAAAATAAAACAAAAACCCAATAGTTAGCAAATTTCGCTTTGGACCTTAGATGGGCATTGATGAAAATATGTGTGTGGGGGATGTGTATGTATGTGTGTGGCGTGCACACACACACACACACACACGTGTGTGTGTGTGCATAGACAATAGACACACATGTATGTGTGTATCTGTGTGGGCATATACACATATATATGTGTGTGTATTTATTGCCCAAAAGGGCAGTTAAGGAAGTTTTAAGGGAAACGTAAAAAATAAGTCTTCCTCTTATGGATCTGATAGTACCTCATGACAATATAAGGTAGAAACAGATCATAATTATAAAGTGAAGTATGCTTTTTTGAGGTCAGTGTTTTTTTCAATAAAGGAATATTGTGTAGATTTTTCATATTATCAAAGCTATTGCCTCTATTTAAGCATTACTTTGAATATTCTCAAGTATTAGATATGTAATCATTTATGAAAAAATACCATGAATACTTAATCTTAACTTTTTGAGTATCTGCAAAGCCAAAAGATTGTTAGAATTAGAAGTATAAAGAAAATTGCTCTCAGCCAGATTAAAGTTTATGGTATGATGAGTATTTCTCTGCTACAGTTTATGACATAATTCTTCATTCAGTCCAAACTGACAAAACTGAAGTGAGAGGAATGAGATATCTCAAAGCTCTATTAATTAAGAATATGCCACAATTAAACTTTTTTTTCTGAGTTTTCCCTCTGACTTTGACACCATATTTCAGTTTCTGGAGAGAGCAATCCATTTTCTCTGTTAAAAGTGGCAAATTGGTACAGTATGTTGAGCACTGGTTCTGGGTCAAAAAGACTTACACTTGCTATTTGTATGACCCTGGGCAAGTCACTTAAAATTTCAGTCTGCTCATCTGTAAAATGGACAAAAAAAACAGTATCTGACCCACAGAGTTGTCATGAGCTAGGTAGCACAGTGGATAGAGCATCAGCATTGATGTCAGGAGGACCTGAATTCAAATTTGATTTCACACACTTACTACTTCCTAGCTGTATAATCCTGGGCAAGTCACTTTAACCCCAATTGCCTCAGCAAAAAAAAACCTCAATTCTGTGGTTCTAGATTGTGAGAAAACTTTAAAACTTGAAAAAGAGGAAGAATTAGGAAGTTTAATTCTTGGTTAACATTTGTTTTAAAGGTATAAAAAGAATGATTTTATATTCGAAGAGGTTTTGGTAGCAGTTAGTTAAGTTATTTGAAGTATAGTAATTGTGGAACCAAAAATATATTTGAGTCATGGCTACCAGCTATATCCTGTATACTACTGATCATAGGGAAGCCAAGCAGAAATAAACAGTTGGATCAGTACAAGTCTATCATTGGTTTAAAAAAAATGGAAATGCACATGTCATGATAGAATTTATTATCAGTACCTTAATATGTGCAGTGTAACTTTTAGAACCATTAAAATATGGTAGTACTCTTCTGGATTTTGCTTTTTATCTGATACTTAACCTAAGAGAAACTGATACTATATAGTATAAGGCAGTTCAGATTGCCAGCTAGATATTTTGGGGAAATTTTAGTTAATGTCTGTTTTGAGTATGGACCAGAGTTTAAAATATCATAGAGTGAAATTCATTCTAAAGCCATGTTTTAATTTTCAAACAAGTCAAATCCATGACTAACTCATGTCTGCAGTTAACAAAGCAAGAGTAACACTTATTTTCATTTTTTAATGTTTTAATTTTATTATTTTAATTTTTTAAATTATTAAACAAGGTCAAGCAAACACACACACAAATACATCCTCCCACATAGTTCATTTCCAAAAATGCATTTCTTATTCTACATATTAATTCTTCATGTCTTTGTCATGAAGACAGGAAATATTTCTTCATGAGTCCTTTGGAATCATAGTTGATTATTTAGTTGATTAAAGTTCTTTGTCTTTAAAAATTCTTCATTTTCATAACGTCATATATAACACTAAACATATATAATATATAAATATAATTTTATAATATTTACAACATCATAATATTAATTATAATTTTCTTTCTGCTCTCCATTTTGTATTGGTTCACACAAGTCTTTTTGAAACTATCTGTTCATTTCTTAAAGAACAATAATGTATTACATTCAAATGCTGTAATTTGCTCATCCATTTCCCATTTGATAGCTATCCTCTTGATGTCCACTTATTTGCCATTTCCAAAAGAGCTGCTAGAAATATTTTTGTACGTATCTTCTTTGATCTCTTTAGGGTTATAGATCTAGCAGTACACCTACCAAGATACAAGCAAGAACTACATAAGTGCAACTACAAAATATTAGTGTTTTGTTTTATGTTTACAAAAATATACATCAATCTAAATACTTATATAAATATTACTCATTCAGTGCTATAACAATCAAACTGCCAGTGAATCTCTTTGTAGATGGATTTATCTCATTGATTTCAAATTTAGACAAGAAGCAGCCATATGGTACAAAATAATCTGACAATTGTTTTTTTCCAGTAAGCAAGGATAGGATTTTTTCTCTTTTTTTTCCCCTTTTTTCTCTTCCCCATTCTAGTATATCTATTACACTTGGAATACATATTTTAGATTTGTACAATCTAAGAGAATGATTTTTATAATAGATTTTATGTCTGTGCCTTCAATATCTATAATGAATTTCAAGAATTATTTTCATCCTTTCAGGCATTTACCAGGGATATTTATAAGCTCTTGGGGGGAGGTAATGGATGCATTATAAAATACTTTGTATTTTCTATCCCGCAAATGTATTTGTGTCACTATCTCAATGATACAAAAACAACAGGCACAATTTAAATTATATTTTATTACAATTAATTTCCAAGTTAAAATGAAAAGTATTCCCATAGAATTCTTCCTACCCCAAAAGGAAGTAATTTAACAACTTTTTTGAGAAAGATTGTAGCTTTGTCATTAAAATTACACATCATGATATAGAAATTGTAGGACAGGATGGAATTAAAGTGCCTACACAATTTCTCTCATATACAAAGTACAAAGATGTTAGCAATTATGATCAAAAATGAAACTTGTTGATTTTTCACTAACCATTGGGGAAAATGTTGTATATACCTCTATTACCATCAGTTACCCAGGAGTTAAAACAGTAAAAATTAATTTTAGATTGAATTCATTTTCTGTTAAATTTATTTTAAAAGCTAAAGTAGGTAACAGATTTAAAACATTTGATGTATATATGTCATTGTTTTTAAACTTTGAAAATAATTGAAAATGGGACAATGGGGCTAGAGATCAAGAGCTAGTAATAATATAGCTCTGACATATAATGAAAATCAGCATGCTATCATCAGACACTGCTTACAACTATTAAGTTTACTTTTCATTATGTCAGGTCAATTCTGTTATAAAAACTTAAGAGACTAAATTTCTTTGTTAAAGTTGTTCCATAGGAGAGATACCTAGATGCTTTGTTATCCAGGAATTTCTTATATCATGGTATTTATCAAAGTATCATTTATCCTTTACCTTTGAAAGGTAGGATGAACCAGTTGATTATTAGACTAAGAACAAAGTTGTGGTTCATCTACCTTAATTTCATCCCATTTCCCTTTTCACTTTGATTTTGGATAAACCCTTTAATGTCTGTGTCTCCATCTGTTTTTTTAAGGGGGAGAGGGAAGGAATAGAGCTTGAGCTTGGTCATGTTCTTTTAGAAGTTGTGCTCTTGTTTGTGGGATATATTTTATGTGTTCATATGTAGGCAGCTAGGTTTATGCAATGGATAAAATGTCAGGCCTGAAGTCAAGAAGACTCATATTCCTGAGCTCAAATCTGGCCTCAGGCTTTACTAGCTATGTGACCCTGGGCAAGTCACTTAACCCTGTTTACCTCAATTTCCTCATCTGTAAAATGGATTGGTAAAGGAAATGGCAAACCACTCTAGTGTTTTTGCAACAAAATAAAAAAAAAATCCCAACAACAACAACAAAAACAAAAACAAAAACAAACTAAATGGGATCATAAGAGGTCAAACACAACTAAAGAACAAAATATATGTATGTATATATATAAAACAGCATAAACTGGATGGTTCTTGTACATTATTTAGTTATGTATGTAGTTTCTTCAAGGAATGCAAACCTAATATCAATATGCTTTGTTTCCCTCACTCCCACCTTGTCTATCACAAAAATAAATGTCCTTTTACAGTATAATAGTTAATTTGAGTTTTATTCATTCATACTTTGTTGGATTTAAGCCTAAGTTTCCCACCAAAAAGCTTTTGCACTTAAGGCTTCTTTTAATCCCATTTTCTTCAAACTTCTATTGATATTTTGGTAGAGGAACCAGTACAGAATGGACTCTTTGCTTACTTAAAAGAGAAGTTGTTAGACTGTTTTTCATCCTTCTGTTCGTTAAAAGAACTAATCTTTAGCTCTCAGTACTAATGAAAGGAGAGTGAGCCTGTGCCCAGGGTATGCCAGCCACTGAAGCCAAAGGGCTTCTCTGCTCTTTGGATGGTTCCTCACGTCATCCTTCTCTTCTGGAAGGGTAACCGTTCACACTGACACTGCCTGTGGTTACTTTCATTTGGTTGGTTAATCAGCTTTCTTTCCTTTATCTTGTATATATGATGGGATCCCCACTAGAACGAGGTAACCCATGGGTCGGTTGTTTAGCTGGCTGTTGGCCTGATGATGTTTGTTGGTTTCCTGATACTCTTCCCAAATTTATGCTTGTACTGTGCTCTGCTTATATATGCTTGCATGACTTAATGTGACTTTAATTGCACTAGTTTCTTTAATGTTCTGTGTTATTTTGATATCCCCGTTTATGATAGGCTCTTGCATAGCTACATTTTTTTTCCAGCACAGATGAAATTCAGTACCCAGTACCCTAATGGATCCTTTCCAGTATTTGAGATGTAGAGGAATAAAGTGAAAAAATGGCCTTTAATTTAACTTAGAAGTGAGAATACAGAGTAGATAAATAGAACTCTAGTTCAGTGATCCAGAGGAATGTACTAATACTAATCAAGAAAGCCCAGAGGGCCTTTGCTCGGCCAAAAGATATGTTCGTCTTGGGTAAAAACTAAATTTTCAAAGAGTCCATAACGGAATAACATCAACCAAAGGTACTAACCATGGTAAAACTAAGTATTAATAAAAAGAAAACCCCAAACTTAGCAAATATGCTTTATTTCAAATTCTTCTTTATTTTGCTGAATTACAAAACTTAATTTCCATTGGAACATTAGCTAGAAACCTTTATATCTAAGTATAATAGCAATTTATTTTCTGGGTTTCTGTGAATAACAGCAGCAAGGTACTTGCTGGGAGATGCAAAAATATTTTCTTAATTTATTTTTGTTTTATTACCTTTATAACCCCTAAAGGAAAAGGGTAAATTCCATTTAGAAACAAAACATACATTAATAAATCCTTGCTTGAGGCAATATGTTTGTCAGAAGGCTTTTTGCCTACTAATATGTTGGGACTCTTTTCAATTTGCCAGTTCCATATTATGTCTGATTTGATACTCAAAAGTGCCTTGTAATTTCTGTATTCTTGAAGGCTGTAAAGGATCCATTGATTTAGAATGGCCTTCAAGAATGTGCTTATGAGAAGTAGCTTGACGCCACTGTATAAATAATGGCTCTTTTCTTAATGTTCATTGACTAATTTGTTATCTTCTTTCTTTGGGGGGATTGAAATTCTTCTAGAGGATATCTCAGGAACGAGAGAAATTTGCTGATGAAGGCAGCATATTTTATACACTTGGAGAATGTGGACTCATCTCCTTTTCTGACTACATTTTCCTTACAACCGTCCTTTCTAGTAAGTATAAGTATTTCTTGATTTTAAAAAATGTCTTTTGGAGATCTAGACAGAAGAAGGAAAGGGAGATAGAAAGAGTAGACTACACTAAAAGAATAAGAGAAAAAATATGTAGCTCCTATTATAGGTCAGGCATTGTATAAGCATTTTTTACATATCACTTGATCCTCACGATAACCTGCAAGTTAGGTAATAATATTATCCCCATTTTACAGTAGGGGATACTGAGGCAGGGAAAGGATAAGTAACTTGACCAAAATCACACAGCTAATAAATATCTAAGACTGGATTTAAATTCAAGTCTTCATGATTCCGGGATTTGTATTCAATTAATATTGTGCCACTAGTTGGTTCTAAATAAGTTTATCAGTCAAGAAAACAAGGGTTTTTGTTTTTCCTTTTCTGTTTTGGAATTCTTTACTACTGCACACATTGCAAGAAGAGGAAGGGAAGGTTACAGAATTGAGGTTAAGATGAAAAATAAAATATCCAGTTCAGTTAAGATAAGAGCAGTGGACTATAGCTCTATCTGCTGCTTGGAGACAGTTTTTATTTCTGTCTGTGGGCTCCATTCCTATCATGGCCTTTTCAGTAAAAATTCAGTTCATTTTTCAAAAAATAGACAAGTTACTTAGCATTTTTACAAGTTACATACTCCACAATGCATCATGTAGGCATATTTTGAGCTCTTTTAACTTCAAATTTGACCCAGGGAAAATCCTGGCTTATTTTTAAACTTCTTCGATTTTGTATTGTTGGCGGGCTTCCCTTTGTATAGAAGTCCCATCTCACAAAATGAAAGCTTTTTACTTTACAAAGGAGGAAACAAAATGAATGTATTTAGCTTTAACTTTTTTTCTTTAACACAATATATTACAATCTCTCTGAAGCAAAAGCAAAGAATTCATTTAAAATTCAACCCAGATTTTTAAGAGTAATGTTTTCCAATATTCTTAATGGTCCATGACAAACCCCTGTTATTTCCTCTATCCAGCCACCCTTATCTTCAGCTGCACTCAGAATTGATACTTTTTTTTAATGCCTGTTACATTCAGAGTACTATGATAGGTGTTACAAACAAAACAAAAAATTAGAAATCATAGCCCCTGTCTTTAAGGAGCTTATAGGCCTATATTTATGCTAAGTGCCTAAATGAACCTACTGCTACTGCTCCAATACTAGTAGAAATTTTACATTGGTCCAAGGTGAAGCTCTAAAACAAGGCAGTTGAAAAAGAAACATGTTGAGAATGTGTCTTTTTGTGCATGCCATAGGAATAGAGTATTTCATATCACATTTGAAAAGATCCATAACTAATCCTGTTCTAAAAGTGCCTGAATTGTGATTGAGGGAAAAAACTGGTTTATGTGTTGTACATATAATTTTCACATGCATTTCATGTTGATAATAAAATCCCCCAACATGGCAACAGAAATCAGGAGACTTGTTTTTTAGTTGATATTTTCCACCAACTAGCACAAAATATGACTATGGTTAAATCACTTTACTCCTCTGGATGTCACATTATTTGTGAATTAAAAGAAGATGACTAAATAACCCCCAAAAAGCCTTGAAATCTCTTATTTGTTATCCCTCAGTTGCCTAGGCCCCTCAACATCCAAAAAATCTTCCCATTATATGACTGTTCAAGTCCATTAGCTTAGCAATTTTAAATACATATACTTTAAAATGTTAAGAATAAAGTGACAGTGAGAAAACTGGCTATATTAATCATTCAACATTTTCAAGATTTCTGCTCTGCACAAAGCACAGTACCATGCATTGTAAGAAGAATATAAGACTAGTCCCCTTATATCTAATCCAAAGCAAGTTAAGCCAACCTAAATTTTCAGCTATTTATGTCTTAAATTATGAAAAGCTCTGCAGCTGTTGATGCCTGTAGTCCACAGATGGTACCAGTAAAATATGGATTATGTGTTCTTTCTAGTGGAACCATTTCCTTCTATCCAAGCATGATTTGTGGTGATAACTTGGGAATGTGTTTTGTTCTATTCTCTTTTCTCCCTTTTTTATTAATTCTATTGGTTGATATCCTACCTTCTCTGTGATTCAAATAGTTCAGGCAACTGGCATGTAGATTTTTACAACACGAGTTAAAGCAATATCAACTAGAATTTTCAATCCAATCTAAATGTATTTTTCTTCAGGAGTTGGGATTCTGAACATTATCAGATGTGAATCAGAAAACTACTCAAGAGAAGAACCACATCCCACCTAATTTGAGGGAAAATTAAGAGCTCACTAAATATTAATAGCTTTTCTAAGGATCCTTAACATTCATAAATAATAGTCTCCCCTTCTTGCTTCCCTTTCTCACTTCTCACTCGGTGTAGTTTGGATTCTGACCTTTTCATTCTACTGAAAATGCCATGCCAATTACAAGTGATCTTGTGATTGGCAAAATGAGTGAACTCAAGCTCTTTCGAGTTGAACTGTACAGAAAATTATTGGAAGAGGAGGGAGAATAAATTAGAACATTGCTGTCGTCTGGTTAAGGGGGAACAAAAGCCTAAACTTTGAGAAAAGAGAAGGGCATATTGGTGATAGATATTAGAGAGGTAGAATTATAACCCTTGGCACCTGATCAGATAGGTGGGGTGAGAAAAAGTGAGGAGTTGGAAATGATAAAAGGATTTTGTATTTGAGTGACTCAGAGAATGTTGAGGCTTTCCTGAGAAATAAGGAATTTCATGTGGGTTTAGAGGAAAAGATAATGAATTCTGGCTTGAGATGTGTTGAGTTTGAGATGACTCCAGGACATCCAATTCTAACTGTCAAATGAACAATTGGTGGTGTGGGCCTGGTGTTTGGAGATGTAAGATAGTAGATTTAAGAGTTGAAAGGGACCTCAAAGAAATCCAACCTAACCCCTTGTTTTATTGATGAAGGGACTGAGACTTGGAGAGCTTGAATGAGTTATCCTTAAGTTCACTTGTAGATGGTGTTTGGAAGCGATGGGATTTAAATTCATTCAGATCCTCATAAACACTATTCTTTCCATTCAGTCTTCTGCATAAAGTCCTCATCTGAAAATGGAATAAAATAATACTTCACTCACAGGGTTATTGTGAGAGGCAAATGATGTAGTGTATGTTCAAAGCACTACATAAACATTGATTGTTATTGTTATCATTGTTATTGCTCTTATTATTGCCTCTGTGTATGGTCAGTGAATGTCAGAGCCAGAATCCAAACCCATTACTCTTAATTATGAGTCTTCTACTATATACCCTGTGTATCTGATCAAATAATTTTCTTTTCTTTGTTTTGTTTTGTTTGCTAAGGCAGCTGGGGTCAAGTAACTTGCCCAAAGTCACACAGCTAGGAAGTATTATATATCTGTGGTCAGATTTGAACTCGGGTCCTCCTGACTTCAGGACTGGTGCTCTATCCACTATGCCATCTAGCTGCCCTGACCAAATAATTTTTCAAAAATATGATACTTCCTGCATCTCTTCTAATAAATCAGAGTAAGAAGGGGAAATTTATCCTGATTTCCTGACAGTAGCATTGTTGTTATCATGAGATTTTATTGCACTTAGTTGAAATCAAAATTATTTGTGGCTTCCATTGTTAAGTATGGTCAGGATAATGCAAGTATTATTCAGGCTAATGAGTTTTCTGATAAAACATTTACAAGACTATCAATGAAAATATTATAACAGCATATT
The DNA here is from genome assembly GCF_048593235.1 of Sminthopsis crassicaudata. Classification (NCBI taxonomy): domain Eukaryota; kingdom Metazoa; phylum Chordata; class Mammalia; order Dasyuromorphia; family Dasyuridae; genus Sminthopsis; species Sminthopsis crassicaudata. The sequence goes on from NC_133618.1 coordinate 657,285,764, forward strand.
TGAAGTGCTTCCAGATCACAGAATCAGAATTGGGAGAGACATTGAAGACCACCCACTAAACCCATGCCTGAGCATGAATTTCCTGTACTAGATCCCTAAAGTGTCTATCCAGCTTTCATTTGGCACTCTCTATGAGAGCCAATCTGCCTTCTTTCAGGGTAGCCCATTTCTGTTTAGGCTAGGAAAATTGTTAGGAAAACCCTCTTCTGGAGGGGCAGCTAGTTGGTGTAGTGAATAGAGCACCAGCCCTGAAAGTCAGGAGGACTTGAATTCAAATCTGGTCTCAGACACTCAATATTTCCTAGCTGTGTTGACCCTGGGCAAGTCACTTAATCCCAATTGCCTCAGCAAAAAAAGCAAAGAAAAAGAAAAACCTCTTGTGGGTTCAGGGGTGAATAAGAAGAAAACCTTGCTATGACTTGATTACATATTGACCATATAAGACCTTTTCAAGATGAGTATTATCCATAAGCATTAACTAGAATTATAAGAGAAAGGAAAAAAGAAAATTAATGACTTTTTAATACTGTTGCATTGTGTGTAAGCTATATATTTTGAGTTACAGAGACACTCTATTGTCTATTAATAAGTAAGGTATAGTACTGCTTACAGTAAAGAAAATTAACTGTCATTGGATTTTATTTACCAATAACTTCCTGCTCTGGCATAATCTGTGGCTATACTTAATTCAGTGCTATTGTGAAAAAATATAGCCTATTCAGAGATAATAAAGTAGTGCTTTTAAGTACATCAAGAATTCACAGATAGTATATTAAATGAAGTTCTGGCCTAGTGATTTTGAGAACATTATGTCCCTTTTGGATAGTCCTGCTGTTCTCTGAATTAGAGAATTTAAGTCTTCGCAACATCAACCTGACTAAAATTTTGATTTAGAGGAAGCTAGGAGTGAAGATAGTGTTTAGCTCTCATATATCTCTTCATTATGCTACCAGATCAAGAAATTTTTGTTTTATAATGAAGGAATTTTATTCTCTTGCATCAAGGATTTTGGAATAGTTCTGAAGTTGGCAGAGGGAAAACAGAGAGATTATTAAACTAATAAAATTTTAGCTTAAAAAATAAGCTATGCAACAATATTTCAGTAAAATTCTAGAAGAGCAGTGTCAGACTCAAATAAAAATGGGAGTCACTAATCCATACTTAAGCATCCCTGAGGACAACATATTGACTTAATTTTAAAATGTAATATTATCAGTGTTTTACTGTATTTTTAATTTTGTTAAATATTTTCCAGTTATATTTTCATCTGATTTGGATTGTACTTAGGAGTGCTATAGGCGGCATGTGACCTATGGGTCAAGTGTTTGACAACTTTTCTCTAGAGCATATTTGTTAAAGCAGTAGCTAGAACATCTTGATCCCAAAAGCCCCACCATGGGAGCTTTCAGAATAAGCCATCCCAAATAAACCTCATTTCTTGTCCAATAGGGTCTTCGGGCGGGTAGATTGAAGAAATGGTATGAGTATTGTTTATGTAATGCTGGGCAAAGTTTCTTAGGCTATTTTGTGGAAAAGATAGAGTGAGGTTGGCTAGAGAGTACTACAGTTAGTTAGATTCAGAATGGGTGGAATGGCCACAACCAAAGACTAGCCATTTAGTTCAATTTACCTTGGAAGGAGGCCTTTAAGTGGAGTGCTTTAGACATCTGTGCCTGGTCCTAAGTTGCTTAGCATTTTTATCCATGACTTGGATAAAGGGACAGAAGCCATGGTTATCACATTTACAGGTGACACAAAACCAGAAGGCATAGTTATCACAATAGATTACAGAGTTAGGAACTTAAAAGAATTTGAAATAGATCTAAGAAGATTAAAAGTAAAATCATATCCCTGGGTTCAAAAAATCACCTTCATAAGTAACAGGTGGACCGCCATGCATCTGAAAATGATGTGAGGGTTTTAGTGAGCTGCAAACTCGATTGAGACAACAATGTAATACAAAGCCTTGAAAGCAAAATGTGATTGATTTCCATTTTGGGGGGGAAAGGTGATAAATTAAAAATGCAGAATGAAACATTTATTTTCAGATATAGTCAGTGAGTGAATTTGTTTTGATTGGCTATATTTATTACAAAGTAGGACTTCTCTTTGGGGGAGAGAAAGTTAGAGGGGGAAGTTACTAGAGAGTAATTATGATGAAAAAGAAAAGAAAAAGTATCAATGAAATTAAAAATACACAGAAGCAAACAAAAGTAACTTTGGGAGATACAAACAGAGAAGTTTGTTATAATAATGTTAAGTTTTTAAAATGTACATAACAGAAATTTATAAAGTATGGGTCTTTTTCCTTTTCTTCTTTGTAGATTGAAATGTCCATGTTTTATAAGAGTTGAAAAATTCAGAATAAAAAAAAGGAATTGAAAGAAAAAATAATAAATGCTGTCTTAGGGTGCCTTAAGGAAAGAATTTCACAGTTAAGTGGGTCAAGCTTTTTTTCAGTCTAATCAAAATACATAAAATAGTGTGTTTGCTTCTGAATGCTACCATTTTAGGAATTAAATTGGTTATCTAAATATTGCCCACAGAATTTAGACCGAAGTGGTGATGGGCCATGAAATGACTGGCTAAAGAAACTGAGAATAGAATTCTAGAGAAGAAGTATATAAAAGATTATGATAGCTGCCTTTGAAGAAATGTCATAAAGGAAATAAATTAATGTTGTTCCACTTAGCTCTAGAGAACAAGTCTAGAAGCAGTGGGCGGAAGTTACAAGTGGAATAGGTTACCTCAAGAGGTAACATGCAATTTTGAACTCCTCTTTGGCTTCCCTTAAAACAAATGCTGCAGGACTTACAGGATTGTAGATTTGGAGAAGGGATATATAGACCATCTAATCCACTCTTCTCAAAAGGAATAAGACCTAGACAGGTTATACAACTTACCCAGAGTCATATAGGTATTAGACAGCAGATCCATAATTTGAATGTAAATCTTTTATCTCCACTGGTCAACACTGTCATTTGTTGGCTGGGTTATAGAGAAGATTCTTATTTAAATGCCATTTAGGCCAACTGATCTTTGAAATCCCTTTTAATTGTGAGATTGATTGATTCTATAGTCTTATATTTGGGAATTTGATTTTTATTGAATTCAGATTTAAGATTTTACATTTACCACTACTATATTTCACATTGGTAATTTTAGCTAATCCATTAAATTGTGGCCTGTCCAAATTTTTTTTGGATCCTGACTTTGGGATTCACTGCATTGCTTCTTCTAGCTGTTGTTGCATCACCTGCAAATTTGATGAACATGCCATCCTTTGCCTTTATTCAGATCTTAGATAAAGCTGTTTTGCAGCACAAGATTGAACACCAGTCCTCAGGGTACTGCACTAAAGATTTCCAAATCCAAATTAAGTTATTAATGACCGTCCTGATCCAAAGATTATCCTACAGTCCTAATTCTTGCTAACTGCTGTATTGTCTAGATCATGATTCTCCATCTTTTTAAAGAAGAATATGAAGACTTTGTCAGATACTTAGCTAAAATCCAGATAAATTATATATCTAAAGAATTACCCTGAAGTCCCAGTATATAAGGCTTCCATTGAAAAGGGGGGAAAAAATTAGTCTTGTATGACTTGTTCTTTAGGAAGCCATGCTCTCTTCTTAGTTAATAAACCTTTTTTTATTGTTAACTAAGTATCCTTTTAAGGATGCATTCTAGATCCAGACATGTAAGGTCTAACTTATATACTTAAAGTTTGTATATTTGATTGTATGCAAGCTAATTAATGTATTTAATTTAATTAATGTGCTTGATTTTTTTTTATCTAAATTCAGAATTGGGACCTTCTCCTATCCTGTGGTAACCATATCATTCTCTATAGTCTTTCAGAGATTATGATTAGCTCATTGGTCACATTGGCCAGTTCTCTTAATACACAAGAATAGAGTTCACTATTTTCAGCTTTTGACTGGACTACTGTAGAATAGCTTCTAATTGTTCTCTCTGTCTCCAACTATTCCTCTCTCCAGTTCATGCTCCGCAAAGCACTAAATTAATATTTCTAACCTAACCAGTTTATCTACTTGCTTGAGTAGTTCCCTTTTGCCATTAAAATAAAATATAAACCTCCTCCTCTTGTTTCAAATCCTTTAACAATCTGGCTTGAACCTGTCTTTGTAAACAATATTGACTAAATTGTTCATTTAACTATTCTTCTATTCCATCTCTCTCCATGGGGAATATATACTGTCTTCTACATCTCAATTGTACTCCTTGCTCACCTCCACCCTTAGAATCCCCTTCTCCACTCAAGGCTCAGTTCCAGTGCCCTCTCCTTTCCTGGCCTTTCTTGATCCTCACCGATCCTTTCATCTAAATGCCCAGTGGGATTACTTCATATTTCTTTTCTTGTATACTGCATTTCATACTTATTATCATACAATTTGGTCCTGGAGAGCTAGAACAGTCTTGATTTTTTTTTGTCTTTGTATCCCCAGAATCTAGCATTGCCTGATATATAATAGATGCTTTAGAAATTCTTGAGTTGGATTAAATCAAAGGCAAGTAGGTGTCCTTATTATCTCCTTCCTTATATGAAATATCAATTCCCGACTAGCCATTTTTGTTCTGTCCTTTCAGATCCAAGGTCATTATCCTTGGTAGGGAAAAAAAGCAGCAAAATAAAGATTGAGCAGCAATGCCCTCTCTCAGACATCTGTTATCATTGTTCTCTTCTTCCCACTGCTGTCACCACTGCACCAGCATTTCTATCTCTTCCTTATCTCCTTATTCCTTTTTCCTAATACAGCTTCAAAAAGCACTACTACCTGTTTGTTGTCTTTAGCTTTTCTCTCATTCTGAATTTCCACACTCCTTACACTGTCTTAATATATTTATCCTGTTACCTTCTGAATATGATTTTTAAAATTCTAATTTGTTTGCCATTCATGTATATCCACATTTTTTCACAGTCTTTTCAAAAACATTTCCTTATCACCAGAATGGTTTTTCTTGTTCTTCACAATTTTAATTTCTTCAGTAGGAATTCTCCCCATCCTTTCTGTAAACCCTTTGAAGTCTGTGCTCCTAACATCTGGGGCAAATGATACACACTGTGTCCAGTTTTCCTCCATTGTACATTATATTATTTTATTATATTTATTTTATATTTATATTATATTATTTATTTCTACCCAAGCAACCAGTTATTGCTTAGTGAGAATCACATCCAGAAAAGAGGTTGCCTTCATTGGTTCTTTCACCTTCTGAGGGATGACGTTCTCTTTAAAACAAAACAAAGCAAAGGATATGAACAGGCAATTTTCAGATGAAGAAATTAAAACCATGTCTAGTCATATGAAGAAATCCTCTAAATCACTATTGATCAGAGAAATGCAAATTAAGACAACTCTGAGGTACCACTACACCCTCTCAGATTGGCTAAGATAATAGGAAAAGATAATGATGAATGTTGGAGGGGATGTGGGAAAACTGGGACACTAATGTATTGTTGGTGGAATTGTGAACTGATCCAACCATTCTGGAGAGCAATTGGGAACTATTGCCCAAAGGGCTATCAAATTGTGCATACCCTTTGATCCAGCAGTGTCTCAATAACTGGATCTGTATTCCAGAGAGGTCTTAATGGAGAGAAAGGGATCCACATGTGCAAAAATGTTTGTGGCAGTCTTTTTGTAATGGCAAGAAACTGGAAACTGCATGGATGTCCATCTGTTGGCTAATGGCCGAATAAGTTATGATATGTGAATGTTATGGAATATTATGTTTGTTCTGTAAGAAATGACCAGCAGGATGATTTCAGAAAGGCCTGGAGAGACTTACTTGAACTGAAGCCAAATGAAGTGAGTAGAACCAAGAGAACATTGTACACAGCAACAAGATTATGTGATGATCAACTCTGATGGACGTGACTTTTTTTTTTTAGCAATGAGGTGATTTAGGCCAATTCCAACAGACTTGTGATAGAGAAAGCCATCTGCATCTAGAAAGAGGTCTGTGGAGACCTAGTGTGGTACCCATATGTGGTACCCCAACATAGTATTTTCACTTTTTTGTTGGTTTGCTTACTTTTCCTTTTTCTCATTTTTTCCCCTTTTGATCTGATTTTTATTGAGTAGCATGATAAATGTGGAAATATGTTTAGAAGAATTGTACATATTTAATCTGTATTGGATGTTTAGGGGAGAAGGGTGGGGAGAAAGGAGGGAGAAAAATTTGGAACACAAGATTTTGCAAGGGTGAGTGTTGAAAACTATCTTTGAATGTATTTTGAAAATAAAAAAGCTGTTACTTTAAAAAAAAAAAAAAAAAGCTTGGATCTTTGAGTTATCATATGCTATATTACTATGGTCATTTACCATAATTTGTACCTAATTTATTCCGCTGATCCACCATTCTATTTCTTAGCCAGTACCAGATTGTTTTGATAATTACTATTTTGTAATACAGTTTGAAATCTGGTATAGCTAGACTATCTTCTTCCTTTTTTTTTTCCTTTGATTCCCTTGATATCCTGATCTTTTGTTCTTCCAGATGAATTTTATTATTTTTTCTCGTTCTATAAAATAATTTTTGATAGTTTCACTAGTATGGCATTGAATAAATAGATTAGTTTAGGTAGAATTGTCATTTTTATTATATTGGCTCAGCCAACACATGAACAATTAATATTTTTAATTGTTTTAGATCTGGCTATATTTGTGTGAAGAATGTTTTATCCTTGTGTTCACATAATTCCTGAGCTTGTCTTGGTAGATAGGCCACCCAGTGTAAAGAGCCAGAACTCTGGAGAAGTACACTTGAAAGAAGTATACTTGAAACAAGGTATTAACTCAGATGAATTGATGAGATGATTGTTCTCTAGTTCACATATATACTTAGTACTTAATATGGGGATGTAATCGTTCTCTAGTTCACACATATTCAATATGCTGTAATGATATAATTGTAATAAGGGTATATAAGAACTGGGGATGGGAAGTCAAACACACAGACTGATGGAGGAGACGGGGTCAGACTGTGACAGACACAGACTGTGTAAGAGACAATAAAGACTTTAGACTCTATTCTTGTCCATTCTCATGGTATCATTCCTGCTGAGACCAAGGCCCTTCCAGAGGACCTCCAGAAAGCTAGCCCGAACATTATACCCCAGTATTTTATATTATCTACAATTATTTTCTTTCTGTATTCTCCCTTGCTGCCACACTTGATGATATATAGAAATGCTGATAACTCATGTGAGTTTTTTATATCCTGCAACTTTGGCTAAAATTTTTAATAATTTCAGATAGTTTTTTTTAGTTGAATCTCTACTCTTGGATTTTCTAAATATAACACCAAATCATCTGCAAAGAGTGATAGTTTGCTTTTCTCACTGCCTATTCTAGTTCCTTTAATTTCTTTTTATTTTCCTTATTATAGCTAACATTTCTAATACAGTAATAAATAATAGAGGTGATAATGGACATCTTTGCTTCATCCCTTATTGTATTGGGAAGGCTTCTAGCTTATCCTTATTACAAATAATATTTGCTGATGGTTTAGATAAATGTTATTAATCATTTTAAGTTCTATTTATTCCTATCCTTTCTAATATTTTAATAGGAATGGGTGTTATAGTTTGCCAAAAAATTTTTCTGCATCTATTGATATGATCATCTAGTATTATGATGTCTGTTGTTTTGTTTTTGTTGTCAGTTACAGTGATATTTTCCTAATATTAAATCAAGCCATCATTCTTGGTATAAATATCCTATCATAGTATATGATCCCTTGTATTGATATAATCTTTTTGTTGGTATTTTATTTAAATTTTTGTATTTAAATTTTTGGTTTATAATTTTCTTTCTCTGTTTTGACTCTTCATTGTTTATCAGCATTATATTTGTGTCATGAAAGAAATTTGGTAGGACTCCTTCATCTATTTTTCCAAAATGTTAATATAGTATTGGAATTGAATATTCTTTAAGTGTTTGGTAGAATTCTCTTGTGATTCCATCTGATCCTGGGGATTTTTTTCTTAGGAAGTTCACTGATGAATTATTCAATTTCTTTTTCTAAGATTGGGTTAAACATGTTATTTCTTCTATTAATCTGGATAACATATTTTTGTAGATATTCTTTCATTTCATTTAGATTGTCAAATTTATTGGCATATTATGCGCAAAATAGCCCCTAATTAGTTATCTTAATTTTCTCTTCATTGGTGGTGAATTCAACCCTTTCATTTTTGATATTAGTAATTTGTTTTTCTTCTTCCTTTTTTTAGTCACATTAACCAATAGTTTATTTTATTGTCTTTTTTCAGTTTCTAGTTCAATTGTTTTTTTTCACTTTCAATTTTATTAATTTGTCATTTGATTTTCAGGATTTCTACTTTAGTATTTAATTGAGGATTTTTCATTTGTTCTTTTTCTAGTTTTTAATTACATACTTAATTCATTGATCTGCTTTTTCACTTTTTTATTGATGTAAACAATTAGATATACAAATTTTCCTCTAAGTACTGTTTTGTCTTCATCCCATAAATTTTGTTATGTTATCCTATTGTTGTCATTTCCTTTAATGAAATTATTGTTTCTATGATTCTTTCAATTTCTATTTTACCCGGTGATTCCAATGTATCAGGGCAGTTGTCTTTCTAATTTTTTAAACAATGTCGTGTGGGCCTTTTATTTGTTTCTTTGTTTGTTTTGACCATGGCTTTCAGGTGGTCTAATAATCTGTTATTTTTTAAATTTTGTTTTATTGTATATTGATATGTCATAGAATCATTAGTTTCCACTTATTCAATACTAATTCTTAAAGAATAATTTTCCTGGGGCAGCTAAATTGTGCAGTGGTTAGAGCACCAGCCTTGAATTCAGGAGGACCCAAGTTCAAATCTGGTCTCAGACACTTAACACTTCCTAGCTGTGTGACCCTGGGCAAGTCACTTAACCCCAATTGCCTCAGCAAAAAGAAAGAAAGAAGGAAGGAAGGAAAAGAAAAGAAAAAAAAGAATTCTTTTCTTCAGTAAGTTTTTGTATTTTCTCTTTTCCATTTGGCCACTTGCATTTTTTAGGTTATTGACTTTCCTCAGTAAATTTTTGTATGCCTTTTCCTATCCTAATGACTCTCTTTTCATGATTCTCTTTAATTACTTCCATTTCTTTTCTTAATTTTTCTTCAGCTTCTCTTATTGGCTTTTAAAATTCCTTTTAAGCATTTTTGGGAATTCTTTTGAAGACTAAAGTCAAATTGCATTATTCTTTGAGGCCATTTTGACACTATTATCATCTTTAAGTTTATGCCTTGAGCTTCCTGTCACCATAGTAATTTTTTGTCAAACCCTTTTTTGATTTTTGGCTCATTTTTTCCTACCATTTTTGCTATGGTGCTTTTATGTGAGAATTGTTCTCTGGTCCTGCACCATCCCAAGCTTTTTGTGTGGAGGCTCCAGGTCTTCCTGCTGCCTTTCACCAGGCTTCACCCTTCTGACTAGTACTAAGGGAGGGCCTCCCTGTCAGCCTTTTTTGGGTTTGAGTTTTAGCTACTGAGCTGACCTAGGAATAGGGCCTGTCTTTTGCTGTTGTTAACAGTCTTTGTGACTCTGGAGGGAGGGATCTTGTTGCTGGTCTGCCCCTAGATGCTGGTTGTCCCAGGCTCAGGGTCAGAGGATGTGGCTTCATTACTAGTCAGCAGTAGGGTCCAGTTCTTGCCAATGGCTGTGTGGAGGTGGGACTTTGCTGAGTTGTGCAGGCTGCTTACTTGCCCAGGAGTCTGCTGCATTGCAGGAGGGCGAAGCCATGTTGGTAGATTGTCCCACAATTGGAGTCTTGTTGCAGCCTCCTGCTACTGCTCCTGTTGCTTCTCCTCTTCCTGCCCCTACTCCTACTCCTACATCTATTCTAAGGCAGTTTTCCAGTTGTTTGGAGGGGATTAGATGAAGGCTTCAGAGGGTTTCTTCCTTACTCCACCAGCTTGGCACTGGAAGTCCTGGTAAGGATGTTTAAGAATCTCAACATGGATATTAAATTCTCCTAGTATGAAGGTAGGAGTTTTAGAAACAATTAACTCATTTAAAAAAAAAAAAAAAAGGATTAAGGGAGAGATGGCAGCTACCACAGTATGTATGAATTAAGTGAAACTCAAAGGAGAAAAGATTCCTGGGTGTTATGGAGAGAACCCAGAAGTATTAAGTGAGGCAGTGGGGAATAGGGAATATAACAATTCCCTCACTTCAACCACTGAGTTTTGGAATAATGAATAAAGGTGTACATCCCATGCTAGAAAAGGCACAATTGGGCAGCTAGATGGTACAGTGGATAGAGTACTGGCTCTGAAGTCAGGAGAATCTGAATTCGAATTTGGCCTCAGACATAACATACTGGGTGTGTAACCCTAGGCAAGTCACTTAACCCCAATTGCTTAAAAAGAATAAAGGAAAAAAGAAAGAAAGAGCAGCCATATTCTAAGAAAGAAGCCAGAAAATAAAATAGTGTTGAAAAAAGCCTGGATAACTGATAGATAATGTAGTAACTAACCTCATTTCTAAGAGAAGTTTGCTTCCTACCTCTTGACAGATATTTTGCATCTTCATTTTCTTAAGTAAACTAAGAGATATTTTCAGAACCAGCAAGTGTGGGAATTTTTTATTGGTTTTTTTTTTTTATGCTTGTTACAAGAGTTTTGGTTTTATTATTCCTTATCCTTTCTGCCTCCCTCAATTCCCATTGTGTGAGGATAGATGTCTAAGGGAGGATATGGATAACATTGGAAAAAAAAAAAAAGAAAGAAAAGAGGGTCATTGAAGCATCTTTTTGAAAAATGCAGAGAATGGAAGGAAGACCACTAAGAAGTACACGTAAGACAGTTTTGAAGGCTACAAGTTGGAGTAATTCATATATTTAAAAAGAAAACTATACATAATAGAGGACAAATCTTTTTCCTGTTTTATTATGTATATGGGAATGCCCATTTTATTTAGTGTTTGCTTTTTTTAAAAAAGGAGGAAAAATCATTACTCTGACATTAATTCAAAGTTCAAATAACTCATTATGTGGAAAATAACATATATGATGTGTGGTATATATGTCAAATCAACAAGCACTTATTAAGCATTTACTATGTACCAGGCACTGTACTAAGTCCTGGGGATACAATGAAATAAACAACCCCCCCCAAAAAAAAAAAACCCAGGCTCTCTGACTTCATGGAGCTCACAATTTAATGGTAGAAACAACAACCAAACAATTATATACGTTTAAGATATATACGGGGTAAATTGGAAACAATCCCAGAGAAAAGACACCAAGATTAAGAAGGGCTTTTAGCAGAAGGTGGGATTTTTGCTGAGAATTAAAGGAGCCAGGAGGTAGAGATAAAAATGTAGAGGAAAGGCATTCTAGGCCTAGGGGACAGCCACTGAAAATGCTTGGAGTTAAGAAAATAATTATCTTGTGCAAGGGAGAGTAAAGAGCCAGGGTCATTGGATTGCAGTCAGATTTACTATGTTCTTGCATTTACTTGCATTACATAAGTTTATAGTGTAGCTTAATGGTGGCATATAGCAGCTTAACATATAGAACATTTGTGAAAAACGTCATTCATTCATCAAAATTTTATTAATATCTTCAATCTTTAAATTTTGCTTCTCCTGCATTTAGCAATGCTTTCTTTTCCCTTCCCAAACTTTAGCATAACTAATAAATGTATCAAAAAAATGATACTGGTAAACTACAGTCTGCAGGTTCTAAATCTAGCCCACCACATGTTTTTGTATAGCCATTAAGCCTAAGAATGGTTTTTACATTTTAAAATACATTTTATCCAAAAATGTACTTAAAAACACAAACAAAATTAATGCATCTAGGATAAGAAGGGAAATAGTTGAATGGGGGGGGGAAGCTGTACTACATTGCTCTAATAAGAGTTTGGTATTCAAGCTACATAAATGATTAATAAGTGTATATAAAACTTTGGCCATTCCCCAGTTAATAAGGACATGAACAAGCAGTTCTCAAAAGAGTTTTCAGAACCCTGTGGACAAATGCTCTAAGTCACTAATAATAAAGAAAATGTAAATGAAAGCAAACCTGAAATTTTACTTCATACCCTGCCAACTGACAAAAATAACCAAAAAATGGTGACAGTCAATGTTGGAGAAGTTATATAAATGACATGCATACTAATATTGGTGGAGTTGCAAAATGGTACAATCATTTTGGAAAACAATTTGGGATACTGCAAATAAAGTGATAAGATATACATGTCCTTTGAATAAGAAGCTCCATTTCTATATGTACTCTAAGGAAACCATCGATTAGAAGAAAGTTCCCCAATATTCTAAAATGTTTACAGCAGTACTTTTTGTGATAGCTAAAAATTGAGCACAAAATAGATAGCTAATAAATTATAATACATGAATGCAATATAATATTAATGTGTTTTAAGAAATTATGTGTGATGAATACTGATAAACCCAGGAGGATCTCTTTGAATTGATCCAGAATGAAATAAGCAGAGCCAAGAAAATAATATTAATTTAACAACGGTAAATGAAAAGAGCAGCACACTGAAAAAAATCAAAAGTAAATGCAACAAAATTGTAATGAACACGTGAACTTGAATAAAGAGATATGAGAAGATATCCAAATCTGTGGGTATTTTTGTGGAAATGAGAGGTCTATGGGTGTTACACATTACACATGTTTTGGGACTTTTTAGGTGTGTTGAACATTTGTGCTGATTTTTTATCTTTTTCTAAAAAATACAGTTTGTCATATGGGATGGACCTCTGAGAAGAGTAGGGGCAAGAAGAGGGATAATGAGGATAATTAAAATACTGAAAGACACATTAAATATGAATCAAAATGTATTTTAAAATTCTTTAATCATATCAGAGGGTCAAGTTCGGCCTATGGATTATAATGTGCCAATCCCTGTTCAATATATAGTATTCTACACCCATCATCTCCCATCTTTGCAAAGAAGTGGATACAGGAGAGAGAGACCTTCTCAAATCTGTCTTTAGGACCAAATTTGGTTGTTAGAATTACGCAGTATTTAATTTATAAAGTTTTGTTGTAATTCTTTTCATTTGTATTATCAAAGTATAAGTCAAAGTATATTAGTTCATGATTCTTTTTTTTTTTTTTGCCTATCATATAGATTTCCCTTTGTTTCTCTGTATTCATGTTCATTATTTATTGTAGCACAATTAGATTTGCATACTCCATTTTGTTTAACCTTTCCAACAATTAGTGAACATCTACTTTGTTTCTTTTTCTTTGCTACCACACCAAAAAAATAGTGCATGAACTCTGTTTTGAGCATAGGGAACTGCCTAGTGGTAAAAAAAAAAAACAACTAATACTCTCCTGTTTATTCTATTTCTACATGCATAGCATATATAGACATTTTTACATTATGGTGTATACAAATCTTAAATTTAATATAAGTAATAGGCTATATGAAAATGGTTCAGCTATTAAAAAAAAAAGGTTATATTGATCTTTATTTATCTTTATCAGAGGGGCTTTCCAAAACCCCTAACAATCTCTTTTAATTTTTCTACTTACTAGTCTGAATCTTGGGTTTCAAGTATAAACTTTTACCAGAGACAAAAATAAAGTTCCACAAACTTGCTCATCCTCAGTGATATTATGTAGGCAAGAATTAATAGTAGATATTATTGCCAAGTCAGACACTTCAGGCCAAGAAAATGAAAGGCCAGAGCAAATCTTGCCTTAGGTTCCTGTGTTGTGAGGAGAACTTGGGCATGGGGCCTAAGGGGTTGTAGGTCATGGTATAGACAGGGCAAAAGGAAAGGCAAAGGAGTAAGTGAAATGCCAATAGATTGTGGTTGAATAAGTGGGTTCTGGAGTTCTTGAAGATGCCAGTGTTACCTTTGTGGATGACAGCATGATTGAGGATATGAAGTAGGATGGAGGAGTAGTTCATGGGAAGTGAGTAGGTTGAGGAACTGAGTGGTTAGGGTGTTTGAGGAGTAATTAATATGTATGCTGAAATTCCCTACGTAGTATAAAGGCAGAGTATAAAGGATAGAAAATGATGAATCAGTATGTGATTCATACTGAACTGTGGAAGAAGAAAAGGAAGTGACACCAGCTACCAGGTTTTTAATTAGGTGGAAGAGATATTCCTGGTTGATGGAGGAGGGGGAAGAACCTGGGAATGAATGACAGTGGGGAGCATTAAGGATTCCAACTTCTCAGCCTCATCTGATGAGTTGAGGAGAATGAGTAAAGGTGCAGCCAGTCCTGGAAAGGGTGGGCAGAGACTGGCCTGAAGGGGAATTGAGGTTCAGTAAGAGCTGCTCAAGTGGAAGAAATGGGAGAGGATAAGATTTGGGATGGCTGGAAATTGTGGGTTTTGTGGTGTTGCCAAAGGTCAGGCAGTAGCAGAGGCTGAACTAGTAAGCATTCCTTGGTATAACTAGTTTCTGTTAAAAAATAATTCATAAAACTGGCATCAGGTTCTGGAATAGCCAGCCTTCTGGCACTGAGTGGTGAAATTAGAACACCATGAGATTTTAGAATTGAGAGCCAGGAGAACCTCAGACGTCATCTGGTCTGACCAATATGATGGATTAGGAAACTGAGGTCCAAAGAAGCTAAGGGAGTCACTTGAAGCACCCCACTACACGCTTGGCCGTGATCCAGTCTCCTGACCCCTCACTGAATATCAGACGCCACTGCAGCTCCCTTCATGTGCATGTTAAGTTAGGACGGGACGGTGTGAGCTAGTTTCCAGAAATGTTTGAGGGGTCACTTAAGAGACCTGAGGCTGAGCTCATTTTCAGGTGTGAAATGATGTGTCTGAAGATATGCCCTGATTGGACAGAAACCATTTCGTAAAGTCTTCTTCCTACATGGTGTGTTAATTTTTGCTTTGTATTCTATAAGCTACAAAAGGAATGCTTGTTAATTATTGGGGTCAATAACCTACTTGATTTGCTAATGATTCTTAGAGTAAAATCAAAACATTATAAAACCATTTTATAATTAGAAAGAATAATGCATTCTAGTTAGCAGTGGCCCAATTACAGTTGTAGTCTCTAGTATCCACCCCGATTTAGTCTGGGTAGCCATTATGAAGTGGATTTTTTTTTTTTTTTTACAATTGTCAATGGAGAACTGGTGAATGAAGGAAAAGGGAGCTCGGTGGTATGCAGTAGAGCTCATTTCTTCTTCACAAGGATGCTCCCTCTGTCCTCTACTAATAGATTTTTCTTCCCTTGAAAGTAGGTTGTGTGTGAATCGCCAGACAAGTAGGTTTATCTGTCTCCAGGTACACTTTGAGCTTTTGAGATCTGTATTTGGCAAATGATTTTTAAGCATCAGTTTAAGAAGGGAGAGGAAAATTACAGGAGTATTGCCTGTCACTGTATTCCCAGACAGCGTGTCATTATACTTGAAGCAAGCCTCGTTTTTTTTTAGAATGCTTTGCTGACAGGCTTAGCAGATGAAGATTGAATAGGTAGGAAGAACAGGCTGTTTATTCCCCAGGGAAGCTTCTCCAGTTCAGGCTGGCAGGACTTATGTGAGAGTTTGTAATGCAATGCAGCAATTTATTTTATATACATGTGAGACCAGGGTTTGAAAATTCAGCCCCTAGAGCCATCGGCACATGATGCTTGAATGAAAAGTACCGTCCAGCCCCACAGAAGGAAACACCAAGTGATCTCTGGGCAAGGGATCTCTGGCTCAATTAACGATATAAATTTCGATGTGTCTAGAACTTTCAGCAGAGACTATACACAGTCTTTCTCTGTTGCTAATAAGAAATGTTATGACTTGTCTAAGGCAACACAATTAATAGTAGGGTTAGGACCAGAGCCCAAGTATCTTGATTCCTAGTGGAGAATTAAACTGTTACTTTTCCTCCTTTTATCCCAATTTATGAAATAAGTAGTCTACAACCATATCTTTGTTTTTCTCACCTTCCTAAATCACCATAATGTTTATCCCCTCCTCTCTTATTTGCCAGGTCCCATTGCTTTTTCCCCCCACAACCATTGCACTTGACAGCATTTGTCTTTTTTTTATTAAAACTTTTTATTTTTGGGGCAGCTAGGTAGCGCAGTGGATGGAGCACCAGCCTTGAATTCAGGAGGACCCGAGTTCAAATCTGGTCTCAGACACTTAACACTTCCTAGCTGTGTGACCCTAAGCAAGTCACTTAACCCCAGCCTCAGGGAAAAAAAGAAAGAAAGAAAGAAAGAAAAAACTTTTTATTTTCAAAATATATGTATAGATAATTTTCAACATTCATCCTTGTAAAACTTTGTGTTACAAGTTTTTTCCTTCCTTTCTCCACTATCTTTCCCCTAGACAATAAATAATCCAATATATGTTAAACATGTGCAATTCTTCTATACATATTTTCACAATTATCATGCTGCACAAGAAAAATCAAATCAAAAAGGAAAAAAAAATAACAAAATGCAAACAAACAACAAAAAGAGTGAACATGCTATGTTGTAATCCACACTCGGTTCTTACAATCCTCTTTCTGGTAGTGTAAAAGTCTCTCTTCATCACAAGATCACTGGAACTGGTCTGAATCA